>NC_058026.1:14274084-14874084 GCF_019176455.1 Solea senegalensis
TGAAGAAGTGCTCTGTTTGCAAAGAACTCAATTTTGCAGATGATCTTGTCTGGCTCTGAAGTCCCAGTGCATTTTAAAGATTGCATCAACTACTTGTGCTACAGTGCAAGTGGCTCTGTGACACCTTGTCTTAACTCTCCCGCCTCTTTCCCTGTTCCCTGTTCCTCTCCACATCTGTCTACCTGTCCAGTGATCTGAGTGAGAACCAGATTCAAGGGGTTCCAAGGAAAGCCTTCAGGGGAGCCGTGGAGATCAAGAACCTGTGAGTGGCCCTGTGTCCTGTGTGGTGGTGTGTTTTGTTTGCACGTCCGTCACTTTCTTTTCCATGTTTGCAAATGTGCATAAACCCCCCATGTGGCTGTGCATCAATATTTCATTGTGTTAAATGTCATGTGCCTCCTGTTTGCTGTACTGACTGGCACCACTGCTCGTTAGCTGCCTGTGTGTGTGTGTAGATTTTGTGTGTAGACATTTCTGTTGCTTCCTCCCTGTTTTGCCTCCGTCATGAGGCAGGGTCATGATTAAAGATAATTGCTGGTCATTTTCTCAGGTAATTGCCCAGCAGTAATTTTATAGATATGGATTTTTCAACTATTTCGCTGCATCCTGTGTTCCTGAGGTTTTTTTTTTTCAACATCAGATAATTTATTTTTGAAATGTCTTGCAATTATTGTAAAAGGACAGGGCAGTTTGTCTGTGGAGGTTTGTTTTAGTAATTGTGGGCCCCACCATATTAGGGTTTGACTATGGGGAATACAGTAAGAGTATAGTCAAACAAGGTGTGTGTGTGTGTGTGTGTGTGTGTGTGTGTGTGTGTGTGTGTGTGTGTGTGTGTGTGTGTGCATGCACTCAGGCACATTAGCATGCAGGTGACAGCACATGATTTACTGTCCTTATGTCTTAATTAAATTGTTTCAGCAAAGCAATTCTGAGAAAGAGGTAGAGAGAGAGAGAGAGGGAGAGAGGGAGAGAAGGGTGAAAGAGGTAAAGAGCGACGCATACAAATTAGACGTCAGATTGGAGAGAGCAGGATTCGCCAATAGATCCACAGATAAATACGTTGAGAAATACATCTGCGAAGAACAAAGAGCCCAGGAGACAGAACTAAAGAGACTGAACAAGTGTGAGGGAGATGGATGTTGGCGTTATCGATGACTTTTGCTGGTGGAGTTAACGCATATTCATCAGTAACTTGAAATTCACTTCAAGATGTAATATAGAACATCTTTACCTTCTCTTTTGTTTTGTTTTTGACTTTTCTCTGTTGTGCATGTGTGTATGTTTTTGCAGCCAGTTGGACTACAACCACATCAGCTGTTTAGAGGATGGAGCTTTTCGAGCATTACGTGACCTGGAAGTGCTGTAAGTACCAGTTTATTTCGGGGTTTTTTTCTCCTAACAGCAGAGGAGGGGAGTGAATGAAGAGCAGCAGTGGGATGTGAAGCAGCCAATATCCTTGTTGACCTTTAAAACACTGCATTGCCTGTGCAGCATTTGGACAAAAAAAGGTGCTTTCATATATTTTCAGAAATACCAATTAATGGATGGTGCTATAGTGTGACTGCCATTATGTAAATCATTAACAAGGTCGCCATGGCATGAGTGTCATGAACAAACCCTATTCCTGTCCTCAAGTCAGTGTAACTCCACTGAGAAGCCTGTTTTGTGTTTGTACTGTTTTTTTTTCAGTTTTTCCACATCTCATCGTGAGCTTGCTGTGATTTTGGAGTCAAACTGTATTTTAATGGGGAGTTTTATTAGCTGTCAGTGGTAGTTGTAAAATGTAGTAACAGCCTAGTCAAATGTCTGCAAACGTACTGTAAATAAGCAGGGCATCATTGCAGTTGTTCCATCTTGCTAAAGTTTGAATGCAAGCTTCCTTAACAATGTGCAATATTCTACACTGACCCGTCTTAGAGTTAAGTGTGGGTTAGCGTTCATTTTCACAACGATGTCCAGGAAGTCGATAAGAACCTGTGCCATTTTTCAGCTGCTCCAACACTTGAAGCTGTCGGTGAAATACACAAACCTTTTAAAGAAGTCCGCCACTCTGTACAGCTCTTGATATTAAATGAAGTGTTCCTTTTTTTCAGCTGTCACAACAATTATCCGTTATTTAAAATTACCATCACCACTCATTATGTATCTGTATCAGTAACAGTAACTGTCTAATTTGAATAGCGGCTGTCGGAATGGGACAAAAGCAGGACACACACACACACACACACATGCTGGATTCTAGGGCACAACAATCAATCATCTTTAAATCCATCCATCCATCCACTTACAACTTTCTACCACTTTATCCTCCACATGAGGATCGCGGGTGTGCTGTGCCAGTCTCAGCCGACATAGGGCGATAGGCGGGGTATATATAGACATCTTTAAATCAAAATTTCAATTCAAATCAATACAGTTAGTAAACTGCAAAGGCTGCACTTTAATTCTTCATATTTATGACCATTGTGTCTTCTATGAAAATTAAAAAATGTAACATGTTGGAAACAGACCATGTTTAAAAGTAGGATGAAATTCACCGACACCCACATTTCTTACCATTGTTTTGCAGTTAATTCAGAACATCGGCACAAAGTATGTGCTGTTGAGAAAAACAAAACATATTGTACTTAACAAAGCTGTTGTCAGGATTTATCCTGAGCGGCGTTTTTAAGTAGTTGTGACACTGATTGCAAGATACTGGATCAGAGTCCAATTTCATCACTCTGTGGTTCTGAACATGGTCCAGTTTTTACATCTGTGCTGAATTCATGCCCCGGCGGCTACAGCACATTGTAACCTACACCAAAGCGTGGCATGCACCTCCACACAAACATAACTGAATGACATAGTGATGTGGACTGTAACAACTGTGACTGAGCAGCTTGGTAGCATCTGTTGTCCAGGTCTGCGTGGGCACAGAGAACACAGCGGTCGTACACGTCATCTCCTCCACTGTCCTCTGTCCTTTTCTGCATTGCAGTCATTTCAGTAAAAGTAATTGTCGTTCAACATTTATTAGGCTCTTCATTGATCTTTCTTAGAGTTATAAACAAGGCCGAAGTGCAACGACCCTGTGATTTCCAAAACAGATCACTCAGTCTGTGGCATCTCTCTCTCTCTCTCTCTCTCTCTCTCTCAGGACGCTCAACAACAACAACATCAGTCGACTGTCTGTGGCCAGTTTCAACCACATGCCAAAGCTCAGGACCTTGTAAGTTGCACCTGAGAGTATGTGGTTCCTATAACCCGAGGGAGAGGATTCCTCTCATCGCTGCCTATTTGTACAATTGATTGATTTACTTCCCTCTCTCAATGCCCTCTTTTCTACAATCACTTCATACTCACATCCCTCTTTATCCACCTGCTCCTTCTTCTTCTTCCCCCCACCCTCTTTCCCCCCCACAGTCGCCTGCACTCCAACAACCTGCAGTGTGATTGTCACGTGGCCTGGCTGTCAGAGTGGCTGCGACAACGCCCCCGTCTGGGACTTTATACACAGTGCATGGCGCCGCCACATTTGAGGGGGCACAACGTGGCTGAGGTGCAGAAGAAAGAGTTTGTCTGCACAGGTAGGTTGAGAAGTGAGAGGTGTGCGTGTGCAGTGGCGTGCGTGCACGACTGTTTTTGCTTTACTGTGTATCTCCTGCCTTTTTTTTAAATTGTGGCAAACTTATTTTTTGTGTGTGTGTGTGCTTCACTGTGTTTGCTCCATCTTTTGCTCATGCTTTTCAAGATGAGAATGAAGGCAAGTACTCATCTTCCTCTGCTTGACTTAGCTTCATCCCCATGCTCTTGATGAAATATGCACCAATCGGCTTTTTATAACTTATTTTAAATAAAACATCAACTACTGCAACAGCAAAAAAAAAAATACACAGACAATATCCCATTTAAGTGAGGCATTTCTCTCTCACCTGCCCGCCTGTTATGCCCACTCCTGATGCTGCTTCACACTTTGGATTCTATCAGCTTTAACGTCCCCCGCCTGTGGGATTCACATCAGCATAATATTGGCCCTTTGTCTCCGTGTAGGTTACCAGTCGTCGTCATTCTCCTCCTGCAGTGTGTTACAGTGCCCAGAGTCGTGCACCTGCAGTAACAACATTGTGGACTGCAGAGGAAAGGGACTGACAGAAATACCCACCAACCTGCCTGAAACCATTACTGAGATGTAAGGACACACACACACACACGCACACACACTCATGTGTTACTCTACATGCAGATGGGTTCACTTATGCACAACAACTCACGTATGCACACTCTCTACAGTGATACTGCTGCTGCTCCTTTGCTGTGCATCTCTCTGTGCCATGTCTTTCTTTTAATCTTCCCCCGTTCTCTATTTTCACTGATCCTCTCTTTTTGTGCAGTAGAATAAAACCACACATCTGTGAAATGAGAAAGCTTGGTCATGCAGTTCTTCCCTACTTAAGAAAATAATGAAGGGATGAGGGAGGAAGATTCAAAAGATTAATCTGAAGGACAAGAGGGATCATATCTGTATTTAAAGGGAGCAGCAAGAAAAGGCGGAGAGCCAGCACACTTAAGATGACAAAGTACCACCAGAGATATAGACCCGAAGCTCAAGACTTGAACTTCATTCAGACATAAGTTACTTATGAACTAGGACTAAAAATATGTCTTGGACATATAAAATGTTCAGTTTTTCAAGGTTTGACTTTGTCTAACCACTGAAACTAAGTGGTTTCTCAACTAATTAAAATTAGAAGGAAAAAAAACTATGTCACTGTATATGATTGGATTCTAAAATACTGTGGTAGCCCCTAACATAATTTGCATCATTTGGCTTAAGTTGAAATTGCTGTTTAGTTTAAACCTGATCAAGTAGATCGACCCAGTGGAGCGGAGAGGAATAAATGAAAAACAAACTCATCTTAGGGAAATGTTTCACAATCAAGTGGTTGGTTTGCAAATCATGTTCCGCCGCCTTTCTTGTCACAGTGACTGAACATCTGAAATGTTTAGACAACAGTTGTTTGGGTCTGTTTTGCCCTCTCTCTTTCTCCCCTGGCCTTGATTTGTTTGGGCCTGACTGACGCAGAGTCCGACTGGCATTTAATGGAACATTGCCCAGATAGTTCATCTGTTTGTGTGTGTGTGTGTGTGTGTGTGTGTGCGCCTCTGACTCTACACATGTGAAAGAGGGCAAAAGATCAGAGAAATGTGACAGATTTTGGCACTGGTCATCAAAGGCCCTTATCTGCAAATGTTCCCCCTTAGCCAGAGACCCAGGGGGAATGAGCAGCAGTCAGCGATACAGCAGAGATAGCTGCTGGTGATAGGACTAATGTTAATGTCTCTTGTCAATGGTCTGTGTGTGTGTGTTTGTTCCAGCCGACTGGAGCAGAACGCCATCAAGGTGATCCCAGCTGGGGCCTTTTCTCCTTATAAGAAGCTACGCAGGATGTGAGTAGATGAAGGGACACATGTATTGTGCTCCCTGCCAACTATCCACAACAGTGTCTGTTCCTGTCTGTTTGGGTCACACTTTCTGTGTTTCTCTCCCTCTCTGTCTCTGCTTCTTTGCTTCTCTCCGCTTTTCTTCCTTTTGCTTTGTTCTTCACAGAGACTTGAGTAACAACCAGATTTCGGAGCTGGCTTCGGATGCTTTTCAAGGTCTGCGCTCCCTCAACTCTCTGTGAGTACTGTGTTCTCTGTCTGCATTCAGGAAGTAGTTTATACGAAACATCACAATAAACCGACCCGGGAAGTATGTCCGCGTAAACCACAGACGATAACGTGACTGGTTACAGGTTGTGTTGGAAAAATCGCTATTCCGATGACGGACACATCCACGTCATAGTAGTCAGTGTAACACCAATCCCTACTGTAAATACTGGAGCTTTGTTTTTGTTGAGTTTGAAATGTTTGTCTGTGTCCATTATCAGATTTAAATGCAGAGTTTGAATGCATTCACAACACAGTGCCCTTAAAAGTGACACAACGCTTCATATGTAGTGGATTCCATGACATCAATCCCCCAACGCAGTGCTCTTTTCCTCATGTAACGTAGAGAAAGCACTCAAGGAGTGCAAAACCTCCATCAGGGCCATTCAGTGTCTCACAGTGTCAGTTCACTCCTGGATTTGTGTCCAGATCATCGCCAAAATTTAATCATCATCTTCCTCAAGTCATAAATTGAGAAAGTCCACAGATATTTTCATCCAGAGCTTTCCTTTAGCGTCTGTGTTGTAACAGAAAAACTCAGTCAAAAGCAGAAAGCCTCCTTCGCTGAGGTAAAAAGTAACTCTACGATATCAGAGCAAAGAAAAGCATTTGAGCTCAAGGGAAGACTTGAATTTTGAACAGTTTTTTTTTAGAGGCACTTTTGGTGTCTTCCTCCTCGGCATGAGTCTCCGGTTAGACCATCTGCTTTGCATGTGAAGCTTTGTGAGGGAAGATGGCGAGCGGTGCAGCGCAGGGATGTCGAGTTATTTCATGAAGGAGTTATATTAAGGTCCCCGTCTCTCCAAAGTCAATAATTCATAAATGCTGAATTGCTGAATGGAGGCTTTTGCCACCTCATTACACATTCACCACAAAGAGAATGGGACACACACATTCATGCTGACACACCACATACAGTATGGCCTTCACATTAAGCTGCATTGTGTGCTGCACTGTGTGCGCATTGTGTGTCACTGTTTGGTTTGAAAGGATGTAAATGAGCCGTCAACCTCATGCCCGTGTCTCTGTGCACGTATGTACACTGTGTGTGTGTGTGTGTGTGTGTGTGCAAACATGGTCATTACACACTCGATCAACAATAGAGCGGTGAGCCAACAAGGAAACATTGGGATGTCCACTTTAGGCCGTGCCTTCGGTGAAGCTAAAATGTGAGCTCTCTGCACTGCCTCTGCAGGCAGGAGCATGGACTCATGTGTTACGTCACGGCTCGTAGCCGCTGCAGGCCTACATCAACAGCAGCGCTGCGGAGGCCCACTGGGTTATGGGATGGAAAACCACAATCAGTGGAGGTTTTAGTGGAAGATTTTTTGGAACTACTGCTTTAACAAAATACTAGTACTAAAAGAAAATGTTGTAGCTTTTTTTTTATTGTCCACTCAAAATGACTTGAAATAGTGGTGTATATTGTGTGCGTGTGCGTGTGTGTGTGCTTGTGTGTGTGTGGTGGTAGTGGCAGGGCGACTGCAGAACAGTACGTGCTAATGGCTAATGTGTGTGAGAGACAAATGAAGCGTTCACTCCCCGCACCGTGTGTTTCCCAACCTCAGGTCTCTGAGGGAAAGCCACTCAGCACAATGAAATAAAAGCGATCTAAAACACATGTCTTTAGGCTGCCTACCTCCACAACTCAACTCAGCGTGGAGCGTAAAGATGAATGATAACTAACACTGTGTGTGTGTAAGGTATTTGTTGGGCAGAGCAGTGGCAGTTTCAGCCTTGACCTGTTTGTGTACATAATCTGATGTATTTATAAAAAGCATTTCTCTGATAGCCGTGTACATTCCTCACTGTGCAGCTGCAGCTCAGATTTATGTGGGGATCTTTTCATTGTGACGTTTAGATGAAAAGCCTTCACTACAGGTTATATTTTATGTCCTGAGTGTTTTCATACAGCCAGGTGTTGGCGCAGAGCCGGTGTTTGTGTTGGTATCACTGTGTTTGTGCTTTAAACTTGAAGGCCAAGGAAAGTCCATCGTATCTTATCTAATCTTTGATTATGTTCTTATCGTTTCTTGTGTGTTTCTCTGAAGTCTTAGTTTTTTGCTGCATTCATGTAATGCTGACAGACATTTAAAAAGACTGTAAAAACTCCCATCGGTTTAATTTAGAAGCAGTTAAAGCATTATTTCCACTATGATTTCACCTATCATTAGATGTGTGGTCAGTCCAAATAAACAGCTCAGGTTTGATCTTTTATCTTTTTTACACTTTTTTAAATGCAGTAATGCAGTGGTGGAGACTGAGTAGCTTTTACTAGTGTGACTGGATATTTTGCAGCTTAATGTGGTTTCGATGTAACTGCAGATAAATGGCTTTGCAGTCACTTTGCCACGGTTTTGGACATTTCTGTGTTTCACTGTGTCATTACAGCTGTCAGCTGTTCAAGAGAGTCAGAATTACTGGGTCTTTTCCCACAGGGTGCTTCGAATTCACGTCTTTTACAATGTGACGCGAACATAACATTTGTTAGTGGCAAAACACCATGTTAAATATATTTGACAATATAATAACTTGTTCTTATTCCATGTACCACGATTGTAAATATGGACAATACTTCCTTGGAACCCTTTTTACAGTATATGCTTAATAAATATAATATCTTGTCTTATTCATCATTAATGCAGTTTTTTCTTGTTTTTTTTTCTCCACAGGGTTTTATATGGGAACAAGATCACTGAGATTTCCAAAGGATTGTTTGAGGGACTTTTTTCTCTGCAGCTATTGTGAGAGGACGCACACACACACACACACACACACACACACAGATGCTTTAAAGTTATTTTCAGCTGAGTTCACGACTTCAGCCTATTGATATTCTACTCGAAAATGCTTCACGAAAACATTGTAATCGGAGTGGAGACGTGGTTAAACGTCGTCGTCGCTGACCTTTGACATTTGAAACACTCATCCAAGAACAATAACAAGATAAGTCTTCATCCTCTACCCCTCTCCCTCTCACTCTTACTCTCTGTCTCTGTCTCTCCCCCCCAGGTTACTGAATGCTAATAAGATAGCATGTCTGCGTGTGGATGCATTTCAGGACCTTCACAACCTCAATTTGCTCTCACTGTATGACAACAAGCTCCAGACCATCGCCAAAGGAACTTTCTCATCGCTGAGAGCCATACAAACACTGTATGTATGCACGCACACACACACACGCACACACACACACACACACACACACAGACTTTGTGTAAAATGCTGAGTTTCAGCAGCCGTCATCATAACTGCACCACTGCAGATCGACATGATTACAATCATAAACACAATCCTTATGAAACATTCACTCTTTGGTTGGGTTTAGGCACAACAGAGAACTTGGTTTAAGTTTAAAGGAAAGGCTTCAGTCATAAGTACTTCCTTTCAACTTCTTTTCATCCCTCATCACCATGGTTACAATAATAAACATGTGGTTATGGTTGTGAAGCGGTCATGGATAAAACAAACAAAGACAACTATCAGTTTCAAACTGGAAATGAGAAGCAGCCCTGTGTTGTGTTGACCCGCCAAACGACACCAAAGCGTCCTCCTAACACGGTCGCAGCTACATTTATACTATGACTTTCTACTCTGCTTCCATCACCATGGCTACAACAACGGAGAGAGCCATCCAAAACATAGCTGTGGGTCATAATAAACAGTCTGCACAGGTGGTCCATCGATATAAGTCTGCTGCTTTGGCAATAATATAATGACCATACATTATGATCGTTTCTCACACCCAGAAACTAGAGCACACATGTATGCTGTTGTAAAATAAGAATACATGCCATGATGTAGGTCTGTGATGTTTGAGTTAAACTCTTGGACATATTGCAAATGTATAAGACCAACTTTCAGCCAATGATCACAGAATTTACCAGATATAAAAACAACAAAGCTGGTGATGCCCTGAGAGTTTCGCACAATACTGTAACTAACCACAGAGTTGATGATTGTTAGGTTTCTTTGTTATGTGTGTGGCGGGATACTCTGGTGTAGACCGGCACAGGGACTGCAAGTGTTATTCTTGTAACCCTGGACTTAACTTATCCACATAGTGTTAGTGTGTGTTCTCTTGTTTGCTGACAAGTAGAAACCGGTCAGCCTTGAAAGGGTTTATAATTGGTTTAAATGTTTTGATTGATCTGAGCTGGCCAAAAGTAAGCCATGAGTCACAAGCATAGACCGTAGACATAAAATGGTTGCGATCTCCTAGTTTAAAAAGTGAGGCCAAGGAAGTAGGAAGGAAGTACAAGTTAGCCATCAGGGGGCGACTTCACGGGTCGCAAAAAGAACTCAATTTGAATGGAAGTCTAAGGGAAAATGAATCTGTTTCTCAGTTAACATTTTCCTGAGCAGGTTTAAGGTCTTTTTAACAGATGTGCATTTTGTAAACCATGTTCCCATTTAAAGGAAAACAGATGATAAAGTATGGCCACCAGTGTGACTGACAGCTGGTATCGTACAATAAGTCCCCGGTCTGTGAATTTACAATTGCATAAACTGTGTAAAGTCTATGGTCACCAATGAGTGTAGTTTTCAAATAACATGGCCGGCGTCATTCATGATCTGTTGGTGCTTAAATGTGTTCTTATCAGCACAGTTACACAGTTTCACCCATGATTTACCTGGTAACAGAATTTAAAGCAAAAGAACAGTTGTACTAACCTCATTTGCATATGTGTCACTGTAACTACAGTTAACAGTGTCTGTGTCTCTTTGTATCCCCTGCGTGTGGATCAGTCACTTAGCCCAGAACCCGTTCATCTGTGACTGCCATCTGAAGTGGCTGGCCGACTACCTGCAGGACAATCCCATTGAAACGAGCGGTGCGCGCTGCACAAGCCCGCGGCGGCTCGCCAACAAACGGATCGGACAAATCAAGAGCAAGAAGTTCCGCTGCTCAGGTACAAACACACGTGTGTGCGTCACCGACATATGCACACATACAGTAGCTCCTACAGATGCAGATATGGCCTGTTTCTTAGAAATGTTTGCTTCTAATCACGCTCACATGCACACACATGATTGATATAGTGTATGAGACAAAGTCCTCTCCTGTCCTTTTCATTCTGTGTCTGTTGGGACTTTTCCTCAGTCTCGTTCCACTGACCTCAAATCTCTCACACACACACACACATAGTCATAGACACAAACAATAATGTCATCTAGCATTGTCTTCTGTTCTTGGATTGTTTTTCACTTTCGATCTCTCTGTCTCTCCATTAGCTAGAGAACAGTATTTCATTCCAGGTATTGTGCACTGAGCATGTGTGTGTGTGTGAGTTCACTCATGGTGCACGGATGCTACACGCACACTCTTGACACTTGGAGTGACTTGTCTTGACTTACACCTCTTGAATGCTGAACATCTTATAATGATCTAATGTACACGTACATCATTATGCATCATGTCTGACCCGGCAGCACATAATCACGCTCTTGTCCTTGCACTGGGTTTTTAATAGTAACCATAACCTTAGCAAGAGAGCAGAGGTGGGAACCTGTTTCCTTTCGTGGGCCAATTAAAATTTTTATAACATCCTTCATAGGGCATAATTAATTATTTAACACATACTGTCGATCACACTTAACTCCTCAGAGTGCAAGTCAGATGTGATGTGATGATGAAGATGTTGATGACTCTCACGGCTGATTTTAGCTAAAACCACCTGCTCAAACTTACCTTGTTAAGACGAGAATTCCTCCCTCATATCAACCGTGGCAGTGATTCGAACTCTTGTTGGGCCAGAAGCAGAGAAACGGTTCATTTGGTTTTTAGCATCTTCTTCCATATCAGTAATAACCTCTGCGGCAAACCGACAAAATTGTTTTTTAATTCTCAACTCGACAGCTGTTAAATTTCCTCACCACAAAACATCTCTGTATGTCATCACGTCTGTCAGAGCACCGTCTTGTGAAAGATTTACTTTAATATTTCTTTGCTATTCACTTCAATTCGGTCTTTATTGTCAGTCTTTCACTTCCACCTGTGAAAGCGAATGTCATTTCATATTAAATCATATCATACTAAGTGCTCACGATTATCCTGACCAAAACTAGTGTGATCAATGATTATGATTATTATTGCGATGACTGAATTTTTTAACCATATAACCTAGAGTTCAGCAGCACACGTCATAGTAAATATTAGAGATTTAGGAAACAAACAAAACAATAATGTAACGGTGTATAGAGTTTGCTTGACATTTAAAGTGCAGGAGTTGAGGTCACAGTAATAAATTAAAAACACAGGCGCTGCTTACTGGTTCCTCGTTGAAGAAGACTGAAACTGAGAAAATGTGTTGCTATATAATTCTTTATCGATCCTTAAACTGGCGCAGCGCTCCATGATACATGTTTTTTTGGTGAAAAATAATTGAATAAAATCATAGAAGATGTAATGAAGCAATAGTAAGTCATGAGGAAAGATGCAGAAATAGATCACAAAAACTTTATTCATCACTCCCGTGAAATTTTGATGTTTTTCCTCATTCACGATGAACACGATAATAAAAAAATCCACCACGATGAATTTATTGTAAGTGCTTTTAATCCCGATAAGCGATAAAATCACGTAGATCACTACTCACAGTGCGAGACAGACAAATAATCACAGGCACAAACAATGAAAGAAAACATGCAGTTACAGATAATCACACACAATCAACAGTAATAGTGCAAATCATAGCAATTAAGTGCAAACGGAGTCTGTGCCAGTGTGGCTTCCAACTGTTACAGTGCCCTAGTTTGGCCTTGAAAGACGCTGACCTGGACCCTCAGTGACCACTGTCATGAGATTTATTCATTTGTGGACTTGATCAAATGGTTTCGTTGGGCCTGAGGTTCCCTCTGCCTGTGAAAGTACCAGTCACTGTCAACTGGATGCAGGACATGCCAGTTTGAATATGAGTTAATTGGTGCAGCTATCACAGACACCACATTTAATACGAGTTCTTCTTGTGTCATAGCACTGCTAATGACAGCTAATGCGTGGCCGCGCGTCCGCGAGTGTCCAGGTCCGTTTCGCCCACTACAGGAACATCAAAAGGTCACGCAGTTACCGAACTCGGAGGGGTGCAGTAAAATATGCAAATCACACATGCATATGAGATCAGTAGCAGGGCTAAAGGCAGTCATTACCACAGCAGCACACTGTGTGTGTGTGTGTGTGTACGTGCGCGCAGTCATTAGCTCAGAAACCCACCAGGGGAACAGAGGTTTCAAAGCCCAGATACCACATATGGGGAAAAGCTGAATAGTTTAAAAACATTTGCAAATGAAAACTTTAATAAACACATTTTATTCCGTGGTACAACCTCAGTATTATGCCTTAGATGAAGACATCTAAATTCCCTCCATTTATTATTTTTTCATTATCTCACAGTGTATTATTTTGATCCTGCCTCATATTTTAATTTACAGAAGCTGAACAGAACTGAACTCTTGTGTAATTCCAGCTTTAACACTATAACCAGGGTAGAGCAGCATTTCAATAATAATATACTCTATGTGATGAGATCATTTATTCTATATAAATATAATTTATATTGCTTAAATCTGTATTGCAATATAATTTTTATTCATTATGCAATCACACATTGTTGTTGTTGTTTTCAGTCCTTAAATTAAATTTTTTTTTACCTTTATCATTATCTGCCATTTTGTCGTGACAATCATCAATATCAACTGATTTTGGCCATATCACCCACCCAGCCCCACTCATGACCAAATGTTGTTTTAGTCTTGTGAAGATTAAACCTGCTAAAGTGAGTGATTGAATAATAATAATAATAATAATAATAATAATAATAATAATAATAATAATAATACACTTGCATATGTGAGGGTTTAAAATTGCCTTTTTGTTTTGTGCTCTTTAGTCACTTCACAGTCCCACTAAGCACAAGTTTGAAGCGTTTGCTCTTCACTCACTCAGACACGTTCGGTATGTGCTATGCCAACTCCAAATCAAAAGTCATCACCCTTTCAAATGAATTTCTGCCTGAGGTCTAAACACACACAAAAAAAATTGCAGCTTTTTTCCTCAGTTTTCATCAGTTTCTCTCATGTAACGATAAACCAGTGAAATCCCTTCTTCTTTTTCCTACTGCCTCTCTCACACACTCAGGAGTACACCACCATGTCGGCTGTAAGTAACACACACACACACAATTCTGCATCGCCCCTAAATCCCTCACCTCTCGTCCCTGACCTGGCCTCTGACCTTTGACCTCTTCCACAGTGAACTGTAACCCCCCTGTGACTCCTCTCGTTTGTTTACAAACATGGTTGATGATATTTATGAAGTGTACACTTGAGCACACAATGATGCGTGTATTTCTGAATGTGTGTGTGTGCGTGAGTGCACGTGTGTGTGTGTGTGTGTGTGTGTGTGTTTGTAGAAGTCAGTGCTTCTCTTGCCTTCAGTGCTGCTGTAACTCTCCTCCCACTGCTCCTGCTCTCCTGTGACATGTATGTGAGTTTAGATGCCTTTAGATGTTCCAGTCTCTCCTGTTGCCTCCCTCCCTGCTGTGTCCTGGTCATATTAACACTCTCTACATGGCCCCGTTTGAACTTATCCTCTTCTCATCCTCTTCTCCCCTCTCTTTCCACTCCAGTAGGAACATTTTCTTAACCAAGCCAACGCTGTTTCCCTCCTGCTTTTCTCCCGCATCTTACCACCTGCCTTCGACGCCACTCCCTTTTTTATGCCCTTCTCTACTCCATCTATTCCCCACCAGTAAAACCCCTACTCTCTGCTTCTTCTTCTCCTCCCTCAATCTTTCCCATCCCTGTGTTCCAGCGGAGGAGCAGTCAGTCAGCAGGTTGTTCCTTTGTGCTTGATCTAACCATGTGGCTGCCAGGTTCCAATAGTGGAACATGGTTCTGTCAAGCACCATGGAACGGCCCTGTGAAACCCTACAGCATGGCCAAGACGCAAGAGACAGCAGTCTCCTGTCATGTCCTGCAACCTATCTCTGTGTGTGTGTGTGTGCGCGTGTGTGTGTGTCTGTGTGCGTGTGTGTGTGTAAGAGAGTTCATAGATAGTTTGATAGATGACTGCCTGGATCTGGATGTGCGTATGTTTCTGTGCTGTGTTTTTTAACACTAACAGTTCTTCTTTGCACTCTGAAAGGACAGAGACACTCCAGTGTTTGTTCTTGTTCAGTGTTTGTTCAGTGTTTGTGTATGTGTGTGTGCGTGCGCCATATGTCTTGGCGTTCTTGACAGTTTGTATGTCTTGTAGACTTGGCTCCTAATGCTTGTTGTGAGTAATGCGGCCTGTGATCATAATCAAGAATGTTTTCTGAACATCTTTGGTTCATTTTCGCAATTCCCACTCTGACCGAGAGCAGCACAGCCGATGTGCAGTGTCTCAGAAATTCCCCCACCAGTATTCGTGACCTTAACGTTGGCCGTCCGCAGAGTTTCCGTTGGAACGCGCACGAGCGCGGAGGTTCCTCTGTTGCATGGCGAGGGCGTTCACTATGTGTCGTGCGATTGTGATTGTGACCAGGTACTGAAGACTACCGCAGCAAGCTCGGAGGAGACTGCTTCGCTGACCTGGCCTGTCCCGAGAAGTGCCGCTGTGAGGGCACGACGGTCGACTGCTCCAACCAGAAACTCACCAAAATTCCAGATCACATTCCTCAATACACCGCAGAACTGTGAGTCATGGCGGATTCATCAAGCACAAAGCAAATCTGTGCCGTGACCTTTATCAACTCCTCTTCTGTCTCCGTTTCTTCAATTGTTCTCCGACCACCTCTTCTTCTCCTTGTTCTCAGGCGTCTCAACAACAATGAATTCACTGTGCTCGAGGCCACCGGCATCTTCAAAAAGCTGCCTCAGCTGAGGAAGATGTGAGTCAGACATGTTGGAAAGCACAACACGGACTTGGTTGAGAGTCGTAATCCAGTTATATCATGTGAACAGTACATGTGACCACGTGTAGTTCTCTCTATACCTATACGGCCCTTTCACATCCTCATATTATTCTGTTTTATTTCAATTTTTTTGTCACTCATTTTTACTCCCTCCTTTGCTCGTCTTTCTCCTGCTTCCCGGTTGTTGCAGTAACCTGAGCAACAACCGTATCACTGACATAGAGGAGGGTACATTTGAAGGAGCCACGGGGGTCAACGAGTTGATTCTGACCTCCAACAGACTGGAGAACATACACCACCGCATGCTGAAGGGACTGAGTGGCCTCCGCACGCTGTGGGTACACACACAACTGTAGCGCTGCGACAATTAATCAGTCATTAATTGATTGCTAAATGACGTGCTATTTTATTTTCATGTCAAGTATGTGTACTACATGTTTCTTCTGTGTGTGTGTGTGTGTGTGAAGTATGCTGAGGAGTAACCGAATCAGCTGTGTGAGTAACAGCAGCTTTGTGGGGTTGAGCTCAGTTCGTCTCCTGTCGCTCTATGACAACCAGATCACCTCCATGAACCCCGGGGCTTTTGACACTCTGCACTCTCTGTCCACACTGTGAGTACAAACGACATCACACACTCAAAACCCAAATGCAGAACAATGTATCTCTGAAGTCTTCCAACCTCTTTGGTTTTTTTGTCCTCCAGAAACCTCCTGGCCAACCCCTTCAACTGTAACTGTCACCTGGCTTGGCTCGGGGATTGGCTGAGGAGGAAACGCATCGTCACGGGTAACCCTCGCTGCCAGAGTCCCTACTTCCTGAAAGAGATCCCCATCCAGGATGTAGCTGTGCAGGACTTTGCCTGTGAAGATGGTGAGACGGGAGGGGGAGAGATGTACATTACACTGCAGTTTCTGCACATGACTCCCGGCAACAGCTTTCCTCATCTTTCATCATTTTTCACTCCATGTATTTCTGCTCATTTTCTCCTAACCAGGTAATGATGAGAACAGCTGTTCTCCAGTGCTGAGGTGCCCAGCAGAGTGTTCGTGTTTGGACACAGTGGTGCGCTGCAGCAACAAGGGTCTCACCACACTGCCAAAGGGACTGCCCAAAGAAACCACTGAACTGTACGTTTACCACGTTTTTTCTTCTCCTTTTTTCCTTTTTTACACTTCAAATTTGGCTCAAACAGGAGGAACATTGCCAACGTTTAAACATCCAAGGTCATTGTGACAGTTTTTTTGTCACAGCCTAATAGAAATAGACATAATACCCTTTGAATTTGAAAGCTTTGTGGCATGGACCTGAAACTAGAATTACATAGTTATATAACGCAGGTGATGCAGACATGCTCAAGCTTTGACGCAGGTGACATTCACCCTGTTGTAAGTTGATGTACCATCACAACTATCTTCGAGATATTATTTGAAGGTTGAAATCCTACATTGTGTTCCTTTTAATTCCTCCCCTGAATTTCGTATATTAGTCTGGACAGACACAAACATCTCCAAAGGACTTCTACTACTTTTCTTTCCCTCTGTTAACCTTAGTTAAGTATAGTCTCAGAATCCCTGAGAGCCCACAATACTTCACCCATTCACTGTGAAAACACACGTATATTTAAACTACTAGTTTAACTCAGTGGAGCTTTGACTGTAAAGAATTTATGTGGAAAAACAACACAACCTGAAACACACAGGTACACATACTATGACACACACACACGCACATCCTATTACTATTCCTTTCAATGTGTGACATTAATATACTCTATTAATCCAGCATATTAATGATGTCTTTTTTAATACTGGAAGAAGCATATTCTCACAGTAGATAAATAAATAATAGGAAAGAAGAACAAGCATTTTTCTGGTGTTAGTAATTTGGGGTTGAGATTGTGTGTGTGTGTGTGTGTGGGTGTGTGTGTGTGTGTGCACGCTTCTGTGTGTGTGTGTGTGTGTGTGTGTGTGTGCACGCTGTGTGTGTGTGTGTGTGTGTGTGTGTGTGTGTGTGTGTGTGTGTGTGTGTGTGTGTTAAGGATGCCTGTGAGGATATTAAACTCCAGTGTTTATTATGGCTTGAGCAGTAATGACTGCCCACACTACTGGAGATGAGGAATTTCCCACATGCTTAAATAACTTCATTTTCTCCATTCTCATTTTCTTCCTCTTTACATCAACCATATTTGTCTTTCTCTCTTTCCCTCCCTCCCTCTCTCTTTCTCTCTTTCTCTCTCTCCCTCCCTCTCTCTCTCTCTCTCTCTCTCCCTCTCTCTCTCTCTTTCTCTCTTAGCTACCTGGACGGTAACCATTTCACTCAGGTTCCCGCGGAGCTGTCCGACTACAAACAACTAACATTGATGTAAGTTTCACATAGTAACCCTCGACAGGCAGATATTCCCCTCACATACTCACACAGCTGGAGTTTTGCCATCTTAATTTCACACTTCTCTGTAAGATTTTTGGACTTGGCCTGTGTTCTGTACATTCAGCTTTTTTTGAAGACTGTAACTAACTGGCTGGTATTTTTTTGTCAGACTTCTGTGCTGTTGTGTTAATATCAGCTGGTTTGGCCCGTGATGTGGGCATGACCACCCAACTACAGACTGAAGGAGATTATTTTGTACTGCACATTGTGTGTCTGTTTGTTTATGCATGTGTGTTTTATGTCTCTGTTATGGTTTCCTTTTCAGCGACTTGAGTAACAACCAGATCAGCACATTGTCCAACCACAGCCTCAGTAACATGTCCGAGCTGCTTACCCTGTGAGTCTGGCTTTACATCAGTCCCTTTGCATAGTGTGTGTACGTATGTGTTAATGACTGTGGGTATAATAGACTAATGCAGGAGGAAGCCCTTGATATAACCTTAAGCTTTAAAGATATATTGTGTGATATTTTTGGAGGATTTTTGGCAGAAATCAAGTAACTGAAAATGTAGTTTCCATAGGTTTAGAATAAACCGTTTATATGTTTTTTATTTAGCCATGAACCTTGCTTATTGTAGGCCATCACTATGTTTCTACAGCCAGCCAAAAACAACATCATTTCTGGTATTCATAGGCCACTGTAGTTCCCTGACTCACTCAAGAGTCTGCAGTCTCACTTATTTACAATGGACTCCGCAGATGACTCATGGGAATCTATGAATACAGGGCTGACCCCAGCCTTTATGGGGCCCTAAGCTCCCACTTCCTCAGAGTAGCCGGTGCTTGACTATTATTGATACAAATGTGAAAGTAAAAAATGCATTCATTATAGTTATAGTTGCATGTTCATATTCAAAGTGAAGCACTGTGGTGATACTAAACTTGAATTAAACCAGATTAATGACTTTGGTTTTTAAAACTTAGAACAGATAAATGAGCAAATCGTCAACTCCAAAATAATACAAAATACCTTCAACTCTGTTTTTGTTTTGATATATATATATACATTTCTACAATGAAAAAACTATTTCACTTCACTTTAATAAAGGGCTAAAATCCACACATAAAATGACAATTGAAGCTAAAAAAAAAAAAAGCCAGATATATGTGTTTGCGCTTGTAAGAGATGCAAATGTTTATGTATGTGTGTTTCCAAATGGATGGATGCATTTGTGCCCGGAAAGTGTGTGAAATTGAATGTGTCTCTTTGCTCAACTGCTTTGCTCATTGGAACATTGTCACTAAGAGGATTGTGCTCTGTAATACTTGTTTGCTGATATTTTGAAAAGAATCCCTGCCTTTGTCTTCATGCAAACACGCTTGTTCTTTATGTAAAAGAATCCTAAGCTACAACCGCCTGAGGTGCTTTCCGGTGAGGGCGTTTGATGGACTCAAGTCTCTGCGTTTGCTGTGAGTATCCGTCCTGAACATTTCACTGTGCAAACTCATCTTAGGAGAAAAAGTCCGGACTTTTTTAACATCCAGGTCATTTTCTACATTTCTTTGATCTTCCCCTCTGATCTTTTCCTCCTCCTCTTCCTTTGTCTTAGCTCTCTCCATGGTAACGACATATCACTGATACCAGAGGGAGCCTTCAAAGACCTGTCATCACTTTCCCACCTGTGAGTAACTAAATAAATCACTGCTCATGTCTTGTCTCTTGTTGGTGAATCGACCTGTTCCCCTCATAGAGCTGCATAGTAAACAAAACATATTTATTTTAAAAAAGTAGTTAAGCAGCTAAATCACCCACAACTACTTCTCTTCTCCTGCCTTCCGTGTTTAGCAAGGAACAATTTATAATCTATTTATTTTCCATCCATCTTCTACTGCTTTATCCTCCACATGAGAGTCGTGGAGGGCACTGGTGCCAATCTCAGCTGACATAAGGCGAAAGGCGGGGTACACCCTGGACCCCAGATCACCAGTCCATCACACCCACTCTGTCCAATTTACCTAATCCTCATATTGCATGTTTTTTGGACTGGGAGGAAACCAGAGAAGAAAACTCACACACACACACACACACACACACGGGGAGAACATGCAGAAAGGCTTTTGTTCCGAGTGGGTCACAAACCCAGGTCTTCTTGCTGCAAAGCCAAGAGTGCTAACTACTACACCAGCCATGTGGCCCTATTTATTTTCTCTTTTTTTTTCTACATATTGGATTGTATTGGAAGGAAATCTGCTTAATTGATTGTTGAAATAAAACATAAACACTTGGGCAGGAAGGAATCCAGTACAGAAACTGAAACCTTTCAACATTAGTCAACGACATTCAGTCTAACACAGGAGATTGTGTTCCAAAATAATAAACCAAGCTAATTAAGAAATGAAAGATTGATTTCTTACACTGCATTTTACTTTTCCCTCTTCAGTTGACAGATGTTGCCTCTCAGCAACTGCAGAGAGAGACGTATAGTGTTACCTGCTGATGGGAATAACAGTGAGGGAGTGTCTGTGTCTGCTCACTTGTGCTCACCAGGATCAGCACCATGGATAGTGCTTTTGACAGGCTGTTGTATTTTTTTTTTTCTACTGATATACTCTGCAGACCAGAGAAGATTAGTCTATTACTTTACAACCCTGTCACTGGCTCTATCTTCCTTTTTTGACCCCTGCAATAGGCCAGTTAGGGACACTTCAATGATTGACCATTTATTTCAAATGGCTGGACAGATGGATTCTGTTAAAGGTTTCATCTCTGTAAAGATCTCCACAAAGAATCCAAGCAGCACATTTGTCACAGCTCAAAGTGGCAGGTGGATGTGAGGAAGCAGGCTGGGGTTACTGCAGGGCACAGGTGGGAGGAGCAGGATCTGAAATGACAGGGCAGTTAGTAGACATGGCACAGGGCAGTGGACAACTAAAGGGAAAGAACTTAATTAACCGTGACAAAGTCATAATTCTCCCGAGAGAACAAGTCCCCCAATCATAAGTACAGGCGTAGATACAGTGAATATGTCAAGTTTAGTAAAATCATAGCAGCAAGTCTTTGCAGAAAAGACAGAGGTCTGTGCTGGTGGAGGGGAGAGATGTAGCAGCGTGTTGCTATGAAACCATCACAGACAAGTGTTAGGCTTTGAAGGTTGCTCGCTACACCTGCATGAGTTTGACTGGTAATTAGGATGGTAGCCAAGTAGCTAATGAATCGCCGCGGCGCATGAACGAGTCAGCAGACGCCAAAAAAGCTGATGTAAGTGTGACTTTGGTGCGCCGCCTGATTGAACACAAATTGGTTACCTTTAAACAAGAAGAAAAACCCGCCCGAGTTATAAGCTATAGATCAGCACCAGAAGTGTCGCAGTTGATTAAAATTGCGTAAAGCTTGAGAAAACTCAACACTCCTGTCAGAATCAGATGCCACCAGTTATTCCAATCACACTGTACTTAAGCATTTCATTTACCAGTGGTGTACAACTCCAGTACTTAGTACTTAGTGACACCTTTTCCTTTCTTGGCTCTGTTCTGCGGCACATTTTGCTCTGAAACAAAGGTTAAAATGGCGACTTTCACTATTCACCGTGCTGTGAACGTTGCTCTCACTCTCCTGTCCCTCTGACTGACAGAGCTCTGGGCGCCAACCCTCTGCACTGTGACTGCCACATGCAGTGGCTGTCAGACTGGGTAAAAAGTGGCTACAAGGAACCTGGCATAGCCCGCTGTGCCGGACCCGGTGACATGACGGACAAACTGCTGCTCACCACACCTTCCAAGAAGTTCACCTGCACAGGTAAACAACAGTAGTCATACGATATAATTGAAGGACGAATCAGAAATTGTAAGAGTCCAACAGAATGAATTGAATGAATGAATGAATGTCCCACAGAAGGAAATTAATTATTAATAATATTCATGTTCTGTCTGGTATGTTTGTATTGATGCTGTCAGGATGACGTTACCTGTCGCCTCCCATGAAGACAAAAGAATGCATAAGTCTCTTTAGACTCATCAGAATGTAACTGTCTTTGTGCAACTGCATTTATGCACTTTTCCTTTATTTATTCTTGTATTTACTATATTTTTTCTGGTTATCTGGTATTTTCCAACATGGAAAGCAATGATAGCGTAAATACAAGAAGCCTGTACCACAACCCCTCCACAAGAAAAAATAATAATAGAATTAAGTAAATGAATCAGTTATTTAACAAACAAAAAACCTTTTAACTGGAGCTAAAATATATTTTATACATATATATAATCATAATCTTCCCATCAACCATGTACGTCTTCCTCTGACAAGATTTTGCAAGGATGCGTATATGTGGTTGGTTGGACTGTATAAACCAGTCAGAGATTAATCAAGTTTTCTGTGTTTGTATCTGTTAATGACAACAAAGATATTAGAAAGACTTTTATCATTTATTATTGTGTTCCTTGAGGGTTATACTGTGTATAGTATGTCTAATATAGTATGTGCTTTTCAGTGGGAAGTAATAAATGGCAACAAATTGCTTGAAATTAATGAATTCACATTAAGTTTGTATACATCTCTGAAAACCACAAATGTGCTTGTGATCTTGGCTGTTCACATGAATACATGACTAAAAACCTATTTCTGACCTTAACTAACTGACACACTGTAGACGTCCTGGGGCCTTGTGGTTTTCTGGTGCCAGGTAAAGTAGCTGCTCAAATCCCACTTCTTCCTCTTCAGTCTCTCCTGACTGTCCCAGCCCAGTTTTCCTTCTCTTCTGAACCACTCTGCTCCCTTTAAGATCCTTATGTTCTCACCAGCGTTGTGTGTCCCAAATGTTCAATGTTTGATGTTCTGATGGAGAAAATGTCTCCTCTGTACATGCCATGATCTGTTATTTTTCCAATTATTTATAACATACTTAAAGCTGCAGTGCGTACCTTTTGCTGAGTTTTTTTATGACTTGAGTACACAGGATGGTTTAAGGGCCCTTTTGTTACCCTTCAATTATTATTATTAATCGTTTCTCCAAGTGTGATCACATTTTTGGTGGCTTGAACATGCATGGAAACCAAAACCTGAAAAACATTCGTATTCTGTGGCCGTGATGCATAGGTGTGGCAAATTGGCTCAACAGCACCCCCTAATGTCCTTTATTTGGTCTTCCTGAACAGAAATAATGTAACACTGGTAATCACTGTGTCCTTCATCTGAAAACAGGCTCTGTCAAGTAATACTATCAGCCCTGACGGAGGGAGTATTTGTGTGAAGACACCAGCAGTGCAGGGACAGGCGGAGGCAAAAAGCGTTTATCCCACAACACTGGGTTGCCTGGGAATGATTTTTTTAACCAGTAGAATTCACTTTCATGTTCTTCTTCTGTGTATTTTTCATTCATACTCCTGGACCTGTTTCCATATCCATCTACTAGTGCACTGTGTCTATGACTTCCTGTGTGCTATAAGTAAATATGTCGCCAGGTGACATGAGAGCAAAACACTGCTATATTTGGAAATTGAGAATCGTTTGAACTTAACGGACATTTGTTAAAAAGTTTGAAATATTTAAAGGTTACGCACTACAGTGTTATCGTATCACATACTTATACAACAGCTCTTACAATTGGCCTTTTCCTGAAATGATGGTAGATGTTATTCAGTGTTATTCAGTATTCCCTGATCCTTGAGCAGGTCCCTGATCATGTACAGTCATTTAAGTGTGTATTCTGACCTGCCAGATACAGATTATTATATGTGTGTGTGTGTGTGTGTGGTACCTTCACACAGGTCCAGTGGATATGAGTATCCAGGCCAAGTGTGAACCCTGCCTGTCCAGCCCCTGCAAGAACGATGGCACCTGTTCCAATGACCCTGTGCACTACTACCGCTGCACCTGTCCCTATGGATTTAAGGTATACAAACTACACAGAATGATCATTTCTGTAAAGCTCCAGCTGTACTCCAGAGTGTACTATGTTTACAAATATCACAGGGATAAGCGAAAATATCTTTAAGAAAATGGACGCACATACGTGGTTAATATGAAAAGGACCAGTTGTTGTTTGGAAGCGCTGAATGTGTGTGTTTGTGTGTAATTAGGGCCAAAACTGCGAGGAGCCCATTCACGCCTGCATCAGTAACCCGTGTCAGAGTGGTGGAACGTGCCACCTGAAGGAAGGAGAAAACAGCAACTTTTGGTGAGAAGGAGGATTTCTGTGTTTGGTGTTAAAGCTCAGCCTGTGAGAACTGTTGCATGATGTTGCTCTGCAGTGAGATTCTATTTTGAATTGTAGGATCCTTTAGGGAGTGCCACCTAAATTAAGTCAGAGTATCTTTAATATAGGGTGATTTTGACATTTTATTTTGATTGCCACTATATTGCCACTATAATAGTAATAGTAATAGAATATATTCTCTCTGTAATTTTCCTGTAAGTCATAAGCTCCTAACCAAGGAATACGATTGTTTAAAGGGGACATATTATGCAAAATCAACTTTTTAACCATTTTAATACTTATATTTGGGACTCTGGAGGCCCTACCAGTCGGCAAAGTGTGGAAAAAGTATACTCAGTCTTGTTTTCGTGGTTCCCCTTAGTGTAAGTATAGGCGATAAAACATGTGATGTCGAATTCACTGCACCTTATGACGGCAGCATGCGCATTTCACCACGAATGTTGTCACCCCACCAGTAAGTTTACTTGGAGAGCTCCACCTTAGCTCCACCTTGTCCCTGCGAGAGTGCAGGCAAGGGAGGAAGAGCAGTATTATGTCAATGCGGAGGGACAAGTGTGCTGTTGGTGGCTGCACAGTGGAGCACAGTGTTTTACACAAACTTCCAGCCTCAGAGGATTTTATATATGAAGCTAATGTGCCGGATAAAGTCAGCAAACGTGTGTTTGCACCACTTCGCATCAGACTTCGGCTGTATTTCACTGACGTACAAACACACACATTTTTAAGAAAAGGTCACATAGAGCTCATAACTGACCATTCTGACACGTCCTAATTAAAAATATTTGTTCAGTACGTCCTCCATGACCGGAGCACAGACTCAGTCTGATACAGTCACATACAGCAGTTTATGCAGCTCGCCGCTGGCGATCAGTGGTGCTGTCCCTAAGTGTTTTTAACTGATTTACAGTTGGGCAGTGTTCGGCTCGATCCTTCGGCTCGATCCTTCCTGTGACGGCACTCTCGCTGTTTTCCACGCACGCTGCCATGTTGATATTGTCAGAGAACTAGTGGAGGGAGGGGGAGACGAATGGAGCAGAGGGAACAGGAGCTGAATGAGCGCAGTAAAAAGGACAAATCAGAAACCCCCTGGAAGAAGTGGGTGTGTGTTTGCCTGTGTCTCATTTGCATGTAAAGGGACCATGCACAAAACCGAGCGTTCTGAAAGGGGCGGTTTTGGCAGGGTTATTGAACTGTTATGGTGCTTCATCCTTATGGTATTTTGACCAAAGCATGTCACTGACATGTTCATTAGGACACCAGGGAACTATTTTAACTCGAAAATCAACCAAACGGGAAAATTCAATTGTAAAATACATTCTTTTTTCTCAATAACAGCCCATGTAATGTGGTTAACAAGTAATCAATAAGATCCAGTTGATTCAAAATGTAATATTTTTTTCATCAGTTTAACAGAAAGAAATATACACATGTAAATAAAATACAGAGACCAATGGTAACTCATACTAAAACGCAAGGCAATAGGAACCTGTCGATATCAATATACCTGTGTGAACCAGTGAAGAAGACAGTAGAGGACATAGCAGGAGAGCTGACCCTCAGCAGATAACCTCATTAAAGATGCTGCACCTTTTAATGACAGATGGGAACGAATTAACAGGAGGTAAATTGCTCACTGGACCAGTTATGTCTCCAGTCTCCCTCTGCCTGCTGTGAGAATCACCTTCTTTTCATTAGGCTGCTTAGTTTTAACAGGCAGGGAGCTAATGTCTGTCTGCTCCCTCCAAGCAGATTTGAACCACCCACACGGAGAATTAGACCAGCCCAAGATCACAGCTCATCCTCTGTCTCTCTCTGTCTCTTCTATTATTTCTTCATTTCATTTTCTCTCTGTATGGTCTGTATTCCCGTCTTTTTTCTTCTTCTTCTTCCTCTTCTTCTTCTTCTTCTTTTCTGGACACAGAGGTGAAGTATTCATCATGAAAAGCTGTCATTGACTCTATAATGAGATATTAGTCCACTTGAGTCTGTGACGCATAAGAGCTCTTTATTAGACTCATAATATACAACACTGTATGTGGGTGAGTGTCTCTCTGTGTGTGATTGTGTCCCTTTCTGCTGTGGCTCTACACCGGCAGCCTGTACTACTTGTGTTTGTTTGTTTGTGTGTGTGTGTGTGTGTGCATATAAACCTGAGTAGAAGTAATAGATTTGATGCACACTCACATTAAAACTCTCATGCATGAGTTCAATCTGTGATGTGTGTGTGTGTGTGTGTATTCTCAGGTGTGTGTGTCCAGAGGGCTTTGAAGGCGACGCATGTGAGATCAACATCGATGACTGTGAAGATAACGACTGTGAGAACAACTCCACCTGTGTTGATGGAATCAACAACTACACGTGCATGTGCTCCCCAGAATACACAGGTAACACACGTTTAAAGAAACACGGATGAATGAAGAGGGGTTGGTGTCTATTAAAAAGTCGCAGTTCAGTTGCTTTGCACAGAATCATGTGATATACGTTTATACAGTATTATAGTTTCAGTTATCAATTTCTGCGATTTTGTGTGGTTTGTATTTCTAAAGAAGATGAAGTTTAATTTGTGGAACACAGATAACCCATTCATTAAACATTACACACAAAGTTACAGGTATCGTTGCCAGGGAAATGAAGCAGTAGCAATAGATGTATAGTCTTTGAATTTGGCCCTGAATATAAACGTTTTTTTACATCCTTTTTTTTTTTTTTCTTTTTCCCCTGAGAAATACCAGTAAATTGACACCTGTCTGTGACATACAAACCAGTGGACTGGACAGTGCAAATTGTTTCCATCTTTTGTATTTTGATTTACCGCTGCCTTATTGTTTTCTTCATCACTGAATTTGTTATTATTATTATTATTATTATTATTATTATTATAAGAAACATTCAAGGATTGTTTCGAAAGGATCAAAAAACAGACTTGTCTCATTTATGGGTGAATTAACATTTTTTATAGGGATTTTAGTTGCAGGCCACTGAAACCAACCTGTCCTTCAACTGAAACGTAACTCTGGGTCGTTAGTGAGATTAGGGTTAGGGCTAAAAAGTAGACATGTCATTTAACGACAATGACATAAAAAAAAAAAAATTTAACATGTCACAAACTGCAAGTGAAAACCCATCGACACGCCCAATGCACCACATCACCACTAGGGGCGCCTATTTTCCATCCATTCATCCATTTTCTTCCACTCTCACACCGAGTGTCGGATTGATCTAATCCTCTGCATGTTTTTGGGCTATTGGTGGTGTTTCCTGCACACGACCCATAGTTAGGTTTCGTTGGAGAACAGTCTCACTGAAACATTAACACACAGATGAAGAATACATCTTTTTAACATGAATAAACTGCAGACAGATCACATTTTCTGTCTAACTGGCGTGTTGCTACTTGTTTGTCTGCTTTTTCACTGTGCTAATCACCTCTGACAGCTAACCTTTGTGGCGCTGTGTCTCTCTCTGTGTCTCGCTGTGTTTTTTCTTTTCCTGTCTCAATCTGCTTTCTATCATATGTCGTCTGTGTTTTTTTTTCTGTGGTTGCAGCTGCTACCAATGAGGTGGAGAGAGGTTAGTCTGTTCTTCACTCTGTCTTTCCTGTCTCCTTGCTTCCTTTCCTTCCTTCCTTCCTTCATTTTCTGTGCTTTATCCGTGCTCCCTAGAAATGTGATGATACCACAGATTCAACATCCTGTATGCAGTTATGCTCCATGTTTGCAGTGCATGTCCCTGATGTTCAAACAGACCACTGAGTCTTTACTGCTCTCACATATCTGTGGTTTCCCTGCTTGTTGCCTACTGTATACATGTCATACTTGAGTATGGTAAAGTATATTGTGCAGGTAAACAATTTGGTAAAATGAGACGACTGATGATTTTCTGTTGGAGACAAAACAACAACGTTTTGTCAACAGTTTCCAGTTCTCCGAGTGTGCTCGTGACACTCGGCCCCCAAAAGACTTCAATTTTTAAAAACATTGTGCTGTAGTGAGAGGGAGGACAAAATCAACCACAGTGTACACATTTATCATAGTGGAGTAGCTTGCCAGCTATAAACAGGATATGTTGTTGTTGTTTTTTTATTAATAATTAAATAATAACCTTTCAGCACATAGTAAAACAAGTCATTTAAGTGAGAACTACACTCGTTCATCTCCTCTCAGCTAATCAGACCTAAAACAGGAGTATTTTCCCAAATACAGTGACAGTTCTGAGAAAAGAGAAGTGGTCTTGGCTGTTCTACTTGCAGAAAGATAGTTACTGCGACAGAAAAAAGTCAGACAATAAAAATAAAAGCAATAAAAAAATGAATGTGTCATCGTCGGCAGAGTGTTTCAGAGATGTAGAGATTTGCTTGGATCGTCTGTCATGTTTGAATCAAGTGCAGCTAAAGCCATAATCCCAAAAAAATAAATACTTTATTAAATTATAGACACAAGAGGTCCAGAGCATAACAATACACAAGCATGTTCCATTCATTTCTCAGGCATTCTCATCTCATTGATCATGTACTTATTCCCAGAGTAGAATCGTGCTGCCATGAGTATTGGTTTATTCCCTGATGCCTCATCAGTTCTTTAGTGGGAGTTCAGAGCTTCAGCAACGTTGGAATACTCTCAGGAATATTGTCAGGAACATGAAATTCCCAGAGATGGGATCATTTATCAGACTGTTGCATTGTTTCTGGCCACCGGAGAGTCATCCATCATCAGAGTGCACACACACACACACACACACACACACACACATACACGTTTCTGTACATGCAGCACAAACAATTCTGTGTACACGTTTGGAAACTCAACCAAGATGCATAAGCAGAAACCTGCTATTAAGGGAGTTGGATCATGGTGAAATGTTCCGGATTAAAATTTCCCCCATTATTGCTGATAGAATGCAAATACTGGAGAAGGGGTTTGGAGAATTTGTTCATGTGTTTATTTGTTCTGTGTGTTTCTAGGGGAGCTGTGTGAAGAGAAACTGGATTTCTGTGCTCCAGAGCTGAACCCATGTCAACATGACTCAAAGTGCATTTTGACCCCACAGGGATACAAGTACGAGGACAACCACACACACACACACACACACACACACACACACACACACACACACACACACACACTTAGTGACTGACTTCCATTCATTTGGACAACCTAAACAAAGCGCTGTCCCACAACCAGTTATGGGAATGCAAATTTGAATGTTAGCTGGTCTCCATGAGGACGACTGGTCCTGACAAGGTCAGTGTTTATGCCAGAACAAGATCTTAAAGAGGCAACAAATCCATACACACACAGGCACTGGAGGTTTACTGGAGCAATGATTTGCTATTTTTTATGTGTGTGGACACACCATGTACTTTTGCTTAGTCATATCAAATTATCTAAACAGTCACTGCTCTAAAATATGAATTTAACATATATATTCTACAGCATTAAAAGCAGCCTCCCTCCACTTCATCCTGATACATGAAAACTGCTCATTTAAAGATCATTCACCATGCATATGCATCTCTTTATGTTTGGACATTGCAGGTGTGAGTGCACTCCAGGTTACATAGGTGAGCACTGTGAGCTGGACTTTGACGACTGTAAAGACAACAAGTGTCAAAATGGAGGTCAGTGCATCGATGCCATCAACGGATACACCTGCATCTGTCCAGATGGATACAGGTGAGGTGTTCTTCTGTCCTTATCGGTGCTCTGTAATAGTATTGTGCACTACATGGTAATTGTTATGTATTACTGACTCTGTATGATCCTTAAAAAAAACAGGGTCGTTTCCTTAACCCGGCATTTTTGTGTGAAAACACAGATCTCACGTGTATAAACCTTGCCGTGTATCTGTGTCTTACATATCTCTGTGGTGTATATTTACAGTGTAAGGTGTCCAAAGGTCTCCCCCTTGTGTTCAATGTCAGCTACTGCAGTGTGCACTGTTATCTTTTTTTGAGATACTGGGGAAATTTCATGGTGTGAGAAGTTGTAGTTATTGTGGGAATAGAGGCTAGTTTAAAAATGTGATTATTTGCTCATCACACTGTGCAGAATGATGCCAACAGATGTATGTCAGATGTCTAACTAGGGCTGGGGGGAAAATAAAGCTTTAAATTCCCTAATTTGGTGAAAACACACATTTACACTCACCCTGACTACCAGTTATAACCAAATTAAATGTTCATAGTGCAGTGTAAAAGAACACCATTTCAGGAAATAACACGATGTGTGAACTTGTGTTCCAGTGGGTTATTCTGCGAGTTCTCTCCCCCGATGGTCCTTCCTCGCACCAGCCCCTGTGACAACCATGAGTGCCTAAACGGGGCGCAGTGCGTCATTGTGGGAACAGACCCCCGCTGCCAGTGTCTCCATGGCTACGAGGGCGAGCACTGTGAGACTCTTGTCAGTGTCAACTTTGTCAACCGCGAGTCCTACCTGCAGCTTCCCTCCAGTCTTTTGTCTCCGCAGACCAACATCAGCCTACAGGTGCTCACGGCACAGTACTGTTTTGATGTGCTTGTATTTTGCTTCAGTATTTCATTGTCATGACACTTCATATGCTCACATTTCAATACTCTGCTACAAGTGGGGTGGTTTTGTGCTTTTGACATCACTAAATTAGCAAATAGCAGCCAAAGAGTACGATATTTCATTCAGGCTTATGGTATAAACTAAATACTGAGCTAAAAGAGAGTAAATACTATCTAGAATGGTAACATCACCAATTTTAGGTTGATTTGGCTAATGCCATGTTGAGGTTTTGCAGCTGGAAGTTCACAGATGTCACCTACAAAAGTGACATCATGTACTATTGAAGAAGACCTGGAACTTGTGATTGAGACCTTTATCTCCTCAGGAACATGTAGGAAGGAGGCTAATTTTCCTATAGACTTCCATTCAAATATATATGTATACTTATTTCCTGATTAGCTTCACCTGGCAAAACGGAAAACTATGTCCATTTTGTATTTATACAGACTATGATCTAGATGAGATCAGGACCATGACTCCAAAATGATAATGATTCCATGTAAAACTAGTGGATGTGCAAGGTTAACTGTTGGCTAACAACCATGTGTCGTATCACCTTATTATTTGTTGGATTTGTTTTATTTGTTTCTTTTTTGAAAGTGCACAATAATCCAATAAATACATAAATCCATCAAACATTTAGTTTCAGTCCTCTGCAATCGCCTTTGGTTTATCTCTGAGTCACAGCCTTTGTTTGTTTGTCTTCCCCCTCTCTCTTAAATCCCTTTCATTGTCCTGTACCATTGTTCTATCATAAAAGATCTATTACCACCAAAAAAGGGTAGCATTTATTCCTCTGTCTTAAGTGAGCAGTAACTGCAAACTGTCCCAGGTTCCTGTAGGACCTTAATACTTTTGGTACCACAGTAAATAACATCGTTTGCACTGATATGCTGCTGTGTTTTCAGATTGCCACAGATGAGGACAGCGGTGTGTTGTTGTATAAAGGGGACAATGATCACATTGCCATGGAGCTGTACAGGGGTCGCCTCCGGGTCAGCTATGATACTGGCTCCTACCCTCCTTCTGCTATTTACAGGTACACATTAAGACAAGCAGAAAAGTCCAACGCTGGCACTGGAATTGATGAGACATTCATGATGGATGATGCAAACGTCTACACTGAATCTCCCCATCCTCTCTCTTTCTCTCAGTGTGGAGACAGTGAATGATGGCAGTTTTCATGCGGTGGAGCTGGTAGCATCGGATCAAACTCTGTCCCTTTCTATTGATGGTGGGCCGCCCAAATCCATCAACTCCCTCAGCAAACAATCCACACTCAACATAGAGTCCCCACTTTACCTGGGAGGTAAGGACCCAACCACAGTGTGTGTGTATGTGTGTGTGTGTGTGTGTGTGTGTGTGTGTGTGTGTGTGTGTGTGTGTGTGTGTGTGTGTGTGTGTGTGTGTGTGTGTGTGTGTGTGTGTGTGTGTGTGTGTGTGTGTGTGTGTGTAGAAGAGCTGGATGAAGTGTCTGCGGAGAGGGAAGTCTCCGCTTCTCCACTCAAGCTGCTAACCCCACCCACACTAATAAGCAGTAGAAAATGGATGGATGAATGAAATGAATAACTTTCTTTCTTTCTTGTCTTCCATTAGGGATGCCAGAGCGTGCGTCATCCTCTGGCGGTCTTTCAGCACTGCAGCACAGCTCAGGTGGACGCAATGGCACCAGCTTCCATGGCTGCCTCCGTAACCTGTACATTAATGGGAAGCTCCAGGACCTGGGGGCAGGGCTGGGGCCAGCAGCTCCAGGCTCAGGGACTGCACAGAGCACCACCAGACAGTGGCTGGGTCACGGGGTGGAGCCAGGCTGTCAGCCATGCCAGAGAGGAGCCTGCGTCCAAGGCGACTGCCATGAAACGGGGCACCGTGGCTTCACCTGCACCTGCCACCCCGGCTGGACAGGAGCGCTGTGTGACCAGCAGGTCAACAACCCCTGTGATGGCAATAAGTGAGTGTTATTTTGTGTTTGTATGGCTTTAAGAACAGAGTACAAATATAGTGTTTTAGGATTTTGCGTCAGAAAAGGGACTAAGCTGGAAGATTTGTACTGTACATCTGTTCACATCTTTATCGTCCCCCACTTAGATTACTGCAGTGCCCTCCTATCATCTGTCAGCCAATTGCATCTATAAACAAACAATGCAAAATATAGCAGCGAGGCTCCTCACAAACACCAGCCCTAGATCATTATTATTTATTAGACGTTGACAGGGACAGCTGTCAGCTTTGTGGCTGTGCCAGAGTTATCTATGAGCTCATTTTCATCTGTTGTCTCGGGGCAGGAAGCAGAAAACAGCATATCAGTCAACAGCCAAATAAAAGCACATTAACAAAACAACACAAGATGTTAAACATCATAAGCTGTCATATATAACAACGACTACACAATTTCATAAAATTAAGACTTTGTCCATATGTAATATGAGCATTCATGTGTTTGGGATGATTTCTGAGATTATCATTTGATATTTTCCTCCAAACGTTTGTTGTAATGACTTCTAAAGACTTTCTGGTTTACTTGTGACATTTGTAAATCTTTGTATTTCATTGTGTGTTGATTTTTTCATGTTCTGCCATTCTTGTATAAAGTACCTTAAAGGGATGAAAAGTACGACGATCATACCAGAAAATGAAAATGGTAGAAGTTAAAGTCACTTTTTTATAATATTACTTAATTAAAAGTCTTAAAGTATATGAGATTTACTGTACTTAAGTATCTAAAGCCATTTTCTGATATAAATGTACTTAAAGATTGAGCCATGGTGGCTCAGTGGCGGGGTGAGTTGTCTGGAAGGGGTTGTGGGTTCAATTCCTGGCTCTGCTAGTCTGTATGTGTCCTTGTACAAGATACTTAACAACATGTTGAAGATAGTGAATAGGTGAATTTTATTTGGTAGTAATGAGTAATAAAGATAGATAGAGGAAATGTATTGGAGTACATATATATATATATATAAATTCAAACGTGCATACCAACTTCCATCACTTCCTCCGTTCACCAGGTGCATCCATGGCACGTGCCTTCCAATCAACTCCTACTCTTACTCATGCCGCTGCCAGCCTGGTTTTGCTGGCGTACTCTGCGATGTGCAGGACCAGGACGTAGCTAATCCCTGTAGTCTGTCTCGATGCAAACATGGCAAATGCAGAGTCTCCGGCCTGGGTAAAGCATACTGCGAGTGCAACAGTGGATATACGGGAGAGGCGTGCGATAGAGGTGAGGAAACATGTGGATGCATGTTTTGAAAGGAATACACGTGTACAGAAATGTTAGCTTTTGTGTAAAATCTAAATCTGTTATAATAATAACATGTGATAATCTTCTCTGAACTCTAGACTGCCATTTACAGATTGCTGCTATAATAATAAAAAAATAATCTCCTATGGTATATATCTTTTGGCAGCTTGTGTGCCTGTGTTTCCTGTTTCTGCATTAATACTTCTAACCCTGTTGCTTTTCTAACTCAGCATCTCCTGAGCCTCCTGTTAATCCCACACGTGGGGTTACACAGGTGAGACTGCCTGCTCACATTTTACTCTCTGTCTCTTTTTCCTGATCTGTCTTTTTGTTTTTTTCCAGTGCATCCCAATAAAAAAACAGGCTGAGTGTCTGTGCTTCACCTTGTTTTCACCTCATGTAACGTGTATCTGAAGTGATTCTTCTTGAATAAGCTGTTGAATATTGGCCATGCCGTTTCCACCATCCACATCACCTTTGTCTTTAGTCCTTGCCGCTTCACAACATCAGTCAAAACATGGATAACGAGGAATCTTTCTTTCTTGTCACTCATCGCTGCAGAGATGGCCTGCCGAGGGGAACGGGTCCGAGATGTCTACCAGAGACAGCAAGGCTACGCGGCGTGCCAAACCCAGGAGAAGGTCTCCCGCCTAGAGTGTCGGGGCAGCTGCACAGGGGGAGCAGACGGACAAGTTACCTGCTGCACCCCCCTCCGCAGCAAACGCAGGAAATATACCTTCCAGTGCACTGATGGTTCTTCTTTTGTCCAGGAAGTGGAGAAAGTGGTCAAGTGTGGCTGTACAAAGTGTTCGTCATAAAATAGAAAGATTAAAAAGAGAGAGACAATATCCTTGGCTGATTTCCTCTTACCCAGATATTATTCTGTGTTCCTGCCCGCCTTACTTGATCCTCATCCCCCACTGCCCAAGGTCCTTATTCCTACTGGGAAAATCTTCCTCCCTCTACAGTCCTCCCCCCACCAACCCTATTTTTTAAACCTTTAAAAAATAAAAGAATAAAAAAATAAATAAAAAAGAGAAAGATCGAGAAATATCAAAAAAAAAAAAAAAAGGTTTCTTTTGATGTCAGTGCTGGACTGATGATTGATGCTTCCTCGATGGGGATGTTGAATTGTATTGTAAAGTACAAAACAGACTTATTTTTTATTATGAAGTGGAGAAAAAAAGATTAAAAAAAACAAACAAAGCAAAACACAAGCTGACTTTTTCCTCACACCTCCTTTTTGTTGGTCACGATGACTCCAATGGTGTGCCACACTGTCTCTTCCCTGGAGGACTGAACGGTCACTGACGGGCTGACCGCTTCCTGTAGACTTCCTGCTTCCTGTCCGTGAGTTGCGTGTTTTAGGAGTAACCTTAACTGGTAGTACCACAGACTCACCACAGGGAGGAGCTGCATTATGGCATGGGAGAGGGCGGGCAGTGATAACCCCTTTCAACATGAGAAACCACCTCACCACCTGTAGTGTGCAGTTTCCCTCCTGAACCCTCTGAGACTGTGTGCACGCCCCCCGATACACAGCTGTGCTCAAACTTGTGGTGTTTTATACAGCTACTGAACAACACACACACACATTTGCATATGGTCTCACCTGTAGAGGCACGTTACCTGCCAGGTTGAATATACTACTCTCCGTATATCGACCTCCCCAAGTCATAAATGACAAGTATTTATTGTATCATAAATACCTGTACTTATTCAGTAGATCCCCATGTATCAATCTGATTCTTTTAATATATATTAATTTATATTTGTCCTTATTTTTGTATTAAAAAGACATAAAAGTGTCAAGATAGCTGATAACTAACAAGATGGTGTCCTTTATTTTGGTTGAAGAGAAGTCGTTTTTTTGATTGCTGAAACTATTGTGCTTGCCAGAGACCTTAGTTACATTTTAATCTGCAAATGTGACGTGAAGACATTGTATATTTTTGTCGCCTTTCCTGAGAGTTTGTACTGTGCCATTGCCAGAAGGTCTTTATATTAGAGTATAAATGTATAGATAATTTCCCTACCTATGTATTTCACACACAGATCTTGTGAGTAGCATTGACCCTAGAGGATTCTTAGAACTGTTTTTACCTTTTTAACAAATTTATGCTTTAAGAATACTGTGACTTTTTCTAAATGAAACTACTTTGTTAGCCCCTTGGTCTCCAATGTTAACATGTTGCTGCTAAGTTTTTGTACCGTAGACTTGGATCCTGATCTGTATGTCATATAGAACTTCCTGCTCCTACTGTACAGGGGCACATTGTGTAACAGATAAATATGTTCCCCACCTCTACACATGTGCATTGTGCTTTATATTCCCTCCCTTCTCCGTCCCCAGACTAATGTCAGTTCCCTGACTGATGTTTGTTTATTAAACACAATATTTACCTCACACTTCTCACCTTTGCCTTATTTGTCACGTAAAGCCTGACATATACAAGAAGAACAATAATTCAGACGGACAAAACGCATCAATACACTGATAAATTGATCCTCAATGTCAAAGTATGTCATCAAAGTATGAAAAGAGCAAAACAACAAAGGACCAAACAAACTTGAGATTGCAAAGTGCTTGATGCCCCTTGTTTCTACAACATTGTATTGTCAATTTTGAAATGTGAAGCAGTAGAAATGATCACTGAAGTCTGAGACGGCAGCTCTGTTTTCAAGCAAGGGTCCTCAAAGAGGTCAAAGTCCCTAAGATGATAAATGTGAACTAACTGTTAACTAACTGTTTTTTATTTCACCCAGCTGTAGATCCTTGTTCACGATGAGGAGATGGCTGCGGTTGTTAGTCGGGAGCTGCAGGAGGAAGTCATGAAAGCAGTTTCAGGTGAGTTGATTGTCACAGCTGGTGCTTGTTTCTCTTTAAATGCAGTAGCGTGCTGGATCTCTGAAGACTGAGTGGTCTCAGTGTCACAGTGACTGACCTTTGCTCCCCCCCGCCCCATTTTCTATTATATTTCTGTTCCTATTTCCGATTATTTAAAAGAAGACAACCTGGTGTTTTGTCACCTCTGTCCAGAAGGCTATATTTTCTTACCTTGCAATACTGTGTTTTCTCACTGATGATGAAAGCTGCATGTTGTCCCTGGTGGTTTTGGAGACAAATGCAGTGAAGCGGTGAACATTTTACAACAAAAGGTTGTAATATTCCTTTCTTGCACATTTACAGAAACACAAACAGACCAATTGTTCAGTTTCGCAGCCTTGACAGGATGTAAAGGATTAGAAATGAGTGTAATCTCTGATTTGTGCCACTAGATTTCACTGTCCTCTTTAATGTAGCACGTTTTTTTCAGACTTGTAATACACAAACCATGACAACCTTTTCCCCTCTCTCTCTCTCTCTCTCTCTCTCTTTCCCTCTTTCCCTACCACTCAGATCTATTTTTAGAGGTTAGGCGGACACAGTGAGAGTAGGGTGGCAGGCTTTCCGATGGTTGGCACTAATAATTCAGCTGCTCCATCCAGCTGTACACTCCCAGCTGCTCCAAACTCATGAGGCCATCTGAAGGCAATATCAACTTCTTATCAATGAAGTATTTTGATAATCAACTCTGGCTTTTTGCAGTTTCCCTTGGCCAATTTCTTTTTTCCCCTTTCCCTCAGTTTTTTCTTTGCCTTGCCTCGAGTACAGTGTAATTACTCACTTATTCATCTGCTATCACATTATTCTCGCGGGGGGGGGCGCTGGTGCCAAACCCAGCTGATATAGGGTGAAAGGTGGGGTGAACCCTGGACAGGTCGCCAGTCCATCACAGGGACACATAGAGACAAACACCCATCCACTCTCACAGTCATACCTACAGTCATTTTTAGAGTCATATTTGCCTAAATCTGCATGTTTTTGGACTGTGGGAGAAAACAGTATAATTATTTTAGTTCCATATATAGATGTGTGTCTGCACTATATTATTATTGAAACTACACTAAGTTATTTTTGAAACAATACAGTTGTAGGAGGAGTTGCTTGATGACGCTTTGACTCTCCACCATTTCTCCCTTCCCATGTCTGTATTTATAATCATGTTATTTACATATAGGTAACACTTGTAGATGTGGGTCAGAGTAAATAAAGTACAAGTAAACTAAATAAAGTCAATAACACTTCAGAAACCAAATAAAAAGTTCAAAAATGACAAAAGGTAAAACTTGCATCATGACCTAAAAAGAATTATTTCCCATATTTCTCTTTCATCGCTCCTTTGTACTTTCTCATTCTTGTGAGGGTGTGTTCGTCTCTGACCTAATTCATTTTTTAGCCGGAAGCATTAACATTCACTGACATGAACACACACACAGAGAAATAGAGAGATATCATTTAGTTCTCAGACTTGCCCTGGGTGTCTTTGTGTCTTCAACAGAAAAGGACTTTATCATGTTTATAAGATGACTAAATCTAAATAAGAAATGTTTCCGACACCACAGTGTATCTATACTGAGTGATGTCTCTCTGGAGGAGCAGGATTATGGAAGGAAACAAAGCGACGGCCTGATGTGATGTCTCGAAAGTGACCAGAGGGGATTATAAAGATAGAAAGTCTTCTTAAAGTAGGTCAATGGACAAAAGACAAGACAAAGCACAACCATTAGCCCATATCTACTCTCATCTGCTACAACCAATTACCTGTTTGTTTAGATTTATGAACTCAGTCCTCTCCATTATATATTTTATTTTTGTTTTACTAACTAGTAATAATTGGTGCTTTGCACAGTGACTTGTCACAGTAGGAAAGTCACAGGTGTAAATAATGAAATTAATGATTATAATAATAATAATAATTTACACAAATGCAGTCAGACATGCTTGCTACAGAAAAAGATTCCCAAATTCATAACTTTGGCTAATTCTCTGCACATTTATTGAGCTGGTTTGTTAATTATTTAGTCATTTTTGCATAATTGACTGTTTCTGGCCTCAAAACATCACTGAATGAATGACTCGTGCCACGCTGCGTCTCCTCCTCTCTCCTGCATTCATCTCTGCATGAAGCACACCTGCTCCCAATCTAATCATCAAGCACCTCTACTTATTGCCTGGTTCTCCAGACACTCGTCGCCAGATTGTCACAGACCTCTGTGCGGCAAACGTCACGGCTCACTTGAAGCTATCTTACTTCTCTCGTGCTTATATTCTGCTTTGTTAACTGCTGTGCTCAGAACTTCCCCCCGCGTGTGCGCTGCCACTGGCGCTTTCCTTCTCTGCCGTCTTTAATTTGTGCTATATTTATTTTATTTTATTTCAAAAGGTCACTGAAGACCGGAGTTGAAACACAAGATAATTTACTTGTGACTATGTGTAAAAAAATGCATAAAATAACCTATAATTTTACTTAATGAAGTGAACTGAATGAATTAACTGCTGTGTCAGAAATAAGTGGTGTGGCTTTCCATTAAAGAAGAACTTTGCAAGTCCCTTTTCTCTACGCAGCTCCCCCGTGTGCTTACCATTTTATCCAAAAAATAATAAAAAGGAAAAAGAACGATACAAGGACACCCATCAGTCAGTCAATATTATTAAATGTAGTCATTTTTCACCGCACACTCAGTCGGGCCTGTATTGACTTTTCTCTCTTAACCTACATACAACTTCTGTAAATGAGAGACACGTTATTAAAAATGTATTAGAACTCTGTTTTATTAATCATCTTTGGTATGGTGACGACTATTACATGGAGTCGGAAACATCTACAGCTGATGGATGTTCTCTGTGGGTTACAAGCCCATTATACTAGACAGTGAACTTCATCAGACTGCACATGCACTTTTTCGCCCGCAAACAACTGGAACACTTTGTTATCTCAGACCTGCATAGTTATTATAACACACAGACACAAACATGTTATCTAACAAGGGTAATGCAGGTATTCATTGTGTGGGTTTTCAGTGATATCGCTGGAATAGCACTGAATTGTAATCATTTATATGGGAATTTGACAGATGCATTTGGTTGCATCTGTCTGTAACCCACATAGCATCTGGTTATGAGCCACTTCTGGCAATAATGTGGTACTGCGCTGGCTTTCCTCTGACTCTGACAAAATGATATGAGCCTGAAGTGGCCAATATGTGAAATGGCAAAAATGGCCCAAATATCCTTAAAGAAATGTGGGCCTTTTTGGCCATAAAGCAGTGCTCATATATAATAATAAACATGGCCCAACAAGGATGTGGCACAATGACACCATTCCATATATTCCATTCCATTTACTATTGCCAAGAATCTGGACAGAGCTTAGTTCATGTTTTTTCTTTTTCTGGGTGGGGGGTTATGAAGAAAACGTCCATCATTCCTGTCACTTAAACATATACAGATCAGCATTCTTTCTTACCATGATAACTTTGGCTTCTTCCTGTGTTCCATTTATTCAGTCAACACTTTCCAGTTCTTCATCTAGGTTGCTGGAATTGTCTTAAGTTTCCTGAGAATCCTGGCTTGCTTTGGGGTTCTTCGTAATGAAGTGATCCTTACTTGCTGTCCTTCTTTGAAAGTGCATGGCATATTATTGTCATTCCAGTCAAAGAACTGTTGTTGAGTACCTGTTGCTTCAGGGAGTGCAAGTCTCCCAGCATGCCATTCTCACACTTTTTGGCCGCTGCCTCCAGTTGTTCCCTTGTGTAAGAGTGGTGTCTGTTTTGGATTCTACTCACAATCACATCACTCATTCTCATGGATTGTTCCACTTCATCCACACGTCTTTCACTTCCTCTTCATAAATAAATAGAAATTAAACTGCTACACTGGCTCAATCTAATAAAAAAAACAACAACAACAACAACATCTGCCTAACATTAGAAAATCGATTGTACAGAAACAAAAGTGCAAAAATACCTGTTTCTGGTTTTCTGGTAATTATAACTATTATACAACTCTTGGCTTCATAACAATAACATCAATTGTCTTGACTCTCAACATGAATTCACAGGATTAATTAGTATGTTCCCTCAAATTTTGGCAATCTACAGACAAAGATTTTTTCCAAATCTGATCCAGATTACGGATTTAAACTTAACATGGAAGGTCCCATTTAACAAGATTAAAAGCATATATCGCAGCAATATCTTCACAGAGCAGGATGAATGTTGTTATGCTTGTGTAAGACGGTAAAAGATTCTACACAGATAAAGAAAGTCTTCTAGATGCAGTGGGTCAAAATGTTTAAACTACAGGTGCCAGTATGTATGTATGCAGGCACCTGTATGTATTTCTTGTCATAGTGATGTAAACATACAACCAACTACAAAACATTTGCAGCTCACAATGACATGATTCTTATTGACTCGTCAGCTTGAGGCTCCTTGTGGCTACAGCATATTTAACACTTCCAAAATAAATGTTAATCCATATATAGCTCGTCACAGAGCAAGATGTATGTCTGCAGGCTTTTCCTGTGTTGGCCTGACAACAATAACCATTGCTTGTGTTTTTGCAGGTTGTCACAGTAAAAGCTTCTGCCTTCTCACTGGTCATGGAGTCTTTCACAGGAACAACCTTTACAAATTATTCATGTTTGTTTCTTTCAGCACATTGAGGGGGAAGCAGAGTGCACACTGCACCGAGTTGCACAGCTGATGGGTGCTAAAGTGAGTTACTTACGTAATCCCATTTCTAGAGATGCAGAAAAATCCTCTAATAACCACGAGTGATGGGGAAAGAGAGTGAAGTGCAGTTAAAGTGTTTGGCCTCAAATGGCCACACTGCAAACCCCCCACTGGTAGAATTAAAAGTTCAGTGTTTTTCCAAAGTAAATTGGTGGAATAATTTCCTTGCTTCTCTCTCTCTCTCAACACTGAAAGTGTAAAACCCCACTTGTTTGAGTTTAAAGCCAGAGTGTCTGCTTTCTTCCTTTCTAATTTCCTGTTAAAAAACTATACTCTTGACATATAGCCTTACTTTATCTGTCCAGATTTGACTGTTTTCAGAAAAAGAGGTAATGCAACAAGGATAGACCTGTATCGTCACCTCACCTCATCTTGTCACTTTCACAGCACCTCAGCATGAGCTTATTGCACTTGACTGGAAAGCCGCGAGCTGGCTGTGAGTCTGTGGTGATTGTAGGCAGGTGTGTCTGGCTGTGTTTTCCACTCAGTTGCCTTTTCAAGTTCTGTGACAATAAGACTGTGGTGGGTTTTCTGTGAGCTCCTGTTGTGCAGGCTAAGGTCTGCTCCTGTCACGTCTTATTTATTTATTTATTTATTTATTTCGGTCATGACATTTAGATCACTCATCACATAACAGTGCAGTTCACAATTAAGACGAGAGTCGGGCTCCCTTAAAGCTGAAGGTGTCCCAGCAAGAGTATTTGCAACTAGATGAGACGTGGACTCTTAATGGAGCATCCGACCTGCGGCACAGCTGACATTTGGCTTTGGATTTAACCTTTTGGGCAAGATTAGTACAGAGACATGCTTCCCCCAAGTTCCCCTTACAAAACCTTTTAGCCTTATGGACACTTAAGACGTTTTTATTTAGTTTTAGCTTTGTATCAAATAAACCAAAGACCTTCCCAGTCGTGTGATCGTTTCCTTGTGCAGAAACTGATCAGATTTTGTTAAGATGCACGTTTCAAACATGAAGATATTTGTTAATGTCACTTTTGAAGCTTGTGAACTCCACCTAAAACATCCTAAAGTAAGACTATGGTTGACAAAGCACTTTGCCTCCTACTGATTTGGTAAAGAAGAAAATTACATTTGCATAAAAATAGGGATAATAGCAGCCTGTGTGTTTCTGTGCCAGGATACTTAAAGGCATAGTTGAGATGTTGTTTTTTAGTGGTTGCTGACACATTAGCTATATTTACATGGACACATGTAATCGGAATGATTTGACTGCATGTATACGCACACCACAACCGGATCATTTAAATTTTGCGTCCATGTGAACCATGGAGTAGTAGATTCCAGTTAGATTGTGCACATGTACACGTAGCTAACGTCAGTGCTGACCGCTGACTTTGCCAAGGCTGCTGCTGAGTGCACCGTCGTCACAGAGAAGCAGCCGAAAACCAGCCGAAAACGCCAGACACTCGCTCTCACTCACAACATGGCTGCCTGCAGTGACACGAGGAAATCCAGAATTGAGCTACAAATCTGAACAAAGGATTTTATATCTGAATATAATATAATATCTGAACACAGATATTTTGTAGAGGAACTTAGGCGCAGGGAGTGAGTGGTTTACATAGTGACACAAACTTCACTTCCCTGTTTCCAGTCTAACAGGAAAGAGTGGCAGACACAGTCCTAAGATATGAGCAGACTGAAGCTGAGATAGATTTTTCTTTTTATTTTGGGGGCCTTTTGATAATGACTAAACTCAATTTTCCTTGTGTCCCCCCTGGCAGTCATGTTTTTTTTTGGAGTAAGCCTCCATTTATCAGTCTGGTTCCTGGTGCAGGTGGATTGCTCGGGGTGTAGACCTGTGTCATACCTCGTAAGTCTGTATCGTCCCTACCTTGTTTGCTTATCTGACCTGTTCCTGGCCTGAAACCTCATGATCCTCTTTGTGTCTTATTGTGTCCCTTGTATGGGGATCTGTGTTAGTCTGTCTGTGTCATTACTCTCCTCAGTGTCCTTCACCTGCTCCGAGGCTGTCATTCTGTGATAACACACAGTCACTGTGGTGTTCCCGCTGTCCTCGCTCCCCCTGGTCTTGGAGGAGCAGGAGACGCCCAGCTTTAAGTTTGGCGGGTGATCGTGCCTGAGGGTCACCGCCTTGTTGTTCACTATCACAGTCTCTACCTCCGAGGCCCAGCAGCCTCGATCGGGGCAGCGCAAAAGGCGCAGGAAGGCGTCTCTAAAATCGGCGTTGAATGCATAAATGACTGGGTTGAGGGATGAATTGCTCCAGCCGATCCACACAAAAACATCAAATGTTTTTTCATTGACACAGTAGGGGCCCCGCTGTGACCCCGGGGCCCCTGGTCCGGGACAGAACGGCATTGCACAGTTCAGGATGAAGAATGGCAGCCAGCAGCAGACAAAAACACCCATGATGACGCTCAGAGTTTTCAGGACTTTTGTCTCTTTTCTGATGGAGACTCTGAGCTCCCGGTGAGACTCACTTGTCCGCTCTTGCAGGCTGATATGAGACTGCAATGAGTTGGTATTGATTTCCGCGCACACATGAGGACAAAGGTCACGCGCATTCGAGCGGCAATTCTGAGCGTGCTCCGCCGCGCGCTCCAAGGAGGAGATCATCCGGATCTGCATCTGGGCTATCTGGTAGATGCGGCTGTATGTGACGATCATGATAGCGACGGGGATGTAGAAGCTGATGAGGGAGGACGAGATTGCGTAAGTGCGGCTCAGACTGGAGTCACAACTTCCGTCAACGCTCTTACCGTGAAGTTCAAAGTCCTCCTCCTCAATCCGGTCATCGATCTCCGCTCTGTGCCAGTTTAGCTGCACGGGCACGAATGAGATGACCACGGACACGGTCCACGTCACGCCGATCATGACACAGGCCACTCTCTTGTTCATACTCCTCTCGTAGCGGAAGGGGCTGGAGATGGCCCAGTACCTGTCCACGCTGATCACGCACAGGTTGAGGATGGAGGCTGTGGAGCACATGATGTCGCAGGACAGCCAGGTCTTACAGAATCCTCCAAACGGCCAAAAACCGGCCACCTCAGACACAGCCTTCCACGGCATCACCAGCACGGCCACCAGCAGGTCCGAAAGAGCCAGGGACACGATGAAGATGTTGGTCACTTTTGCGCGCAGGTGCCGGTAGCGATACACGGCAGCGCACACCGTGAAGTTGCCTAAAAGCGTCCAAATGATAAGCAGCGCCAGGATGCAGCCCGTTAAAGCTCGGTGGGCTGTAAACTCCTCCCGAACCCCACCTCCATCTCCCACCAGTGCCACGCTGCTCGTGTTATTCATCGCCTGCTCCTGCGCTCAGCCATTCAAAATAAAAGGACCACAATCACAAGAGGGGGAATAGTCAGTGAGCCACTGAGCCTGCTGTCGCTGCTCCTGACAAATCTGTGCTGCTGCTGCTCCAAGTGCAGAGCAGACTTACTGATGCACCAGCAGCTGACCACAGATACTCTGACCACAGAGCGCAGAGGCGCGCAGAGGCGCGCAGGACGCACGGAGTAGTTTTTTAAAGCACTGCTGTGATGTCCCATCTCTTATTTACTTATTTTTCCCATTATAATCCCACTCCGAATGGGAATAAACATAAGGAGGTGGGGAAGAATTGTATACCACCAGAACATCACTATAACATATATACAAAAGTAGAACATCATGTACAATCACATAAGAGCATGCTGTCCCCAAATCAGAGAAGTCTTTACTGAAATGTACAGTCAAGAAGCTGTAGATCAATAGTTATATACTTCAATTTCAATATATGATCTTATGGATGTCCTTGGTCCATTGCCTCGATAATTATAGTAAACAGTATAGAGTTTTGAAAAAGTGAAAACACAAAGCATATGCAAAGTTCTTGATCTTCTTTTTTTCTTGTGAACTGCTTTGGTTAGTTGCATTTTCATAATACCATAAGTGGGATGATTTCGTCTTGAATTGTACAAAGTTGTATGTTCATTTCTTGAGTATATGGGCCACAGGTTTGTGCACAAATGCAGAAAATTCCTGTTTGAATAGATTTAAGTGTTTGCAGGGCAAACAGCTCTGTTACTGGCTGAAATATTTTAGGGTTTTTTCTTCCCTCATTCATGCAACACAGTTTATTTAGGCTGTTTAAACGTGCAAATGTGTTGGCTTTAATTCAAATTTCACAAGCACACACATGAATACATTATTACACAATGTGGTGTATTCTCTTTTAAGAAGCCATGGTCTCCCTTTCCTTCTCATCGTCTTGTTCAGTGGCTCCCAGCAGGCAGGTTTCGAGCAGAGCCTTTATTACACTGAATGGGTCACAGTTGGCAGCAGGACGTCTGTCCTCAAAGTACCCACAGCCCTTGCGAAACACATGGCCTGGGATGCGCACACTGACATCACGACGGCCTACAGCTGAAGAGAATTTATTGAATTCTGAAGTAGTCTTCTGACCGGTGAGGCGTCGTTTGTTGTCAGCGCCACCATGTGGATCGTAGACAGACAGGTGCTGAGAATGATGCTTGCTCAGTCTGCTGATCGCCCCCTCGATGTACCTGCAACATCGACAGATTTAATCTATGCATCTAGTTCCCAGTCCTCTCCACAGCCAACTCTGCCTCAAGCCTGATTTTGAAAAAGAAGTGGGCTGAGAGTTGAATGAGGGAGAGGGGGAGGGAGGGAGGGGGTGTGGTCTAGTAGTAAAATATGTTACAACTGTCAAATGGTGCTTTTACATTATATTTCAGTTCAACATTGTTCAGTTTGATTCCTGTGTCGGACGTCGTGCTCATGACTCTTCCAGTGAGCTGAACCAATACTGTGTCTGTCAACGTCAGACACAGTATTGGTTCAGCTCTCTTGGAACCTTTTAGCAGGTACTAAAAAAAAGCACCAGATACCAGGTACTATGAGCCGAGCCGTGCTAGAACTGTATAGCAGAAATGCTCCACATGAAAATGCTGCTCACACTGTGCTTCATGTGGTGGAAAATGTATAATTTCAATTCTTGCATAAAATAAAATCAGTTTAGAGGTTTAGATACATCATTACATTACTCCACATTATGGAGACTTGTATTGCTAATATGGACGAAGACCAAGTGTCCATAAAACAAATAATTCAGTTGTAATTAAAAAGACAACATTTAATGGTTAGAATTATTCAAAGCTATGAAAACCCAATTGTTTTTATTTTAAAGCAATCGTTCACTCATAAAACGCCATTTCTGAACAAAAGCCCTCGTAAACAGGACCCTTGAGGTTAGGTCTGTGTCCCCTGTAAACTTACTGAAGTCCCCCTTCACTCCTCATCTCCTTAGTGCTGAAGTTGATGTGGCAGCCTGATGTAGCGCTGCTTTCATCAGCAGGTTTCACATCTAAGGAGGCAACAGCATCAAAATCTTCACACACGCGGTGCAGAATGTAACGGGCCATCCACAGATGGTCCCCCAATTCGGTGCCTTCACAAGGGCCGACCTGGAACTCCCACTGATCAGGCAAACAGAAATACAGTGATCACATGGACCAAATAAGACATTCTTCATTCTGGTTTTGTGCAGAATCAACAATGAGGCCTTGAGGTGAGGTTTATCTAGTGATTTGTTTATGCTGGCCTTTATTTGGATCCTTAAAGTGTAATTACAGGCAGGAAATACATAGATGGGTAAGTTACATGTAAAGGCTCTGAGCCAGAATCAGACACTGAGGTGCATATGTTTATAGATCTTAACCACTGCAATATTAAAAACTAAACACAGTAAAATATAAAATGTTGATGTCATATGAATTTAGGGATTGTACCAGTTGACTATGTTCGAATAGCCAAAACTTTTATTAAACCTAACTTTTTGTATTTGTCAAAATGTTGTCTGAGCAGCAGTTTTTGGCGACTCGTGTCTCTTTGGCTGAGAACAATTACCATGATGGTTAAAGAGCAACACTAGAAAAAAAAAATTCATACCTGGGAGCCTAATGTCTCTGAATTGGTGCCACCGATCTTTACACCTGCATACAGACAGGCTCTGTAGTGACAGATAGAGATGTCTCTACCATACACGTTGTCACTGCCCACAGCACAACTGACTGAGAGTAAAACCAGCACAAAAGAGGTTTTGGTGAGGAAACTGTTTCAATCAAAAGTCACAGTCATGATTTGAACTGTTCTACTGAATTTGAATTACAAGTTTTATCATTACACTTAAACTGCTAATAGGTTTTTCTTGTATAACTTGAGTATTCTTAATTTCACCTCCTCTAAACTTCCACCCTTGAGCTGGCTGACCGTACGGCTTTCCATCCGAACCACACAGCATGTACTCCTGCTCCATTCCAAACCAGGGCTCAAACTCTTTCACTTCCTCCCTCACTTTAACACACGGCGAACGCTGACTATTTCCTGTCATTAGAAAAATAAAAACAGTCAAACACGAGGCTAAGAATCATCAGGAGCTGTTAAGTTGATTTTGTGCAGTGATCTCTTACCTGTTGGAACATATTTATCAGTGAGCACTTCACACAGCACCAGTTTATTCGGGTCAAGCGTGAAAGGATCTCGAAACATTCTGACCGGGACCAAAATTTGTTCATTTAAAGCATTCGAGGCAGTGTCCCACTCAGGTATATCTTTAAGAAAAAGAGTCATGTAACAGAAACATGTCTGACACCATATCTGTATAAAGCATGTTTCAATGTTCAGTCTTCTACTGTACCTCTGATTCCTGCTGGCTCTTGTTGTAGAGTCCTGGTTTTACTCAGTAGATTTTCCTTGTCTTCATTAATCCAAACATATGTGACCTGGGACTCTGCACCAAGGGTAAGAGACAGATAGTGCTTTCTGGTTGTCTTGTGAAGACTGAGAGTTTCTGGAAGGAGCGACATGATGATTTTTTTTTTTTCTTCAGACACTTTGAACAGAGCAGTCCTGCTTGCAGACAGATAATCACCCTGGTGTGATTTGGTTCCTAGACATGTATTATTATATATCCTAGATTCATATATTAACATCATTTCTGATGGTAATGATTTTAAAACCTTATCTTAATCTTGCTGTAGGGCTTCATAGTAGTAATGTAGTAATTTATGTTAAGATGACAGGGAAAAGGGGACATATTCTTCACACCAAATTTTTTCAATGACGTACATTAAAACCCAGAAAAATCTCTGGGTAAATGTGAGAAAAGATCAAATTAAAAAACAATCAATTGTCGTCTTGTCGACTTGTCGTCACAATGCTTATCATAAATATCCTAAAGAGAAATTTAAAGCAAAAGTTCAAAATTCATAGTTTCTAATGCCCTTTATGCACTCCCTGAATTTTAACAGCTTGTGGCTGTAACTAAGCACTACATGAATGTTTTCCAACTCAATAGCTCGACAAACCTAATGCCTTTTGAAATTGATACCGTTCAAATCTATAGAAACACAAGATATAAAATGATTATACTCAAATATTTTATTTATTTATGTGTGAAACAGAAACTGGTGGAATCTGTCTCAATTTTTGATATGAATGCCTCTGCTTATTGTACGACAGACATTCATCACAGAGTGTGCTTATTTTACTCACCCCTGTGTATTCTGTTCTGAGTGAAATGGTCATCGTTACGTGGTCGTCTCCTCAGTCAGTCAGTTCATCTATAAAACCATGCTGGGCAAAATTCCTTCATACTTAACTTATTTTTATATACAATGGAAACATGGAGATCATCACTTTTGGTCTTTGGTCTGATTGTGATTTGTTGTTCCTAACGTTCATACTGAAATGAAATGGAACCATTTGCAGTCTGATCTAAACCTTCAAACCCCAGACGCCCAGTGTTTTGCATGAGCAGTGTTTTAATGTATTCTAACTGGAACTGCTGCAACTGTCTTGGCTTCCCTTGTAAAATGATTTACATGCATTTTGACTGTTAAAATATGCTGCCACCACAGTGTAAATATAACACTATTCTTCCTTCAACACCTGAGGAGATAGTGTAGTGTGTGGACAATGGATACATTCTCTACTGTGAAGACTTCCTTGAATGATGAGTGCATCAGGAATCATTTACACGTCAGGCTTTCATGTCAGTGTCAGCACAGAAGAGGAGGATTTTCACTTATACACAGAATCCATTAATTCAGGAGATATTATATTTATTTACATCTCATATCCAGTACATGTCTTTATATTACCTTAACCAAAACCTAATTGTAACCTATGCCATAAAAACTTAGCCTTAATCTTAAAGTCTAACGATATACATACTAGCGCATTGCCTGTGTTCCTCTAAGTAAGATAAACCACCTTAAAATGTTCTTATTCAGGTCCCCACAACATGAGTAAAACACACACACACACACATTTATGGGCACATATGGCTAACGTTACAGCATCAGCGAGGAAGACTGAAATTGTAATGGTAAAAAGTGTTTTGTGTAAATACAGGTTTAGATGATGGAGTCAGAGGCAGAGTCTAAAGCAGAAGGCGGGGAGCTCATAATCAGATTATCTCCCACTATTTTTGTGGATTTGCTGATCTAGGACACACTGGAATTACATCCATTTGTTGAAATGAAAATTGCTTTTCATGTGGCATTCATTTATTTCCTCTCCTTAACTGTGAGTTAGTGGTTCAATGAAATAATAATTGTAATTTTACAATCACAACAGAGTAAAATACTGTAAATGCTGGCAATATAAATATTCATGCCATTACTGCAAACAAATGTGAACTCCAATACTTCCTAAAGCTGCGTTCAGGCCCACCAGCCCCATCGCTTGTGCATATCCAGTCACAGTTGTCAACACGCTGTGTTTCTTTGCAGAACACATGTTGTCTGTCTGATCGCACATCTCTGGACACTTTTTGTCACACTGTTTTTGCAACATAGAGATTTCTTTGAAATATCTTTCTCTCACGCACTGTAGTATCTCCTCCAGCTGTTGCTTGAGACTTTCTTTGTGTGCTTTATGTTTCTCCATCTTCATCTTGATAAGTTTTAGCTCGTTGCTCAGAGCCTCGGTCTTCCTTTTCTCTGCTCTGTGGTTTTCCGTGTGTTTGTCCAGTTCTCGCCGATTCTTAACCCTTTCATTCCTGAGCATGTCCTCCATTCGCTTTTTTTCCTCCTCCTCTTTCCGTCTCTGCTCCTCCAAGCTAATGATGAGTTTCTCCAGCTGTTTCTGCAAAGCTTCCTCTTTCATCAGGTTTTCCACTCTATCCTTTTGCATCTTCTCCTCCATTGCTCTTCTACTTTTCTCCTCTTGCTTAGCTTGCTCCTCCAGGAGTTTTGTAACCATGTCAAGCTTTTTTTGAAGAGCTTCCTTCTTCTTCTCCTCCTCTTGACGTATCTCTGTTATTCTAATCATATCCTGTATCTCTCTCTCCTCCTTCTCCTTCCTGTTATTTTCCTCAATCTCTCGTTTAAAGGCCTCCACTCGTTGTCTTACCAGTTTCTCATCTTCTTGCTTCTCCAGCTCCCGTTTTTTCTTCAGCTTCTCTATCTCTCTTTTCGTATTTTGCAGAACAACTTCCAGCTCTCCTTCATACCACTCTTTTATTGCAGCCTCCTGTTTCTTTTTTTCAAGCTCCTCCTTCTCATTCTGCAGCCTCCTCTCCTCCTGCAGCTCCAGCACCAGCTCTTCCTCTGCTTTTTGGAGAACCTTGCTGGTGTAGTAACTTCCTTCATTACTCTGCATCAGGGCGTCCACTATGGTGAGCAGCTCATGCACCTGCCCCTTGTCCTTGGAGTTGTGGTTGTTGAAGACACAGTACCTGCCCCCACATTCATCCACCAACTCAGCCAGATCTTTGCACCTGTCAATCAGACACTCCTTCACAGATGTTCCTTTCTGCAGAAGGTCGCCATGGGTGAAAACCACAACTGTAAAATGCAGAGCCTTAGAGCCCAACGCCTGTTTGAACTGTCGCACTGCCTCCTTCTCCTCCTGAGTGAACCTCCCAATGTGAATAACAAGTAGGAATACATGGGGCCCAGGATACAGGAGGCTGACACTTCTCCTTAGCTCCCTTTGCACATCCTGCAGAGTCTGATGAGTGTCCAGCAGGCCTGGGGTGTCCACGAGTACCAGGTGCTTCCCACGAACATCTCCATTGACACTGCGACAGTGCTGCGTGACGGAAGAGCTGTAAACCATTGAGTCAAAGGCCTTACGACCCAAGATGGAGTTGGCAGTGGAGCTTTTTCCACTGCCGGTCTTCCCAAGCAAAACTATTCTGAGCTGAGTCGTGGACGGAGGTGGCTTCCTGGCTGAAGAGGCAAAAAATCAGAAAGATTGTGAGAAAAATAAGGTGAAGTTAACATTGTTTCCATAATGTGGACAACTGCCTTTGGCTCCATATGAAAGCACAGCATATACACACAAACACTTCATTGTACTTGACTTAACCCTAACCCTCTTTTAGGCATTTTTTGTGGACCGTAACTAACATTGGTTTAACAAGAAAGAAAGACAGAAAAAAAGAGACATTTACCTGCAAAAGTGTTGGTAGACAGTTGCTTGCCGATGACTGACATTTTGTTTCTGTTCATTCTGCTCCTTGAACTGGGAACAAATGACTGCAGTTCGTCTCTATTTAGATTCTGGCATGGTGGGCGTGTCTGTCTCTGTGAAACACTAAATCCCGTCTAAATTCTAATATCATCATCATTCTCTAAATCCACATGCTCTGCTGCACTGTCTGAAGATAGATCGATAGATACTTTATTGATCCCAAAGGAAATTCAAGTCAAAGACTTTAAATTTAGCCTTGTGGGAGGGGGCTTATCTGAGCAGTGATCAGTGTAATCAACATCCAACAGACTATTCACGGGACGGTTGTATTGTTTGATCTTAGAAGGAAGTTGATTAGTTGTTGATCAAGAGCCGCCAGGTATTAATGCCCCTTTTCCTGCCAGTGTCACATGACTGGACAATAATGCTGACAGGCAAGCACTTGACACTGCTGAAGGATAAAAAATAAGCAATGATGCAAATTTCAAGGATTGAGGAAACTTCCTGAGCAAAAACGACTATTTGACTCCAGACCAGTGTGTACAGATATGTACTGTATGTATTCCACTAGATGGAGGCAAAGTTCAATTCAACTAATCTGACGTGTGATTTGGGGAGAGTCACAAACAAAAATGACCTGACAAACTTTGTTTTACAGAATTTATCAGTTCTTAAAATATACTTTGTACTTTGCTGATATTGAACAATCTCCCCGTATTTTGTGTCCCTTGTGAATAACTGCTTACACTGTACTGTTTGCACTACCCTAGTCCCACTGTATACATAATGTATACACACGTGGATGTCTCTATATTATTTTATATTGAATGCGATGAATTAGGATGTATCTTTTTTTTTAATGAGCAAAGCGAAATAACACCTTGTATGCACTAAAGCAATACTTTTTTTTTCAGAAAAAGCATGTAGACATAAATGAACAATTTATAAGCAAAAGCATTATCGTGTCGTGAATAAAACATGTAAAACTCTGGATACAAGCTTTAAGGTCTAAATGTTGCATTATCAGTGTAGGGCTCTTTTCAAACACACATGAAAATGCCTCTTTTCACTAAATATGTCACATTCACTACTCACAATCATAAAAGACAGAAAAATCGCATACGCTATCACCTGGCTTTAATGTCTAAAGCTTGTGGCGTGATTCACTATTTGGTTACAGCCGGTAGAATGTCTCACTGACCTTTGCCCTGTTTGTTAAATGACCTTCAAGGTTGTTTTACAGGTATTTAGGTTATTCAACTGATGCTATCATTGTAACTGTCTCTGGAAAACAGTTTCTTCTGGTTGCTTTAAATGTAATGTAAATAATGAAATGCCTATAGCTGGATTTCTGGCTGTTGGCTCATCAATAATAGAAAGATCATGCATGTTCAAGGCGAGGCCCAGATTGTCTTACCACTCCAGTGCTCATGACACATGGAAGTAGATCTGACTTTAACTAACTGAGAGCCTTGTGTGATTCTGTTTGTAAATGGATGTGTTGTGTGCAGTGACCTTGTGTCAAAGCAAAAAACAACAACATGTAACCCACACAAGCACACAACACAACACTGGTGTATCAATTGCAAGCTTATTTTAGACAAAAACAGTTTTAGAGTTTTTAAAGTAGAAATGAGGTAACTCTGGAGTAACACTAAGGTCCAGCAACGTCCGGGAATAAATGTTTCAATGAAGGTCAAAAGGAGAGGATTGGGATGTCAGGAGGCCTTGGCAATGATGAGGATGCTCATGAGGAAGACCATAATGAAGAAGATCCACATGAAAAAACGATCCATCACCTTGGCAACCTTCTTCCACTCTGCTACCTTGACACATGTAGCTCTCTGCTCACGGAAGCAGTTGGCGATATATTGGATGTTGCTCACCACCTAAGGTAAAATCAGGCAGATAGGACTTAAAGGACTTCAATTAACTGTGATCAGAAATGTAGGTAAAGCAAGCAGTGGTAATTTCATGTACCTTTTCATGCTGGCGACAGGTACAGCAGCAGGGACAGGCAGGGATTTGATACTTCTCTGTTGGATAAAGGAGCTGCTCCTTCAGCACCTGATTGAGGTGCTGCAGGTTTTGTGGATGAGAAGGGACCTGATGGTCCAGTTCATCTTGTCTGATGTGATGGTAGTGCTTTCTCTCACCCCTCTCCAGTCTGGAAGCGTGGTTGTTATGGTTGTTGTAATGATGATGATTCTTGTTCTTGGCAGAGCCATTCACTTGACTTTTGTGATGCACATTGTTATGATGCACACTGTGGCCATTGCTGTACTTGTATTGGTCATGATTGTGGCTACTTTCATGGAAATTGTCCTCATAGTAACAGCCTTTATCGCCTAAGGGTTCCTCAGGGTACAGTGGTGTCCGTTCAGTCTCTGGTGTGGTGCAGTTCTCCCCCACCTCATAGACGAAGAAGATTTTGGACATGTAGTCGATGATGAGCACCTTGGCCCAGTGAGGCACCGGCTTGGCCTCAGCACCACAGAAATGAATGTTCATAATGAAGATGGTCAGAGAGGTAGAGGCTGTGATCATAGTCATGGTGGCGATGTAGTATTTTCCTTGGGGGAAGAACAGAGAGAAAAAGGTTCTATGAAAGGGAATGGGCCCTTTGCACAGCAGCCATTTTAAACAGCTGACAGTTAGAATAATCGAATGCTAGCTTCCACAGTTTCTGGGTGTGTGTTGTTTCACTGTCACACTGTCCTGCCTGACATTAATCGAACAGAGCCATTGTTATATGATCAGTATCACCTATGCTTGGCCTGCTAAAACATCAGATAACATTTGTATTCTATTTGTATGTGGCCTTATGTGACCCCTTAGCTGAGTGATAACAGCACATATCACATGGGTGATAAGCCCTGAGCAGTTGGTCACTCCTGCTTTCAGAGATCTATTGCATGTCTCTTCCCAATTCTTTCACCCTGTGTCCTGTCTCTATCCCTCTATCTCTCACTGTCTCCATGCAAATAAGTGCAGCAACGAATAGAGCTACAAAAATGTTGGCCTCAAAGCAAGAAAACTCCTAATCAAGAGCTTTTCTTTGTGGAGTTTGCAAGTTCCACTGTGTTCGGGTGGGTTTTGCCTGCAATATGTTGTCACTCAATGTCAACTGCAGCCCCCTCCCCTTCAAACTTCATACAAATACACAAAGTACAATGTGTGTGGATTGATATTACCTCAAAAATATGAGCTACTCAGTCAACATTATTAGATCATTAATCAGTATTACAAGCTTTTAAATCAACGTCATGAGACAGGGCGTAGACATTATGAGCTTTTAGGCCAAGATGGAGATTCATTCTTTACAGGTAGTGTAGAGTCACCAGGTAACCTGATGTTCATGTATTTGGGCCAAGGAAGAAACTGAATACCCAGAAAAAAATAACACGGACACAGGAAGAACATGCAAACTCCATATAGAAGGGCGCGGCCAAGCCTTCTTGCTTTGAGGCAAACATTATGTTTGCTAACAACATCTGGTATATCTGACTTCTTCATGCTTTTCCTGGTACAAGAATAATTCAACAAATATACCAAGACAAATGCAAACCTATATATGGCATGCTTTCTGCAGGAGGCATGCTCTCAGCCACCAGCAACTGGAACACAGTGAGTGCCAGCAGCACCGTGACTCCAAGGGATACCTTCTCCCCAGAGTCGGCCGGCAGGTAGAAACCCAGTGGGGCGAGAAATGAGATGAGGAAGCAGGGCAGGAGCAAGTTGAAGATGTAGAAAGAGGAGCGGCGCTTCAGGAGCAAGGTGTAGGTGATTTCAGTGTAGGGGTCAGAGCAGCAGCCATACATCATAACATTTCTGACTGCAGGCATGCCATGGCACTCCCATTCCACATTGTCCACAAAGTCAGACAAGTCTCCACTGTCCATGCCCAAACTGATGTCCACCTGTATGGAGGATACACAGACAGTGACAGTTGAGGACTTTTCTATTGTATTTAGCAAATATATGTAAACGAGTAGAATGTGACGCTCACAACGCGCTAAAAGAAGTTGGGACAGTTTGCAAGACTCATACAAGTAACACTGTTCTGGAAGGTTCCACAGGTTAAATGGCAGAGAGAAAGGGTGTCGAATGTGTGTGAACATTGAGCCCAAATGTATAACACAGACGTATTCAAGGTCATAAATCCATAATCGAATTTAAAAAAAAAACGCATCTGGGAAATTTCCCATATTTATATTTCAAAATATTTAGAAGACCATTGTAGTAATCCAGAGGCTGGTATGTCCTGTGTGGTGATAAATACTCTGAACGAGTAATGCAACATGGAAACCAAGAAAAGCAACCAAAAAAATATATTGGTTCGCTCTTTTTAGAAAACAAGTGTGTCAGAAAATTGGATTGGTATCTGTCATTAATATACCAAGTTTCAGCAATATACTAAGTATTTCATGGACAGCACAAAAGTCAATCAAGGAGTAAAATGTCATGAAAGTAAAGTTATTTGAGGTTTAGTCATGATTTCCTCTAATTCTCTCCCCACATTACACTGTTTATACGCACTTGGTTGCCATTATAGGTCCAGGAGCCAAAGGTGAGGTTACACTGCTGCCAGTCAAAGGGGAAGTAAGCGACATCCACAACACATGTGCTCTTTGTGATGGCAGGAGAGTCCCAGATGATCTCTCCATTATAACGCAGCTTTACATTAGTGCTGGATGGATCTGACGAGTCCTCATCTGCTCTACACAGACATCGAGTGAAAAAGACACATTTGAAGGTATTTGTCTGCACCACATCACTCTTGTTATATATATACTGTCTATGACTGTCTCATGACTGACTTGTTGTAGAGGACAATGTCCGGCTTCCAAACCAGGTCACTGGGGATGTTGATCATCTCCAGGTCATCATAGTCCTCCTTTTCCCACTTCAGGTAAGCATCGTACCAGACCTTCCTGATCCACAGGTATGTGGTTAGAACCTGGTTCCTCTCATCCTGCACAGAGAGAGATCACGATGATTAAACTGAATAACTTCATATTCCAGTACAGTGAGTGTGATGATAGATAAACTATAAAAACTTTAAACTATGAACTTAAAACATTAAAAATGTTAAAGCTTTACGGAAGGATGGGTTATGATCAAATGAATGGGTTATGATAGAGAGAAAGATATATGAATGATGACTTTATGACAATAATATCCTGTTCTACACAGTGGTGCAGTGATAAAACGTGCAATAGATTTAAAACAGGTGCAGAATATTGAGTGTTTGTAACCTATATTTTTAACCAGAGTTGAATTATCTAAAGAGATATGGAGTAGCATCTAAAGACAGTTGGTATAATATGGATTCAATGGGTAAAAAGCGGTATGTAATTACAAGTATAAATCACAGAGATAACAAATAAGTACTTGTTTCTGATCTATGTTAGTCCGTGAAATGCACAGCATTAAAGTTTCCTCTCTATTCACCATGTCTTTGATCTGTGACAGCGTGATCTGCAGCGAGACGTTCAGGGCTTTGTCTGTATCATCCACGGGTCTCAGAGCATTGGAGTAGTTCTCCATCAAGTCATTCAGGAGTTTGTAGGCATAATGACCCTGGGCACCCTGGGACACTGAGTGAGCAAGAGCAAGAGCAGAGCGGAGCAGAGGGTGGGTACAGCACGCAAAGACCAAACATCAAACTCAAACATCACGCAGAACTGACCTTGCACCAAAAGACTGATCCAAACCATCAGCACTGCCTTCCTCATTTTCAGCCTGACACGAGCTGAGGGATCAATTATTCAGCAAAGCACTCACTGACAGAGCTGGGGCCAAAATCTTCTGTCACTCTATTCTGATCTCCATTTTCTTCCTGTGAGGTTGAGCAAGATGAGGCCACAGAAAATGCTCAAACTCTTACATCCTCTCAGACGCTCTGAATGCTTGAGTGGTTGTTAGTCGCCGGTAGTCTCTGTCACCATGTCTCTCTGTGTGATCGCTGCTCTGGAACAGGACCTGGGGGCTATCATTCACACACAAACACACACACATATAGGTAAAGTGCAGTATCGAATAGCCCACAGGCAGCACAGGATGAAATGTGATGCCTGATGCTCTATCCTCTTGTGTGCTTGACCAGCTGTACAGCACACACACAGGTTTGCACAGCTATCCTTTCAAGGACTTGCACTGACTTGCATTCATTTGGACAACCTAAACAAAGCATTATCCCTGATCTTAACCATATCCGGGTAATGACTAACCCTAACTTTAATCGAACCACAATTCAAATCTTAGCACTAGACTTAACCAGTTCCTCAGAAATTAGGTTCTGCCTCATAAAGACCAGGTTTTGTTTTTCTCCATAGGGTATACTGGTCCTGACAAGGTCAGTGTTTTTGCCAGAAAAGCTCCCTAAAGTTAACAAATACAAGTACACACACACACACACACACACACACAGTACAACACATGCACACACCTTACTGCGTTACACAGTCACACAGTACAGTGACACTTACTTACCCACACACATGTGTCAATGATGATGTGACACATGTCAAACATATCACATGATAATGAACATAACACAGACCTGGGGTCAGGTTTCAGGGGTCAGGTTTCAGGGGTCACGTACACAAACAGAGCTCCTTGATGAAATATGTGGGTCAACTAATGTAATACTGTCCAGCCATGATGACATCACTAAGGTTACAAAGTATCAAACTAGTGTGTGACCTTTTGGGGCTGTGTTGAGTCAGTAGAAAACATGGCTGCCACAGGGACACCACATGCAGTTTACAGTTTAAAATAAATGGATCTGATCTAACCGATGGGAATCTGCATCAACAGGATACATGACTGGATACTCATAACAGCATAATTGCTGTGTCTATAGAGTATTTGTTTACTGTAACTTCACCGTTGTGCCATGTATTACTGTGATAAAGCAGTATTTTCTTAGAAATACTGTGAAAAAAGAAAAAAAAAGTGATAGCCACACATGTGGTGATTTCAAAGAAAAGCACAATTTTGAATTCTCAGATAAAGCCTGTGAAATAATAAAATGTCTACTCATAGCCTGTAAAACTCTGGAAATAATTTCAAGTGCAGCAAAAACGACAAGACAAACAAAAAACAACTAATCTTTTATTTTATAACAGTTTTCTTATACTAATCATTTCAGTGACTACAAAGAATAACTTAAAATCAAAACTTTAAACCTTTATATAGCAAGGAAAAAGTCCCAGCAAGATTAAGAACCTTTTGTCAGTTTAACATATATATGTATACAGTATATATATATATATATATATATATATATATATATATATATATATATATATATATATGTATGTATGTTTATATACTGTATATATACATATGTATCTGCAACATAAATAAGAAATGTTACTGACTTTGTTCACCACTGCAGAGTGAGACACGCAGTGATGTGATAATTTGTCATAGTTTCTGTGGTAGTGAGTGTGCACATAAGACAGGTGTTTCCTGTGTGTGCGTGCATGTGTGTGAGAGAGAGCGATAGAACCAAGTGAAAGAGTTAAAGTTGTCTGTTACATGTGCAGGTTATGTGCAAGACGGACTGAACTATTGTGTTTTTTCTCAAACATTAAGAAAACTAACAACAATTTAAATGTGTCCACTATGAACGAAAGAGACAGTGTGAGTTTGTGATAGATCAGATAGATCAGAACTGTGTGATCTGGTGTTCTTGCAGTAAATGGGGGAGAGATGGGGGCACAAAGGAAGGAAAGCATGTGAGAGTTTCAGAATCGGAGACCGTGTGGGAATCTTACCTACAACTACACATACGATAAAGAAACACATACACATAGGTTAAAGAAAGTTATTAAAAAAAATAATTCCTGGACTCATATCCCATCCATTGATCATAAAGTTTTGTCAAATCTACTTTATTTAAGGTTGTATTTAAGGTTTTTACATTAAAATAAGTACACAAACCAAGCATCTGTTAACTAAATTAATTGAAAGGTAAGAGATTGTTAAATCAACCCCTGTATAGCTTATTAAGCCATCAAAATAAACAAATACATAAGGAAAGAATACTCTCATCTACCAGAAGAGTCATACACAATCAAACAAGTATGCAGAGGAAAAACTAAATCAAATCTATAATCTTCTATAATCTTGATGAGAAATAAAGCAACAGTTGGCTTTGTGGGAGGCCATTATTGAGAGGACAACACATTGTTAGTTTTAGTCTTTAGTCAACCCACCATGAGTGGTACAAGGCTGGGAAGTATGACATGAGAAGTGGCTGCAGAGTCTTTGTTACCAACAGGCAGGAAAAACACAGGTATAGGGAACGATGATGGCTCATTTCAGTTTATTTCTCCATAAATGTGTCCGTAATTCAGTGTGTACGGAACCAGAGCCTTGACTCCTCAATGAACTGCAACAGTTGACAATGTTATTGGTTATAAATGCTCTTCATCTTCTTCTGCTGTGTCAAAATGTCTACTGTTCACTGTACAACACGTCAAAGGTCCTTGAGAATGAAGTGACTTGCTGTTGACTGTCTGTGTGTGTGTGTGTGTGTGTGTGTGTGGGATAAGACATTGTGGTAGGTGTGGGAGAGAACACAGTGATGAGACATGACAGATGTGACCACAGTAGAGGTAGGCAGTCTAACTTGCTGAAGTTTTAAAAGTGTTACATCGCAGAAACAACAACATTTTAAGAGAAGTAAAAATGATTTACTTTTTTACTTTTTATACTGCCTCAAGCTGTACAAAGTTTTTTCGAGGTATCCAAGGTTGCGTAATTACACAAAATGTGTAAGTGTCACACGTATTGAACTCACGAGTGTGTGTGTGTGTTTGCACAAGGATCACTATTTAATCTACATATTGTGTGTGTGTTTATGTGTGCTGGGATGTGGTTTGGTGTTTTTCAGCATATCCTTGAAAAGCCTGTGCTGTACCTCTCATCCTCAGCAGCTCTGAACACCACATGACAATTCGTAGAGAAAGAGCGGGACAACATGTGAGGGGGGAAGGAACAGCTTCTCTAAGAAGAAGGGGTTTTTTTTCTTTGCCAGGCTCCTGCTCATCTTTCAATATCTTTCACTCATTGCGTTAAATAGATTACCTCAAACGGCTCCTTATTTCCTGATGCTGTGCTTTAACATGTTAAACACGTGTCACATACGTGGACACACAATAAATAGTGAACAGCCGGTTCAAGGAGGCTGAGGAGGAAGAGAAAGCATGGCCTCTTAATTACTCACACCAACGCCAAAATCTAAAATGATCATTTCCTCCTAAATCACAACCACATTTACATCAGAATCTTTTACGCTGCTCACAAACAGACATGCGTGGCCTAAAACATGGCCTGTAAATTTGCTCTGAATTATTGAAACCTTCAGACTCCTCTCTCATTTAGGCGTGGAGCACAGCACACATATATATTAAAAAAAAGCATATAATGTTTGATAACGGCATGAAAAACTAACAATCATTCAAGAACCAGTTTGGAACCAATGAAAGTCAGCGATGTGACACTAAAGCCGACGTGCATCCTAGCGTCTATGAGAATCACATGGACAATTTGGATTATTTCGATACAAACCTTTTTGATAGTGCTTAGAGTTCCAGCCTGCTACCTCCACTGTAACGTCTATACTGTCAGTATAGTATATAAACTCAGTATCAGCACACAGCAATTACAGTATATGCTCCTATAGAACAGGAGGTGACGAGGGTGAGGAGGTGAACAATAGACTGAATGAAAGAAAGACAGTATTAGTGGCCGACTGTATCCACATTTTTCTTCTCAACGCAAAGATGCTTCCCATTGTTTCAAAAAGCCTAAAGACTTGTACATGCATATACATACATACAAATATAAATATATATATATATATATATATATATATATATATATATATATATATATATATATATATATATATATACATATACATACCCAAAAAATATACAGTAGACATTACTGTGCAAAAGTCTCAGGGCACCACCAGCTCTGTTGTTTCTATGTCTGTCGAATTCTGTGATCACTGACGTTTGGAGTGAAATAATGTGTCTCATATGTTAGCAAACAATGAGTTTAACTTGTACAACACGTGTATGTGATGCTCAGGCATGTCTTGAATAAACCTGGGATAATTGATCACAACAGATATTTCTGTACAAGAAATAGTCAGACAAACACAGGCTTTACCACTAATGTTAATTAGGGATCCACTCCAGTTTTGAGAGTTTTGACAAGTTTGTGCTATTCACTTTAACTTGAACACTTGAACAATAGCTGTTTTTTTTCCTAAGAAATTGTTATTTATTAGTTATTTCTTCTCCTGGGCATCTTTTTGATATATCATTTCATGGACTTCTCCCCTCATTGTGGATTTCCCTCTCTTTTATTCCTGTTTATTCTTATTTCTAAATTGCATTTTAGTGATTTTAAATGATTGTTAGTGTTTTTAAGCTGCCAATAAATGTAAAAGAACAATGTGCCCATTTCATGTTTTTGGTAATATGGAGATTCTGTTCTATATATAATATACTATATTTCTATGTGTGTATATGAAACAAACGTTTAATCAAAATTAGACAATACACACAAAGTAGACCATATATTCACAAACAAAAAGTATAAATTAGAAGGGAACGCTGAAAGACAACACATCCAATGCAAAAGGTCGCGCACTAAGTTAGTTTGAAATCCACGGCATAAAAAACATCTCTCCCTGTAAAAGACGACAACAGTGACAGTCGCAAATCATATCTTGCTATTCATTTAAGAAAAAAAACAAAACAAAAAAAAAAGGTTTACAGTTCACTGAAAAAGTCCAATGACATGTTTCTATTGGGATGGCTCAAAATTTCATACGACATTATCCATGCGCCGTTATTTCAGGTTCCTCTAACTACAGAGTATATTTCAAGACAAATCTCGAGAAAGTATTTGTTTTTATGAATGATATGTGTTGTTGACAGTGATAACATTTCATTTGAACGTACAGGCACGTTTGTCTGTTCTTGGATGAGTTTATATCAATGTCATCTGTCTAAAATGACTCTTACCCTTGGACTCTTTGTGAAGATAGCCACATTATTGGATTCTTAAGAGCTGACAAACTGCAGCACTTGACTTGAGCTTCTTAGTTCATTAATAGTGATGTATTTTTTAAAAGTATTAGAGCTGAGTGACAATAATTGTCATGGTGTAATTTTCTCCGGTATCAGTATAACAAAGATTCAGTAGATATCGATGCGTTTATGCATCGTTTAAACACAGTTTGAGAAAAACAAGTGTTTTTCATTTTCCACCAACAAAGTTCAAGACCACAATTAACTTGTTTCGTTTCCTCATTGCCTCTTAGATATTGATAATTACAAAAATAGACAAACAATGTACTTTATACATCAATATTAAAGCTTCAATTGTTTCAGTTGTCTGGATGTAATGTATCGATCATGACAAAGACTTATATAAAACATATACAACTCTGATTTCTTAAACCTCCTCATGGCTTCGCTGAGTTGCAACAGCAAGTCACATCATGACAGTTCAAAGCAAGCCCCCAAGTCAAAGGTCAAAAGACTTTGCACTGGTTTATGCTGAACATGCGTCTCCTGGCCTGCTTCCTCACATGGTTAACAGCCATCCGCACAGCGTACTCAAACACCTGCTGCACACCTCGGTTGCTCAAGGAGGAGCACTCCAGATATCCTTTAGCATGGAGTTCCTGAGCCACACGTCTGCCCTCAGCAGCAGAGATGCAGCTTCCCCGATAAGCCCCCACTTCCCGCAGGTCCGTTTGGGTGGCCACGACCAACACTGGCACCTTGGGCAGGTTCTCTCGAACCTCGGCGATCCACTTGTGCTGAGCGTTGGCCAGAGAATTAGGGTTGGCCACAGAGTAGCAGATGAGGACGACGTCGGCCTGCTGGTACGATCTTGGCCGGATTTGTCTGAAGTTGTCGTTACCTGCTGTGTCCCACAGCCCCAGGCTGATCTGAACGCCGTCCATGTACACCTCCACTCCTGTGTTGTCAAACACTGTAGGCTTGTAGGAGTCTGGGAAAGTCTCTGAGGTGAAGCGGACCAGCAGGGCTGTCTTTCCTACGGCGCTGTCTCCGACCAGGACACACTTCACCGCCATCTCTTCTATGCCATTCATGTTTGCCATTGGTAAACTGTAGACGTGATTATTCGATTAAAAGTCTTACTGTACGTTGTTGACGCGGAGAGACACCGGATTAACGAGGGAGTCAAAACCAGCACTGACTCTGTGTTTGCTGTTCTTCCATGTTCTGGTGGTAATTATGGTAAACACTCTTCACATTAGGCTCGCTCGGCTCACTGCACTTTGCGACACAATCATGATGGTGGTCATGTTTTGCTCCTTCTCTCTGTTGGTCTTCAATACTGACATTCTGTCCGGTCTGGTCTCACCTCCCACCATCCAAGAAGTAAATCTGTTTCGAAAAGATAGACAAAGGAAGAAGATGTCAACCGAACAGCTCTTCTGAAGCAGCAACATTTGATTTTGTTAATGTTTTACACATGAATGTGACAGAAAGATCATTCCAAAAAGAACTTGAATTGAATACGGAAGTAAAGATTCATGTGTTTGGGTGTGACCCAGAATTCACAGCTTGATCCTGAAGGCATTAATAACAACACATGTCCATGTGCATTGTTGTCAAGGTCATAGTCATATAAAAGACAAGTCTCCCATCACTTAAATATTTATCTTTAAACACATGAATAACGATCTGGTAGTAGGTGCGCTTTAATGGCAATGATATAGTTTGAAACAAGAATATTATAATGATAAAAACAAACTCCAAAACGATGGTTTCTTACCATGATTTCTTTGGTGCAATAAACAGTTTGATAACTGTATTAAATTATTATCTAAGAGAATAAGACCTGGCCTCAGAACTGCTTGTTAGTCACAGCACAGCCTTCTAGCTGAAATGAGACATTCTCACTTTCCTCGATTGAAGTTTCTACTAGTTTCCTCACGAGAAGAACATGCACTTTAATATTTTCAATCTATTTACAGAAATTAAAAATACAAACATTGATGTAAATGTATAATGTATTATCGATCAGATTTCTGATTATAAACGGATCCAACTCCTCTAGCACAAACCATATGTTATTCCATTTTAAATATTATTGGTAATCGGTTTATTCTGATGAAATACGATAAAGTAAGTGCGGAGAAAATAAAATAAAGACAATTACCTGATTCTCTTGTCAGTGTCAAAGGTTTCAGTCTTCAAAAAGGACGCACGCCTTCAAAAAGAAAACCTCCTTCAAAGTCCTGACTGAGGTTTGCGATTAATTGATGAATAAATTAATTCTTTATTCTTCTGCCGACGATGCCACAACCCTCCATATCCATCTCCACCGTAGTCCAGTTATTAATTAGACCAAAAAAGGAGGCGAGTTGTGTCTGCACCTGCCTGACAAAGCTGAAGATGGAAGGAAGACGAGGGAAGTGAGAGAGAGAGAAAAAAAAGAGCCAAACACATCCGCTCGTTTTAGTGTGAAGGTGTGAATCACTCACTCGCTCACTCGTTTTGTTCGCCTCCCCCACAGCAGATGCGCTTTAACATACGACTGTAATGTTCTGTGTGCGCATTGTGCCATTTTGTTTGCAACTTTACGCAGCAGCAGCAGAGCGCGCAGACACAAGCCCGTGACGACGACAATAGACATGAGTTAAGTTCACAGAGAAGTGAGACACTTTTGTCCTGTGAGACACAAGTTTGGTTTACTTGAAGCTCTTACTTACTTCTAGCTCTTATTTGTACCCTAATGTTTAAATGCACTTATTGTAAGTCGCTTTGGATAAAAGACATGTAATGTAATGTAATGTAACTTTACAAACCACCAAGTTCAGCAGTCCTTGGGTTATCCACACTGACTGAGCACATATGGATGCTTAGTATAGGGGCTACCTATGATAATTTACTGATGATAGTCAATCATAGTCATTAAATAGTCATATATTACATCATGGGGCCCATTGCACTGCAGCCATTTTGATAGTGTGGTAGCAAACCTATATACATGAAAGGTCAAAGTTCAGAGAACAAAAACAAGGAGCCAAACTTGGCTCCGGTGAGCTGGACACACTGGAGACAGGAAAACATGTTCTTAGTGTTCAAGTCGTCTTGGGGAAATGATCCCCCTGAACTTATAGGAAGGTGTTTTGAGTAGAAAACATCTGGCAGAAGATCATGCTGACCCTGTGAAAGTGATGGAGTGGCTTTAGATGTGAGGAATTCCAAGTGACACACACACATCCTCTCACACATGTGCACAAGCTAATGCCATACAAACGCTCACATGGGTGCACTATCATTGAGCTGCAGTATGTGTGTGGAAGTTCAGGAGAGGCTATTTGACTGTTGCTCCACTGCTGTGTAAATTGTGCTGTAAATACTTCACATCTGTCTGCATTGTCTATCATTTTTTCCACAATAGGTGTTACTGAAAATAAGGAAGATAAACAGCCATCATTCATTTGATGATTTACACTCGTCCCTCTCCCACTGGGACCTGTCAAACGGCACACACAGGTATTCATTGGTGTCAGAGTTAAGGTCATGGGTACACATACAAGTCCCTCACTCTGCAAACCCTGTGGTGATCATGTCATCAACCTTCTAGACTTGTGTTTAGATAATCACTCAATTTAAACACTTTTTAAGAAATGGGAAACAGGATTAAGGATAAAAAAAAAATGTCTCAGGCATCTCATCTTGAAACACAACTTCACGCTGTTGTGAGTGAAAAAAGCCCACAAGATAATTTATATCGTCACAAACTACAGATTGGTCCCAAATAATTATGTACACCTACACAATGTAAACAGTAAATAAATCGTTTTATTCAACAACATAGCTTTCTCAGTAAAACCATTTGAACAAATGAATAATAACAATACTTATAAAAAAAATACAATCTTCTCTTTACAAGTCATATACAACCAATAACATCTGCCAACACTACTGTTGTACCACTGATAAAAGCATCACAGGGAGGAAGACAAAGGTGAGTTTTAAGCATCCAGTATAGGCTGGGAATAAAATTACCTGAGTTTAAATACAAATGTACAGTATAAGCAGTTTATCTTGGCCTTTGGCACTGGGCTAAAATATGACAATTGCATGAGTGACTAATGTTAATTAATTGATCATGTGAAACATTTTGCAATGATGGAAAAATCCCTAAAGCAATGCTAAAAGTGTTTCAAAAAAGATCAAACTGTTTAGAATTCTCAAGAACAACAACATGGACCAATCTAAATGCAGGGATCTTTTAAATGTAATTACACCACAGTATAAATCATTTTGAATATAAAATATACTGTACATACATTCTAGCAGACGCATAAAAATACCCTGGCTGTGTTTAACAACAATGCAGCTCTGTTTCATGAACACAAATGAAAAACTATGTTCAATTAAAAACAATTTCACAATATTCACAATTAAGATTATATTTCTGGAATTTATGTGGATGTCTAAGAAGAGAGATGAGTATAAAAAAGTATCATACCTGACTACCTAAGAAACAAGTGTAACACACCGTTCACTGTATATCATAATTACTGTAAATGTGGATGAGTTTAAGAGACATAGTGTTGTTCGTCATAGCAGCTTTAGTTTGGATCCAGTAAACCAGACTCTTTTCACTTCAAAGAGACCAACACGAGGCCTGGCTTCGGCTCAGTGAACCTGGGAGATAAGCAGATAGCAGGAGAGAAAGAGGGAGACGATGAACACATCACGTGTGTGTATATACACACTGTATATGTCTTGAGTGTGTGTACCTGTAGTGTTTGTTAGTGAGGTAGTCTATAACGGCGGGGCGGATGCGGGCCACGCCCCCCTGGCTGTGGTTCCCTCTTCCTGTGATGACAGAGAGCTGAGGTCGACACAGACCCTGCTCACAATCTACACAGAAAGAAGCCATAGAAGAACAAAACACATAAAACACAGAATACGGTTAACACAGGTGTGTATGTACAAACCTTTAAATGGTGCAAAAACAGACTTAGAAGACGATTTTTGGCTGTTGTGAGTGTCCACAATCATTCGGATACACATCACCCACCCTGACAGGAGTCTGGACTCATGCCAGGGATACTTTTATTAGTTGTAAACATCATGCTCAGTATACTCATCATAAAGAGTGATGCACAGAGGTGTGTAGTGGAGAAAGAGAGATTTGGTTAACTGGAGAATACAATTATATAAGTCGATGTTGGACATAAAATACATAGCGCTAGTTTCATCTACTGTAGCTGTTAAAGTGATTGATTTTGTTATTCAGACAGACAGGTAGTAGTGATCTTTCTATGTCCAGTCAAGTGAGATAAGATCAAGTAAGCAAAGTTAGTTGACATTAAAGTATTCATACAGTATCTTCTGAGACATGAGACTGATTTCTTAAATGTTCAATTCTGCCATCTAATAAACAGTGCAAGCAAGGAAGACACTATACACTACATTGTTAAATACCTGTAACTTTCTCCTCCAAGACCTGATCCAGGTGCTGCAGAGCCTCATCTACATGAAGCCCATGGAGGTCCAGAATGTTCTGGGGCAGCAGTGACGAGTTAACCCTCTCAAAGATCTGAACCGCTGCACGGTGATTGGCATCACGCATCTGCTGACCATGTAAGTGTCCCTGAGAAAAAGTTGATCAAAATTAATTCTTTAGTAGAGCATTTGTAACCATGAACAACTGGATGGAAGTACAAAACAAAGAAAGAGGACAATTATACTCAACAAAAAAAATAAACACAACAGTTCTTTTTTTCTCCCATTTTCCATTAATTGAAGTAAAAGACTTTCTAATTGCAAACAAAAAGCCTTATTTCTGTCCACTAATCTGTTCAAATCTGTATAAGGAATTAGTTGACATCAACATGCAAAACACTGACAAGTTTTGAGATGGTCAGAGATCATCCACCCAGACAGCTGATCAAACAGTTTTTACTTCAATTCATTGAAAATGGGAGCAAATTCAATTTGGAAAAAATGTGATGTGGGTGAAAATAGAGCTGCAAGATAGAATCCAAATTGAAAGTGTGTTCCTCAGTGTAGCTTGCCTGCTGTGCGTAAAATGAAGCCACTTCTTTGCGTCCTTGTTTGTAGGCCTCAGCAGCCTTGGCAAAGTTCTCGAGCTGCCTCTTCCTCTGCAGGCAGGCCTCAGCCCTGAAGTCATCATATTCTGGGTCCTCTACATCCTGATAGTTAGGAGGGGGTCGCTCTGGAGGTTTTTGCTTCTGACAAATTAAAGGGACAGAGTTAAACTGATTCAAATCAAATATACATTCTCTTAAAGTACTTTCCATTGTCAATATTTGAGAGAGGAGCAGAGACACAGCACAATGATCAAGCACTGGGCATCAGTGGAGAGAACCAACTACCTTAAGAGGAAGAAATCTTGTGGAAGAACCAAACTTAGCTATTAACTTCTGTCAGAATATTTATCAAGATGGTTGCAATATTGTTTATAGTAGTTTTATATTATAGTCTCCTGTTAGTGTTGTTTGTAAAGATAGTGATTCTTCCTTTTTTACTGCACCTTTTCCCTCTCCTTGCTTGCTGCTCTGTGGTGATCAGACCGAGGAGCCTCCGGGGCGACGACTGTCTTGACAGGTTGTTCATCCAATAGAGAGCGAAGGAACAGCTCAGTCTGGGTCAGGTTGTAACTACACAAGTAGGAGCACACACAGAAATGAGTCTCTCGCATATCTTTTTTGAACCAAAACTAAACTGAAATCTAAATCCGTTTCAGCTAATGTCGGTTGACGTGGATAAACAACTCACTTGTGGTCTCTAAAGATGTCCTGAAGGAAATGTCTGTCAATGTTGGGAAAGAGGGAGAACAGTTTGTTCTCTTTCAACTTGGCAGATCCATCTCGCAGATTGAGGTCTGCACTGCTTTGTCTGGTCTGAAAGGGAAACCGTTGGTGAGTAGTGAAGTTGACAGACAAACAAAGAAAAACAAACAAGATAAGTATTATTCAACCACAGCAGGTACATTAGATGTCTTTAATGTATTACCCTCTCCACATTCTTCTGTAAAGCCTGCTCCTCTTTTATAATATCTCTTAGAGACACACGCTGAGGGGAAGCATTCCAGTGGTCCATGAATGGCAACTGACTGCATTGTTCTCGTGAACCTCGCTTGGCCACCTGTGATTCACCCCTGTGGTCTGGACCTTCAAATTTAAAGTTGAACATTTCATTGTAGTGAAACAAAGCCATTATGTCTCTATTCTCTCATTTATTGTACATATTTGATTAACATATTTAATACAGGCAAACATATCCCCGTAGTAATTTTGCAAGAGATTTAATGTAACTAACGTAACTATCTTGCAGAAGGCAGACATGGATAAAAGAACAAAAATTCACATTTAAACAACTCTGCAGGTTTGTGCTTTAAATTGGTTCTTGTGAATGCAAGTACTACATATTAGTTATGTAACACAGCATTGATCATATATACTATACTATATAAATGCTCTGTGGATCTTAATTTTGTTTCAAGTGTGTGAACTTACTTTCCTGAAGCAAGTGGAACGGAAGTGTTGCTTGGGTATGCCTTTCCTGTAAAACACCATTTAAAGTCAGATGAAGCAACAGAGTCCATCCCGTTACAAGATGTATGAAGAAATCAAAATATCAGAATGGATTAACATTTTGATTAATTATTGATGGTACTGTATCCCCGTCAGACATTTAAGAACTTACCTGAATTGTTTCCTTCCACTTCTCGTGGAGCAGTTTAGCCAGGTTCAGGTCCATCTGCACTGCATAGTCGTCAGTGGAGCATGAAGCTGAATTTCATGAACCAGAGAAAACGAATACACCAGGATAACAGAAAGAAAGATAAAGAATTATTACTGTTACTGGTTCAGCAATTGATTAAGGAACAGCAGAGGCCTGACTTTGCTTTGTCAGATGACCAGAGAGCATACCTTTAGAGTCATCTGGTAAAATGACATTCATATCAAACAGTGACTTGCCAAATGAGAGAAGCTCATGTACAGGCTTAAAAAAACATAAGCAAATCATTTTGTGGCATCTAGTGTTGAAGCTGCAGATTGCAACCAACTAAAAGAAGTATTAAGAACTGTACTGAGGCAGAAAACGTGACCCTTCATGTTAATATGAAAGACTCAGTCTAAAATAATATAAACCATGATTCTGTTTCAGGCAAATGTTCAATAACTAAAACATACTTATCAATATAGTATTCAGTTTCAGTCTTTTAATCCAGTACAATGGTTATTTAAGAGTTGCATTGTATTTAACCATTAAATGTACATTTATTTTCGAGTGAGTTACCTGGGTCTACTCCCACAGGACCAAAAAGTTCAGTTAGCTGTATTGCCAGCTCCGTGGGAAGTTTCAGCTCCACACTTTGAACCTCAGCCAGGCTGGCAATCTCATCCCTGAAATATTCACTGTTCATATCATCATCTTCGCTCCAGCCACAAGCTCCGCCTTCTGAGTCAGGTGCAGATATCACTTTGTGTTCAGTGTCATCACTTTCTCTTGTGTCTTTCTGCAGATCCGTTTCAGAGCATGATGTTGTATCAGGATCATTTCCTTTTCTACCTGGAGCAGCTTCATCTTCATAAGTTGGTAAGTCCACATGATTGGAGCTCTCGTTTGGCTCACTAAGTGCCGCAGAAGGTGACCGCTCAGTTTCCTCTTCCAATCCAGCTGGCCTTCCTTCTGCCAAGTATTTAGAGTGGCACTCATTTGACACATTAGGATATGTGCTCGTTTCTACATCTCCTAAAACACCACATAGATCAGATGTGCCCTGGTCATCTTCATTTTGAGCACCATCATCATCCTCCTGCTCCTCCCTCTCCTCCTCACCATCCTCATCTTTAAAGAACCGCTCCCCAGAGTCCAGCAGCAGGTTGGTGGTCCATTCTAGGTCCTGATGGCATTTGTCATACAGATCTTCTAATGTATCAAAACTAACTAGTTTAAAGTGACGGCTGAGAATGCATAAGCTTTCAAGTCGGTCGTGAGTTCCTCCAAGCTCCTTCTCCTCCACTTGTGTGCCTTTCTCGTGCGCCACTCGATAGAGTATTTCTTTGTGGCTAAAGGGGTGAACTGCAACTGCTGCAAAATCTGCAGAGGTCTGCGCCGGCACAAAGCGAAAGGAGTCGCTATACAGGACAGTGAAGTCACTGGATTGGCTGTGTGCACCAAGGTTGTTCTCATCACAGCTATCTCGACGATTGAGACGCCAAAGAACGGCAAAGTCTTGCGGTTCTGTCTGGGTGAAGCAGCCTACGTCTTCTAGAGGAAGAGGGGGTGAAGGAGGTTGCACCTGTGTGTCAGATTTGGACTCGGTGAACATCTCAAAGTCTGGTTTGAGGTTTAGGCTGGTGTTACAGTTGGGACTAAGGCTGGGTGTGATGTCTATGTTTATGCTATCCAGACTACTGTCCATGTTGTGAGCTGTGGTATTGTGGGATTCATTAGTATTCAATGAAGCACCAAGACAATTTTGAGTGAAGGTGAGGGCGAGTTTGCACTGCTTGCCTGATCGACGACGCTGCTGCTTTCTCTCCTGAGAGGCTCCACTGGCAGTACTGCCAGTGCCTTCTGCTTCCAAAGAACCTTCACTTATCAGACTCTGACACACCTCACTAATATGGCTGCCATCACCCTTGATTCCAGTCTCTCTCCAATCCGGCGTACAGTTATCAGTGTCTAAATCAGCAGGACCTGAAAAAACACCACCTTCATCATTGTGGCTTGTTACTGCATCATGGTATTTACTTATCTCTGGAGTTGTCAAGGTAACAAGTGACTCAGCTGAGATAGCATTTGTACTACTGCTGGTTTCTCTGCCATTGTCTGGCACATAGCCATTCCCCTCTGGTGTACTACTTGCTTCCTTTTTCATTTTTAGTTCCTCTTCATCTCCATAATCAATTCTTGACTCACTGACTCTACAAGAGTCAGCTAGCTTCCAGTCTAACACACAGTCAGGCAATTCACCTCTGCTGTTATTAACGCAACTCACGTCTTGCTCTCTTTCTTCACTCCCAGAGTCCTCTGTCCTGCCACATGCCTCCACTTCTTTTTCCTCTTCAGATTTCAAAGAGAGGGGAGAAGAATGGGTAGAGCTGGACTCAACTGCACTTACACCTGTCTGAATTATATCAAGAGCCTTCTGAAACTCTGATAAATCAGGTCCAGACTGCATTTTCTTTTCATGTTCATTTACTTCTTGAGACACACAGTCATTTTCCTTCGCATTTCTTTCTTTGTGCCTTTCTCTTCTTATTTGTCGCTGATCAAGGGATCCTTGGGAAGGCCAGTCACCTACAAAGTCCAGAATTGTACTCATTTCCCTTTCTTCCTCATCTCTCAAAATCTCAATTGTTTCACCTCTCTCCATTCTCTCATTCTCCGTTTGGTTAGCATCTTTCACCAGATCTGAAGGCTCCATCCTGTCAAAACCAGACACCCTCCTGGGCCTTTCTCTCCTCACCCTCTGTCCAATAGATTGTGAAAAAGCCACAGGTATTTCATCACCTCTGTGATCTTCATTCATCACCGATTCCACAATACAGTCTGGGATTCTTTCATCTCCTACTGTATTATTCATCTGTAAAAGAGCATTCAGCTCACAATCTATTTCCCCAAGATACAGGTCATCATCTCTATTGGATATTTCAGCATTTTCTGTGGGTCTTCCAGAAAGTTGGAAATTGAGTGACTCAGTGGATCTGTAGGTGTCATCTTCCAGCTTTCCCACCTCACTGAATTGACCAATAGATGACACATCAGGCAGGGAGGAACACAGCTGAGAGCGGGATTTTTTACTGCCCTCAGTTAATCCAGGTTCCCCTACCAGATCTGGGCAAGGTGCTTCAGAGGACACCAGCCTGGAGAAAAATGGAAGTATGAATGGTACAAATGCAATAATCAATTACTAAGTGTCTAATATATTGGTCCATAATTTACATTTTTTTACTATAAATGTATTGGACACAACAAGAGAGCTTTATTCTGCAGTAATAATAATAAAAAAAGGAAGGAATTTTTTAATTTTAGTTTATACAGAGGCAAGTCTCCATAAATAAGATAAAAGTAGATCGGTATCAAGAAAAAAGTTGACATTGAAACTAACTGTGAGCTTTTGTTCTCCAGGAGCAGTCGCTGTTTGCTCTCAGGCATGTGTGAACCCATAATAGACTGGACTGTGACAAAGCGCTCATATCCATTAAGCATGCGGCGAATTGTTTCCACTGGCACCCTATGTGAGGAACGTCTGCACATGCACGAAGAAAAAGAAACAAACAAATGAATGAATAGAAAGGCATAAAACTGGAATATACAACCTTTCAACTCTAAAAAAAACACAAAAGGTTTACTTCATAATACTATCATAAACTTGTACTACACTAATGCATCTCTCACCTCTCCAGTTCTCTGGGCTTGTTCTTCCACCAAGTGTCTGGTTCTCGAAACAACACTTTGTATCTATGTTTCAGTGCCTAGGAGAGATATGACCACCAATCATTATTTGCAGTGCATACCTAAATTATGTGAACCAGCAGCATTACATAAAGAAAGTAATGAGTAATAAAATGTGTATAATCCTAACTTTTACAATTAGGCAAGGGCCGAGGTATTAAAAAAAAACGAAAACAAAAAAAATCCGTCATACCATGTCTAACGTCTAATGACAGAGCTGTTTTAATGAGTCAAAGTGAAGGAATTACTCAACCCAGGGTTGGGGCTGTTTTTCCAATGGTAAATGGCTAACGGGGGTATTGTTTTAAAAACTGCAATCACAATATCATACAGTTGAAAGCTCATAATGTCCCAGGCCTATTCACAATGTAAAGTAATCTCAGTTCTTTTGGGTTAATGTATTTATTTTGATTGGCCAGTGCAGCAGGTTGTGGGATGACATGGCATTGCATTTGAATTGCAGTAAAGGGTGAACCAGGTTTTTGCAGGAGGTCCTGCATGATTTACCCCAAGTCACATTTACATTCAAATTAATAGGCAGGTGGTGTTTTTGATTAGTGGATGTTAGTTTGAGCACTGCCAAAACCATTTGCAGTGCTGTGCATTCACAGGATTAACTCTTCTCCAGGGTAATTAGTGTAACAGCAAATTGCATGAGTTATTACCCTGCTGGATGGATTTCCTGAAACCAACTAACCTGAGCCACGTAGGGTTTCATCTCCCAGCCCTGCATGTTGGTATTGTCAATGATGATGGGATTACTGCCTCTCTCAAAAGCGTCCTTCGCTATGTGATAACATTTGCATAAGAGACAAGACAGGGGTCGAACAGATTGCATCCAGAGGGAAACCACAGCAATCAGTTACAGAGATGAAAAATCTTTACAGGTCACAGTGGAATGTTGACTTGCTAGTGCTGCATCATTTTCTTATCAAAAGGTGTGTGTGTTTTATTCACCTCGTTTATGATTCCACTCATGGGCCTCTCCCAGAACAGTGGGGTCAAACCGATATTCTCCATTGCGAGTAAAATAGTCATCAGTGCTCAGTATAATTCCACCTGGGTTATGCTCTAACAAGGCTCTGCAAAAAAGTGGTATACATGCGCCTTTAAATGGTGGACCTGTGGATGCGCTTGCTGCTGTGGTATGTCAATGACGATGTAACACTGTCAATATTTACCTTGCCATAGTTGACTTGCCAGACCCTGGAGCACCACGTATCATCACAAGCACATTCCCTTCCAAATGAAAACGATGGGCAGGAAGCCGTGGAGCAGCAGACAGCGCCAAGGACTTTGGAATAGTTGCTGAAGGTACAAGAGGTGCTTCACTGTAAGGAGCATGGATCAGCCATGGAGAAACTTGCCTAGCTTGGGCATGCCAGTTGGAAGTTGTTTGAGCCCGAGGAGTAATGAAGATAGGACCTTGGTTTCCGGGATAATGTGGAGAAAATGCTGGTGCCTCCAGGTTCCAGGACATATAGCCATGTGATTCCCGACTAAACATGGTCCCCTTAGATCTCGCTCCTCCAACTATCACATCAGAGGGCAAAACCCCTGCAGTCTCTGGCAAACTATGTGACAGGTCTTGTTTTTTATACACCTGGAAAGCTGAGGGACGACCCGAAGCTGCCAAGTCCAAAGGAGGATTTAGCTTGTCTGCTGGCATTGGTGTCATCAGATGTGTGAAATCCACCTCTAACTTCTGCTTCTCAACAGTTCCAACGTGGCTGAGCTGGTTAACTGCAGACGGAGCAGACTCTTCCACACTTCTTTCTGCACATGGCTGCTCGGCCGAGAACCCTGTCGATCTGGGTGTCAGGCTGGACTGAAGAAGCTCGGGAAGAGGCTGCTGTAGAAAAGATGGTGGAGGAAAAGATGAAAGCGGTACACCAGCAGAAACATACTTGCCGCTGTGGTGCTCTTCCATAACGCCATGCGTTGCATTAAGTGTCTCCATCTCCTGATCAACTAGAATGTCCAGCTCATCAGTCAGCAAGTTAACCAAGGGAGGAGAAGAAGGAGGCTGCTGTGATGGTCTGGAGGAGTCTGGGTCTGGTCTTGGTTTATGGAGGTGTGGTGCACTGAGGAGGGCTGCAGCAGTACGATCAAAGCCAGAGATGGGAGAGGGAATAGGGGCTACAACTTCAGCAGCCTCAGACAGCTGCAAGAGGGAGTCCATTGCATTTTCAACTACATAACAAACAGAGAAAACAAACATGAAAATAGGTGAAAAACAACCATTTCTATATCTAACCCAAAAGACTGATGATTCTTGTTTGACTGATGACTGATGATACACTTTAAGACATTCAGCAGGGTTCTTTCATGCAGAAGATGGGAAATATTGAGAATAGCTTTCATGTTGTACTGTTTTTGATTTGTTTTTTGCCTGACTTCCGTCAATCAGGTAGTGATAAACAATAGGAGACAAGACAGACAGACAAATTAATTTAAAAGAAACTAGAGAAAATGGGACACAGAAATTGATGGAGCAGATTGTAAAATACAGCTGAGGTTTGCTATTATGATCATATAGGATCATCTTGTCTTGTGCCAATTACTTTGGACATTTGAATAAAATTGCCCTGTTATTGGATGATTTCAATTTCATCATCTCTTGTATTGATAATCAATTTTACTGCACTTATTTATGAAGGTTGATGTAAAATACAATTGTAAAACACTCTAATTTCAGGGACTTTTTAAAAGATAAACATAAAATTGTTGCAGGAGGAATGTACCCGATGACACTATTGATTTCATGGAGTGTATAAACCTGAATTAATAAAACAGAAACACAGGGAGACACATTTTTAAGTCGTAGATGGTATAAAATACAAGTCTGTTATATGTAATGGGGATCAGGTATTAGTGTTTTCAAAGGCACAACAGGTGGATGGTCCGCGGGCAGGTGAAGTTTTACTGTTAATATTTGCTGGTAATATTGTTATTAATACACACGAGACCTTAACGGAGCAGGAATCTCGTGGTAAAAAAAATACTTATACCTTATCGGACATATACCTCAAACAAGGTACCTGCTCACTTCAGTGAAGGCAAAACAGTATGCACAAAAAAATAAAATCACACAGCAGTTGTTGTTTGTTGGTCAGTTTCCCGTGTTTGGTGCTACCTTTAAAGTCACACTCGGACAGCACGATGTAAATAACTTCTGGGTCCAGGTGTGAGAACATCTCCTGCATGCTTTCAGCGATATGCTCCCTGGTGCCCCTGTCATGACCGCGCGGGAGTATGTTGCCCGTGTTGTAGCCGAGGCTTCCCTCTTCTGACCCGGGCCCGCCAGGACCTCTTGCCGGGCTCTGACTGCTTTTCTTTCTGCGAGGCATTCTGTCGCTAAAACGTCGCAGCCGGTTACTCTCATGGGAGGCTACACGGAGCTAACTTAATAGCCGGGGAGCTACAGAGGGTTGAAAACCTGCTAATGTTATGGCGTTGACATTAGTAAAGTGAAACAAGTAAAGGTAGTGATACTAACCGACAGCACTCCAAGTGGTGGAAATGCAACGGAAACACAAATAATGCTACTGTGTCTTCTTCTTCCTTTCTCTTTGCGGCTCAACCTACTTGAGTTGCATTACTGCCATCTTGTGGTGTCAGCCTACTCTTCAGTCAGTTACAATTTCCATAATGTACACTCACTAGCCACTTTATTAGGTCCCTGTTCGACTGCTTGTTATCGCAAATATCTTTTCAGCCAAATTGTAAGGCAGCAACTCAATACATTTAGGTGCGTAGACATGGTCAAGACGACCTGCTAAAGTTCAAAGCATGCATCAGAATGGAGGAAGAAAGGTAATTTGAGTGGCTTTGAATGAGGTATTTCAGAAACTGCTGATCAACCATCACTAGGGTTTACAGATAATGATGTAAAAATAAGAGAAAAAATATCCAGTGAGCAGCAGTTATCTGGGTGAAAAATGATGATGAGACCAGAGAAGAATGGCCAACATGGTTTTAACTGATAAAAGGGCAACAGTAACTCCTTCACATTCAAGGTCTCCAAAAAACACAAAAGACTCTGAACACACAACCTTGACCCAATTCAATAAATTGTGACACAAGCAAATTTGTGTGTAACATTTCTGACTATTTTACAACAATTTCTGCTAGGAGACAGAGTACATGTTTCATAAATAAATGTTGTGTGTACGGTGACAAATCTTAACAAATTCTGGGGGAAAATTCAACAAATTTATGTGGCAACCAAAACAAAATACCAGTGAAGTCAGACTCCAGTCATCTTAGTAAAATCAACAACATGAGTTTAGCCATTTTAATATTTAATAGCTAAATGGTCTGGATATGTATTCCAGATATCCATAATTAAATTCTTCTTAAGATATAGACTATTGATATTATGGATGGTCATAATTTAATTACAGATAATCATAATTTATATGCATATCTGCAAATGAATTACAGATAACTGTAATGACAAACCCTTAAAAACTGCTGTGTCCTATTTGTAGTCTGCATGCTATCGCCTCCTTTTTCCTCCTCTCTATCTCTGAGTCCCCATTCTGTCATGTCTATAAGGTAATGTATGTATGTATATTTGTATGTATGTTCTACTGCCACTCATTCTCTTTATTGCTCCATTCTTCTCCTCTGATTGTGAAAGTTTCGTTTTGGTGTCTACTCATTTTCACAAAACCTGTCCAGCCGGTTTATCTGCTCTTTTATTTCCTGTGATGCACATGTGGGCAAGAATCCAGATGCATGTATGATAACAGTACCTTATCTATTCACAAAAACTCATGCTTTGTCCATCACAGGGCCTAACACTGGAAATCAAGACAGAGATTTCAAAGTAAATGTATTTCAAAGTAAATGTATTTCAAAGTACTACAAAGTAGAAGAAATTCTATTTAATTGAAACCCCCATTTCTCTCTAAAAAAAACACCAAAAGGATTTTGACACCTGCTACTTGTTCTATTCTTTGTTTGTTTTGTTTGTACCTGCTTTCTTACAATATAAATATTATGTCTGCTTTATTAATGTTTAAAGTTTAACAAAAATGTAACATTTCAAAATGCTGAACATGGTGTAAAATGTGTGACTGTAGACCTTGAGGCATGCACAAACTGAGCTGCCCTTTTGTCCACAGCAGGCAAATTTCATGATCAGATGGACTTTTTTTGGAAGACCCCATATGATTACAGTGACTTTAGTCTCTGCATTTGTGCTGGGTGTCTCAAAATACATACAACTGTATAAAACTACAAATAAACACTCAAAATACAGATAAATATAGCTTATTATTGGAATACATATCAGAAATGTATTGGTAAGAGAAGTGGGTTTGAAAGATTTTAACTTGAGCTATTTTAAAAATTAAATGTTTAACTAATACAGTCATCATGGTGATAATTCTGATGATTAATATTAGTATGAAATATATTTTAAACATTATAAACGGCATACTGCCACATTTACACAATTTATATCTATATATTGGACATTATTAATTGTATATACTGCTGTATTTCTGTATTTATATGTCATTTATTCAACATTGTACCAACATTTGGTGCCCATTCTTATTCGTCCTGTTTGTTTTTAGTGTTATTGCAGTTTGCTGTTAAATTCCGTGCTGCTGTGTCAATTTAAAATGTCCCTGTACTTAAATTAAAGTAATGTAAGGTATTTTTTCCTAGATAAATGAGCATACACGCATAATACCATCATAAAATAACTAAAACTTTATAATTACTTTTAATAAACAAAGGGGGAGAAATGTGCATATGCGGGCGATAATTTAATAATATTATACAAGCAGAGTGGTGAAGACATGGAGATGAAGGAAGACGGTTTTCCTCCCGCCTGAAATGTGGTGCTGCAGTACTCCTAAGAAACCGAGGGGGGCGCTCTGCACCCAATCTTCACACAGACAGAACTGACTGAACGGACAGAGAGCTTTGTGCCGAAAACTAAACCTAACCTGTGTCAGACAAATGAATTAAAACGGCCCACTTGAGAGGTAAATACTAACGAGGATGCATTTGGCAAACATTTTTGAGGTTTCCGCTGCAGTTGTGTATCTGAAAGCAGATCCATTTTGCATTTGCTAGGGTGTTTAAAATCTTCCGTGGGGGCAAGTTGTTGGTGAGAGGAGGGTTCAGGGCGACGGTAGCAGCAGCAGCAGCAGCAGCAGCAGTAGTAGTCCTTCGCCTGTGTGAACTAGCGGCAGTACGGAGCGATGCGTTGAAGTTGAGAAAGACAGTAACAAGTAAACAAGCTTTATTCTTAAACTTTACAAAGTAGTTGCATTTGTGGAAAACCACAGAAACTAACCAGGGACTTGGCTGTTTTATGTGGAGATGTTTGGACTCTTCACTTCCTCTGTGATTGTCTGTAGAGATGTGATGGGTACCAGAGTAGTTTGCGGCCTAGGCTAATCTGTTAGCATGTACGGCTAACGTGTATTAGCCGCTCGCTGCTGGCTATCACGACTTCCCGCAAAATGCTAGCCGCTAGCCAATGATGTTTGCACTGCAACAACTAGCTAGCTGATTTGATAACCTGTGTGACAGTAGACGTTCACACCAGATGCTACCATGTTGATTTAAAGTGGCTTTCCAGCGGTTTAGTTGTCCAAATACACGTAAGGATACCGACAGTGCTGCTGGTCTTGTTTGTGTACACACACAGTGTTCGCTTTGAGAAATGTACGAAAAATAATGGAGCTGGTGTTTAGCTGGGACACTTTAGCATGCAAGCTAATAATATGCACAGTAGAGCTTTCAGTTTGAAGAGTCTTCTGGATGAGGTTGTTATCACATGTTGACGAACAGTTTGCGCCCATTCTGGCGATCGAAACGGACGGTTGGCAAATGGGAAAAGTGTTTATTAGGAGGTTTTTGGAAAGTGCGGTAGCATCGGTGTGTTGAACTTTTGTTTTCCGACCCATAGAGGCCAGTAGAAGACCGTGTGGACTGTACATCAACAAGCATGGAGTTCCCGCAACAGCAGAAACCGGCGGGGGACGCAAAAATCGTCTATCCTCCTGGAGTAAAAGAGATTACAGACAAAATCAGCAATGATGAAGTGGTCAAACGATTGAAGGTATGTTGACGAGGATTCTTGCTGTCATCAAATGTCTCAGTCTGGTTTATGAACCCCTGCCACGATGACATAACCCTTCTAACGTTGCTCTTATTAATACATGTAGATTGATTAATAGTCAGTTCTCTGAAACTTGATAATTATTGTTTTCACGCAGTAGTTCATCTGACGTAGTTATTTGATTACCATGTTTCATGTGTTTTATAGCTAGTTCAGGGGTGTCAAACTCAAACGACCTGGGGGCCAATGCTGTCCAGTCTGGTCATGTGAAAAAAAGTTGTACTATGTGAGAAAGTCATTTAACAAAATGTAGAAGTGTTTCTTGTGATATGGAACAATACATAGTTCACAATAAAAACCAACATATTTTCGATGCAAGATGAAATAAAAAAGTAAAAAAACCTGTTAGGGCTAAATGATTTTGAATAAATATCTAATTGCGGTTATTTTGATAGGAATTGCGATTGCGATATGATTTGCGATATCGGAGGGAGTAGTGCGTGTATATATGTATATATATATATATATATACATATATACATATATACATATGTATGTATATATATATATATATATATATATATATATACATATATACATATCTATGTATATATATATATATGTGTGTGTGTATATATATATATGTGTATATATATGTATATGTGTATATATATATATATATATATATATATATATATATATGTGTATATATACATATATATAAATACATTTAAAACTGTGATTCATATAACCGTAGGTACTATTATTGTTATTATAATAAAAGTATTGCTTACTGTTCATGACAATAGCTAACAATCATATTTAGAATCTAGATACAGTTGACGGAGGTCATGGGCCAGTTCTCATTATAATTTGATCGGGGCATGTCAAATAAAATTAAGTGGGGGGCTGCATGTGGCCTGCAGGCCGTGCGTTTGAGACCTCTGAGTTAGTTTGCGCTGCAGTGTATACACAAAATGCAGAGACAAAACATAAGAAATGGTTATGTTTTGTATTTATGTAGCGCTTTACTTGTCTTTATTTACACTCAAAACTGCTTTTACACTACATGTTTTGCCATTCACTCACACTTTCATACACAGTTTGTATGTGCAGTGCAGTTTTTCTATCATTCATCCTTCATACCCATTCACATGTTGAGTGTCTAGCCCAAGGACACATCTGCATGTAGTTGGGAATCAAACCTGCTAACTTTGCATTATTAATTTTTGTATCTTATTCATCCTTTATTTAGCCTGGAAGATCCCATTGAGATACACGATCTCTTCTTCCAGGGAGTTCTCGTCAAGATAGCAGCATAGATAGTACAGAGAGTTACTGAGACAAGACAATTTCAGAAAGGTAACAAAAGAGAGTAGAAGAGATAGATATAAAAGTGCAGAAGTATGCAGGCCATACCAACAAGATCCTCAATCCAAACCCCTCAAAAAGGTTATGTAAAACATGTTTCTTTCATGACAGTCCATAAAATGCCTTTGAATGTTAAAAGAAGGCAGTGTCTGTCATGAAATTATGTTTTGCAACACATTCCATTTCCATGGAGTATAGAAGGAGAAAGCAGTTTTACCAAATTCTGACTTAATTCTGGGACTTAATGCATTGAAAGACAACTCTCTCTAAATACCATTGAGCTACCGTCGCCTCTCCTGATGTTTCAATAAATCTTGAATGCAGTTATGCAATATTGTGTATCAGATGGCATTATTTAACTGTCATATATTTTATTGGATGAAGGGGAAAACACTATCCCTAGAAATGCCCTATTGGTCGACCTCTAGTTATTAAGTAATGGGAGAAAGGCAGTTTTCCCATTCCTTCATCTTCTCATAGTCTATACAGCAACACAATTACATTATCGCTGCCAGAGTATTTTGATGTTGTCAAACTGTAGGTTAACATATTATAAAATATAATTCATAAATACAAACTTTGAAGGCTTCAGCTTTACCATCTCTTCATCATATTCCCCTGAGCTGTGAAAAGTGGGACAATCCTAAAATGTGATTACATAAAGGAATCATTTCAGCAAGTCATGTTTTTAGAGATTGAGGAAAACATGCAATTCAGTTCCAGTTGATTTTTATTTTTGTAATAAAAGCAGGATTCAATAATTTAAGAGGATGATTAATTGGAGTGTACCAGCTTTTTCAATATTAAAATGTTCATTGGAGAAAGCATTGGGATCACAGCCCTCCACCAATGCAGAAGTTTTGGTCTTTGTCAATCCACTCCTGAATCCAGATACGGATTGCCACCAAAGTCTACTTGTTTCTTTTTTTGTTCATAACTTATATTTCCAGAAAACTTTATTTAATCCATCTGTTAAATGCTTTTGAACAGATGTGTTATACTGTACTCTCTCCCACCATCATCAAAAGGAATATTCTTTGGAAGAGAGTTAGTGTTAAGTGACAAGGAATCAAGGCATATGAATCAATGCTAGGGCACACTGAGGCTGCTCTTGCCAGCTGTTAATGGTTTTTAAGGTCCCTTTTATTGTTGTTGCTTTAATTAAAATTGTCTCTGTCTGTGTTTAATATATCAGTGTCCTGAAATTAGAATCATGACTTGTAAAGGGAGGGAATGGAAAATAGATTAAACATATGTGGTGATATTATATGGCTTTTGAGACCCCAAGTATTTATTTTGTTTTTTAGCATAATATAATTTTTTAACTGATATTACAAATAAAAAGAACTTTTTGTGGAATAGCATAAAAAATATTGACATTTTCACTCTTGCTTACTTTCACTAGAGCTGTTGTGTGAATATATTGCATGATTTTAATACTCAATATTTTTGCAATTCTGTATTGTGGCTTAAATATCTTGATTATACTATATCATGGTGTCTCCGGCGATTTTTCTCAAATGTATGTTATTTCACTGCATTCATCAGCCATCAGCTGCCCTTATTTTGAATTTCTGAAAATTGGCATAGCGAACTTGTTAGCAAGTTACTTAAGGCACAATTCATGCAATTACAGAGAAATTGAATTATTTATTTGGAGTTGTGTTTCTGGGCTTCTAGCTTTTAGCTTTATTAGCCCTGAGGGAAATATCTGGCTTTTTTGTCTGCTAAATGTTTCCCATGTTCACAGTTAGTCACAGCTGTGTTTTTCTGTTAATAAGTGCTGGCCAGGCAGCATACATTGTGTTCACAGGAAAAAAAACAATGCAATGAGAGCAGTGGGAGTGCACCTTGTGGAAGTTGTGATGGAGTAGTTGTTAATTTGTATGATTATTTTGTGAAGTATCCTTTCACAATACAATTGGTTTGATTAACCTCTGCCGTTTACTATCTTGCTGTAATTTGTACACATGAGATCTGTGTCATACCTATTGATCCAAGAAGATTTTTCTTCACTACTTTTGTTGTAAAAACCTTCCCTGATTAAAGGGTTTTAAAGATTTTTTTCTTATCCTGTTTGAGAGTCTTGGATAGAGTGTATATTTTAAACCCCCCTGCTGTGGGGTTATAGTAGTGATATAAAAAGATTGACTTAACAACTTTTTTTTTTACAGTCTGCTATTTTACTTCAGAAAGTCATTGCATTTGGAATCCATTTCTTCTGCAAAGATGGCTTTCAATAACATTTCAAGCAAAGGCCTGTCGATATACAGGTTCAAAGGTGATATAAGTTGCTTGTATGAATTACACATGTTAAGGACAAGTACAGTCGAACAATTTGCAAACAGTGAAAAACATGCCACTCATACATTGTGTTAAAAGTCTTCTTTTGTAAGTCGCTTTGGATAAAAGCGTCTGCTAAATGACATGTAATGTAATGTAAAAAGTGTTTCCCAGATCAGAGATGCATGCACAGCATTACTCTGCAGCTCAACAAGCCCACACACTAGTCTCTGTAGTCTGTGCTGGCTGTGATGTGACTGTTGCTCGTAAGACCAGCAGAAGAGTTTGTGTGTGATGTGTGTGTGCAGGCAGAGTGTGGTGTTATGCAGTTCTGTTGGAGCTGTTGACCCATCCCCCACCCCAGCTGGCTGCCTAGCAGTTCAGCCTGCTCCACTGCTGTGTTTTACCTCTCTGGGTTTATCCATGCTAATACATATCAGACTACATTGACTCTACTTTGTTTTCTCTTTAAAATGCATGCATTCTGTTGGTGCTAGACCTGTCATCTCTATGATCATGGTGTTATACACCAAAAGGGAAACTTCTGAAAATACTGCTATCTTCCTCTTCATTTGAAAAACGAAGGGACTGCTTTTACAGCCTGACCAGGTGGAAACAGAGACCTCTCGTTCACTTGTCGGTCATATCTTGCCTATTAACTGTGAAAGAGAAGCTCTGTTAAAACATAGTTTTATTTTTACAGAAGCATTCACTTTAAAACATTTTTGCCTCTGTTTTTCTGAATTAATGAAATGATTTTTGCTGATTTGTTTCCCTTCTCTTGGTTCTGTTTTTCTGAATGATATAATTTACCAGAAAGATTTTTTGGCCCTATATTTCTGAGCTAATGTGAAACATTTTCTACAAACTCTTCAAGTCCAAAGGTCTTTTATCAGTTTATCATTGAATCTAGAGCTGAAACAATTAATCGATGACTCGATTACTAAATTAATTGACAACTATTTTGATAATCGATGAATCAGTTTGAAGCTTTTTTTCATGACTAAAACAAGATTTCCGATCTTTTAAGCTTCTTAAATGTGAATATTTTTTTTTTATTATTTCTTTGCCCTGGATAACAAAGAAATCATTGAGTGAATCATTTTGGTTTGTGGATAAAACAAGACCTTTGAGAACATCGTAATTTCCGGGTTTGACGAACATAATCAACATTTTTTAAGGTTTTCTGACATTTTGTGGACCAAATTATTAATTGAGAGATTAATCGATTATGAAAAAAATCGTTAGTTGCAGCTCTAATGGAATCTACGTGCCACAGAAATGTTGTGGCATGTCCACAATGTGTGCATGATGCAAGTCTATCTGTCCCTCTTGTTTATACATGGTTGAAAACATAGCCAATTTTTTTAAATCCCTAATTATCAACATCTATAGCAGTATGTCAACCAATCGAACATGAGACATAATAGGAACAACCTTGATAAGAATCTTATCATCTTATTAATATTTCTTTTCAGAATGCTACCCAAAGTACGTAGTTTTCTTTTTTATAAATTGAGAATTCACTGTGTCACAGATCAAGATACATTTTATATTAAATTATATTAGATTAAATCTGCTAATTTATGAGTTAAGTGTGAGTTGAAGACTTTGTAATAATGAAGCTATTTAAAGATTTAAAACACCTGTCCCTGAGGGTTAATGGTTAAAAATAATTAAAAAGAAACTGAAAATGGTTGATTCCTTTTTTAATTTTTCTGTACTTTCTTCACAGGAAGACAACATATCAAAGGACACTGGACAGAATCATATGATTTTATTTAAGCTGTTAAATTGTCTTTTTTGATTCCACCTCTTAAGGTGCTGCTTTTTTCATCTCACCTCCTTTCTTGTTCCTGTTTCCCAGATGGTGGTGAAGACCTACATGGACATGGATCAAGACTCTGAAGAGGAAAAACAGCAGTATCTCAGCCTAGCACTTCATCTCGCCTCAGAGTTCTTCCTCAGGAATCCAAATAAAGATGTACGGCTACTAGTAGCCTGCTGTCTGGCTGACATCTTCAGGATCTATGCTCCTGAGGCCCCTTACACCTCCCACGACAAACTCAAGGTGAGGAAGTTGGGGGAACTCTATAAAATTCTCAAATGACTCAACACTGAACCCACGGAGTTACTATTCAGTAGCTGAGCTGTGTAAATGTGCCATGTGGTCATTGGGTCATTGAAAGTGCTTGCATTTTGTGCAAGAAAGAAGTTCAGTTGATATTTAGGAAAATGTCCCACCACCATTGTGCCTTATGACGCCACCAACTGTTTCATGTGCCCTGTATTGCTTTATGTACATAGACTAGGCCTACGCAGAACAAACATTGAGTCATAATTACTAGTGGTGTTGACACTACACGGCCTCTGGCATGAGATTCCATGCAGAACAATGAGCGAGGAACATTAAGAACATTAAGAGCACAAATTACATGATGTCTGTAAAATGATCTCTGGCTCGCCAAAGGAAATTACAAAGACTGAAGATTATGAAGACTTGCCCAAGATCCCAAGGACAATTCACTTGTCCAAATGCAGATTGCGATGCTACTCAATTAAAGGGGCAAAATGGCTCTTACAAGTTGCTCTCCCATCTTAAGCTGTGTCAGCGCATTCGTTCCTTGAATTTGAGGAAATTGGTCCTGAAAAGTTCTTAAAAGCCAGTGAATTTTATGTCAACCAAGGTGTGGGAACACTGTAGGTAGTTTGAATTGTAACTTGTCATCACCAGGTGCTATACGCTGAAGTTTCAAAGCAAGGTTACTTTATATTTTTTGGCTTGTTTGCAACAGGATTACCATGTGAAGGTGCTGTCCAGAAACTAACTGTAAAACAACAGTGATCCATTGCTTTACTGCAATGTGCATGTGCTGTGCTGGGAGCTTTCCAGAGAGCCAATTTGTTTTTCGAATCTCCATTAACTTGATTACATTCCCAAATGTTCCCCTGTCTCTTTCCTCAGGACATCTTCTTGTTCATCACCAGACAACTAAAGGGGCTAGAAGACACCAAGAGTCCTCAGTTCAACAGATATTTTTACCTACTGGAAGTAAGAAAAAATAAGATAAAGATGTCCTTATTCATCATGTGTCAGAATGTGTTCTCTGTTATTTATCAAAGTATTACAAACCCCTGGTCAGAGAAAAGACATTTTGGGACTTGGGCTCTGTGGGGTAGTTGTTTCCACAATTTTAACCCTTTTTGACATTTTATAAATAAAGCAATTGCAGAATGGAAGCTACATAGTGATTAGAATGAAAATGATAACTGAATTGTTGTCCTACCCGTGTTTTATGAAACGTAGCATGAAAATGCACTTGTCAGCTTATTGAGGAATCACATTTTCTGTTTCCACAGAACCTGGCATGGGTGAAGTCGTACAACATATGTTTTGAACTGGAGGACTGCAACGAGATCTTTATTCAGCTGTTCAAAAGCCTCTTCTCCGTTATCAAGTAAGTCCCCTGTTATCTGCTGCTGTGACCTTGTGTATTCTCCTAGTTGTATGTGATCATTTTCCTTCCACATTCTAAAATATAAATGAATCAGTCATTATGGTCCACCACTGTTCTTCTAGTAGCCCTTGAATCTGTCACACACCTCCTTTTTAACACCTGATGTGTCAGTTGGAAACTGATTGGTTTATTTAAAATGTATTTTGTAACTTTTCCTCAGTAATAATTACATAACACAATTTTTTTTAAATACATGCATTTGCAGGATTTGCATACATAAATTCTTAATATATGTAATCAAACATGAAACTATGGAATATGAATGAGTAGTATTCATTAATATATGCATTAGATAAAAGTAGTAAAAGTACTGTGCAAAGGTTCTAGGGCACCTTTTAGATTTTGTTGTTTTAACAACGCGCTGTTGACCATACAGTATAATTATTTCTCAATCACTTCATTGGAACACATCCAGAAACTAGGGGAAATGTGTTTGCAGTTTTAAAATAACATATTTTTTAGAAAAATGTTATAGTGTCAAGTATTTATGTGACCTACCCTTACACTTGAATAATAGCACAACCCTGTCTCTTAAAACTGGACTGAAACCCTAATTCCTGTTACTGGTAAAACTTGTGTTTTTCATGTGCAGGAATATCTGTTGTGAAAAAGGTCTGTTATACCAGGTTAATTCATGACATGTTTGAGCATTACACACCCGTTGTCTAACTTAAGCTCATTGACATCTTACTAATACAAGACCAATTTTCTGTCACATTATTCCGATCCAAATGCCAATGATCACAGACTTTGACGGACCTAAAATAACAAAGGTGGTGGTGCCCTGAGAGTTTTGCATAGTACTTAATATTTTCAATTTCATCACCTAGCACTTGAGAACAAAATGTTCCAGTCTCAGACTCTCTGTCCCTCTCTCTCCACAGTAACAGCCATAACCAGAAGGTTCAGATGCACATGATGGATCTGATGAGTTCAATCATCATGGAGGGAGATGGAGTAACACAGGAGCTGCTGGATACCATCCTCATTAACCTCATTCCTGCACACAAGGTAAAACACATGCGTACATTCTGAGTTCCACGTGTACAGTGTAAGAGTCACTATGGTTTCAGCCACACCATTCTCAAGCTAATTGTAGGTCTGGCTACACAAGACTCTATCTTACAGACTGAAGATGTTGAAGTTCTATGCATCTGTTCTGACAGTTTGAGTTAAATATCTGTGATTAACTTTCCTCGGAACAGAATTTGAACAAGCAAGCGTACGACCTTGCCAAGACTTTGCTGAAGAGGACCGTTCAGACCATAGAGACATGTATCGCAAATGTGAGTAGTATCCTTTTTATTTTCCCTCCATATCTCAGTTATTCATTTGTACTTTGGTTTCCAATATTGTCTTCAGATGAGAATATATTCCTGTCTTTCTCACAGTGTTTTTTTAATTATTTTCCCCTAGTTCTTCAATCAGGTTTTAGTGATGGGCAAATCATCAGTCAGTGACCTATCAGAGCACGTCTTTGACCTGATCCAGGAACTGTTTGCCATTGACCCGATGCTGCTTACCTCCGTCATGCCACAGCTGGAGTTCAAACTCAAAGTAAATATCACACACAATGATAGCAGTACACCTCACACCTTCAAGCATAGGTTTCTGTGCATGGCTTTACAATATTAATATCGACTATACGACTGCTGAAATACTTGCCGATCGTGTTTATGCCTCTGTGCCTCAGATAATCATTTGTCCTGTTGTTGTGGATGTTTGTTTTGAATTCACTCCTACAATAAGATTAATGGACTTGAATTTCATGGTCAAAGTCACTGTGACCTCTTAAAAATGTTTTTTGCCTCTTTGGTACCACTTTTTTTTTATGTTCACAGAACATAAAAAGTGTAAACTAATGAAATTTGTGATCTTTACTGGTTTGCTAAAGCCCATTGTTATCGGAACATGGACTCTTGCTAATGTTAATACCACTGTAAAACACCAAAGAGTTGACTTACTTGTATTTCTCAGTGTGTTGTTTTTATTTGGAGTTTAATCATGACTGAAAGACTGAAAATAATCATGGCGTGCATAAAATATAGTAAAGCATCCAGTCAGATATAAGAGAATTGTATGTGTATGGTGTTTGCAGAGCAATGATGGCGAGGAGCGTCTTGCTGTTGTACGGTTGCTAGCTAAGCTGTTTGGGGCCAAAGATTCTGAGCTGGCCTCACAGAACAGACCTCTGTGGCAGTGCTTCTTAGGACGGTGAGTTACATGACTGTTGAATTAAAAAAATGTTTTTAATTACAACAGCAATACAATGTGAATTAAATATCAAGTGAAGAACATACCAGCAACAAGCTTAATAGATTGTGTGCCACAACATGATTGTAATGGAGGATCATTTGAGGTAACCAGAGGGGAACTCCCATAATCAGCTCACTGAGTTTACATTGCGAGGAGTGTTCTTATTCAAAAAGAGAGCAAACAAATTTAGAGTTGTCTTCTGAGATGTTTATTTTTTGTGTGGGGGATGGGGGGGACTGTATTATCATCTTTATTATTATTGCTATTTTTATTATTGTTATTATTTATTATTTTGTTTAGCTTTCTCATTAACCGTTTAACCGCTTTTGTTCCAGTTTTAATGACATCCATGTTCCAGTGAGACTAGAGTGTGTTAAGTTTGCCAGCCACTGCCTCATGAATCACCCAGACCTGGCCAGAGACCTGACAGGTGTGCTTTTACTTTACTTCCACTGCACTGCCGTCTTCACTCTCTCCCCCTCGAATCTGGTAATCTTGTATACATTATTGTCTGGGTAATATTGTGATAACTTGTCTATGTCTTCTTTATGCAACCAGAATTCTTAAAGGTACGTTCCCATGACCCAGAGGAAGCCATTCGTCATGATGTCATTGTTACCATCATTAACTCTGGGAAGAAAGACCTCAACTTGGTCAATGATCAGCTGCTGGGCTTTGTGCGTGAAAGGACTTTGGACAAAAGGGTGAGACAAATGTGTACTCAGCTGTGGTACAGATTCAATTATCTGCAAAAGTGATTTTTGTGTCGTCGTAGACGTTTTTTCATTCATATCAGGATTTAGATCTAAATCTAAATCATTAAGATTTAGATTTAGATATTATCAGCAGTCTTGGACATCTAATCTTATTCATAATTACATCTCACATACATTAACTTGTGTACAGTTTTAATCTTTGTGTTTGTCTGTAACTACAAACTGCACAGGAATTTCCCTCAACACTTGACTCCTTCGTCATAAAACAAGTAATTTGATCATCCTCCACCCTCGTTTTCTCTCCTCCTACAGTGGCGTGTGCGTAAGGAGGCCATGATGGGCCTGGCTCAACTTTATAAGAAATACTGTCTGCACCATGAGGCCGGAAAGGAGTCTGCCCAGAAGATCAGCTGGATCAAAGACAAGCTGCTGCACATATACTATCAGAACAGTATTGACGACAAGTGAGAACATTAATATTGAATTTTCCAACTCATTAGCATGCAGTTTGTAGAGAAATCAAACTAACTTTTCAGAACAGAAACTTTCAAAATATCTTCTCTTATATGTAGAATGATACAAAGGATCAATGCACAAATCTTTATCAATAATACATTTGAGTTTATTTTGCAATTCTGTTAGGTTTGTGTTATTTCGCTCTTCATTGACGCATCATTTATTGTAAACTTTTTTTTTTTCCTACAGATTATTAGTAGAGAAGATCTTTGCCCAGTTCATGGTCCCTCACAGTCTTGACACGGAGGAGAAGATGAAGTGTCTCTACTACTTGTATGCCTGCTTGGACACAAATGCTGTCAAGTTAGTAAACCTGCAATTTGACACCACTCTTTTGAAGCAAACGCAACCACACACTTTATACTGTACACATAAATACTGGTCTGTTTATTGACCAGTTTCTCGACACAACATGAAAACAAATGGTTGGCAAATATGCATCACAAGGACAATGTATTGATTGCTTCCTGTGCCTTTGCCCCCTCTCACTCTCTTGTTTCTTATCCCATTGTGTAATTGGTCTTTCAGAGCTCTGAACGAGATGTGGAAGTGTCAGAACATGCTCAGAGGCCTTGTCAAAGAGCTGCTGGACCTTCACAAGCTGCCAGTGGTGTGTTCACACAAATACACATACAAAACACAAAAAAATGCCACTGCTATGTTTTTAATCCGGATATCTCAACATACCTGTGACTCTTTTTCTTTTTGTCATTGTAGTCTGAGGCCAATAACACAGCCATGTTTGGGAAACTGATGAGTATTGCCAGTAAGTTGGGAACTCACTAACATAAACAACCTTCCACTCATAAATTCTTAAAAATAGTAGTAATGCCAGAGGCATCCTGATGCTAGATGGTAAAACCTGATCCTATCTTGGATTTGTCTTTCCAGAGAATCTGCCAGATGCAGGAAAGGCCCAGGACTTCATGAAGAAGTTCAACCAGGTTCTTGGGGAGGATGAGAAGCTCAGAATCCAGCTGGAGATGCTCATCAGCCCGACCTGCTCCTGCAAACAGGCTGAGATCTGTGTGGTGAGAGGATACTGAACATCACACTCACCCATCTGAGCGTTTACAGTCACTCACACTTGGACAGAAAACTCAGCGGCTTTTTCCAAGTGGCAGTTGCATAAAATTTGTATTCTCTTTGTATGTTAGTAGTAGTAGTAAATTATATCATGCTATTAAATTGTCTAAAATTAGGGAAAGTGTCTGAAAGTAGATAATTTATTCACAAATAATTGACACTTGAGCCCCGGCTCACATAAAGCAAATTAAGCAGCATCTATTTTAATTTTAATTTTCAAGTAGGTTATTCAGCTGTTACATCATCATGGTGAAGTGGGTTGATCATTATCTCTGTCCAGTGAAAAACAACATCTACGAAGGCACCTCGTGTTGTGTTAAAATCTAGTTAGTGGAATATGAAACGGCACACATTGGTAATACAATGCCTGGCAAAATCTAATACCCTATCCTAAATCCAGTATAAACACAAGTCCATGAATGTTGGTATTAATACCATTTGTGCTTTCATTTGTGTAGAGAGAGATCACCCGGAAGTTGACGTTTCCTAAACAACCCACCAACCCCTTCCTGGAGATGGTGAAGTTCCTGCTGGAGCGCATCGCTCCCGTCCACATCGACTCTGAGGCCATCAGGTCAGTTATATATATTTTTTTTTTGGTTTAATTTTTTGAGCTTGCTCCTGTGTGTGGTGGTTTTGGATTGTTCCATCTGATTTCAGTGTACTTTTTTAAAATACACCAGAGGCAAACAAACTGTGGGCATTTCCCTTTCTCAGTAAAAGAGAGTTCTAAGTACTCTGTATGTATTATCATTGTGTAATACCATGAAACAGGCTTTTCTCATTCACTGAGACACCTAGTGGGGGAGAGTTGTAACTACAGGCCTGAGTTGGAGCACATATTTAACCCATTGTGCTTTGTGGAAAAATACCATGACAGAGAGGAACTCAAACAAAATCCTTTTTGCTTATTAGTGTTTTGTTGATTTTTTTTCTTCAAAAAGAGGTTTTATGATATTCTGTTAATTTTTCCCTAGTGCTCTGGTCAAGCTGCTTAACAAGTCCATTGAGGGCACAGCAGATGATGACGAGGAGGGTGTAACCCCTGATACAGCCATCCGCTCTGGTCTGGAGCTACTCAAGGTAACGTGTCATAGACCAAGCATAGAGGCTTGAAGATGGCAAAATATTGCTAAGTCATTAAAGCATGAATAACGTACCTCTGTAGAGCTATTCTTTCTAATAGATAATTATTTCTATCTAATCGTATTCCCTCTAGGTCCTGTCATTTACTCACCCCACAGCATTCCACTCAGCGGAAACCTACGAGTCTCTGCTCCAGTGTTTGAAGATGGAGGATGACAAAGTCGCAGAGGCAGCCATCCAGATTTTCAGAAACACTGGACAGAAGATCGAGACGGAGTTACAACAGATAAAATCGTAAGATTGCTTATAAATTATATATAATATATTATTGTATAGTGATATGGTGAATGTTTAGTCTGTATTACTTTTTCTATTACACACACATATTAAACAGTGTGTGTAATGAGAACCAGAATGTCGAAAACCAAAGCAGATGTAGTCTTTGCTTTGTGAAAGTCTCCTTCATTACTGCTGTATCCATTAGGACCCTGATTCCCGTCCTGCATCAGAAAGCTAAGCGAGGGACACCTCACCAGGCCAAGCAGGCTGTCCACTGTATCCATGCCATCTTCAACAACAAAGAAGTGCAGCTGGCGCAGATATTTGAGGTAGGTGATCATTTCCTGATGTAAAAATGTTTTTGTTTTTTTCTTGTTAGCTAGCATTTATTTATTTATGTTTATTTCGGTCATGTCAGTTAGATCACTCATCATCACATCATCTTAGTGTAGTTCACACAATACACATAACCGAAAGAAGCAAAAGCTTATCTAGTCCCGCCCCCATTACCCACAGAATATATATTTTCATTGTACAATACATCATTTTTCTTTTTCTTATGACATTTTGACCAAAACATGTTTCAGCATCAGGTAGCACTCAGAGATGCAGTCTAGAACATACCGCATCCCAAGGAGAGCATTCCAATTGTCATGAATGTGAATATGTACACATCCTCGACATCCTCTACATCCAGTGTGGCAAGGCACATGACTTTCCACTTATCCCATCCGTCCCGAATGTAGCCAGCCATGAAGGTCCCATCTGGGCAACTAGGTTCACCAGAACCCGCACTTCTTGTTGAGAACACTCTGTCGATCGCATTCAGTGACCAGCTTAGCAGTTCCATCTTGGATCAATTGATTCTCCGTAGTGACTCGATTCACAGGGGCAGCTAAATGCTTCTCATGTGTTGACATTTGTGCTTATCAATGTCAGCTGTTGTTTGGGTACATTTGCTTCTTGTTTTTGTACAGTTGCTGCATTGTACAGTATGTCCTTATCTCCTGTTTTTTCCACCACTTTTTAATGACGTTTGTGTTGCTCACATGCCCCTCCTCTGTTTTACCTCACTCCCAGCCTCTGTCACGTAGTCTGAACGCAGATGTCCCAGAACAGCTCATCACTCCCCTCGTGTCATTGGGCCACATCTCCATGCTGGCCCCGGATCAATTTGCTTCACCAATGAAGTCCATCGTGGCTAACTTTATCGTGAAGGACTTGCTCATGAATGATCGAGTATGTGTGGATCAAACTATACAGACACATGTAGTCTTGCCTATTTAATTGCCCACTTTGCATATCTATTTTTATTGTCATACCAGTGTCATGGGAAAGGTTGAGAAATGACTATATCAAGGATTTAACAAATTGGGGTTATTCACATTAAGCAGCATTAAGAAAGCAGTGATGTGGTGCATAATATGTGATGCATGTCTTTGTATCTACAGTCGGTGGGAAACAAGAATGGCAAGCTGTGGACTACCGATGAGGAAGTCACTCCAGAAGTTCTAGCGAAAGTAAGATGCAACTACATTTGGGATTTATTCCTCTTCAGTTTGATGAGATTTTTCCTCTCATGCACAATCATGTGTTGATTCAAAAATTCCAGCTTTGGTGGTGGTTGTAAAGAAAAAGTTAAGGTTGTTTATAAGGGAAAAGAGACCCCGCTTTCAGTAATCATTCATCACCCGTTTTCCATAGGTACAGGCCATCAAGCTGCTGGTGCGGTGGTTATTAGGAATGAAGAACAACCAATCCAAGTCGGCTAACTCCACCCTGCGCCTGTTGTCAGCCATGTTGGTCAGCGAGGGCGACCTCACAGAGCAGAAGAAAATCAGGTAATACTCTGTGATTACTGTGCTGGTTTAGAGCTGGCGAAACTGACAACTCTATAGGGAAATAAATGCTGTCCACAATGTTTGTTTGTTAACACTTTGGAAGTCATAAATATATTCAAATATTTAATTTTCCTTTTGTTTTTCCTTCCTTCCTCCCTCCAGTAAATCAGACATGTCTCGCCTGAGGCTGGCCGCAGGTGGAGCCATCATGAAGTTGGCCCAGGAGCCCTGTTACCATGACATCATCACACCTGAGCAGTTCCAGCTCTGCGCCCTTGTTATCAATGTTAGTCTTACTTTTGCATCCTTTTTTTTCCTTGGCCTGATTAAATGAAAAGAAATATTCTCATACACTCTCCATTTGTATGAGATGTGTGAACTGAGTGTCTTCCTTCATACGTGCAGGATGAGTGCTATCAGGTTCGTCAGATCTTTGCTCAGAAGTTGCACCTGGCTCTTGTCAAACTGCTGCTGCCTCTGGAGTACTTGGCTGTCTTCGCCCTTTGTGCCAAAGACCCAGTGAAGGAGCGCCGCGCCCACGCCCGACAGTGCCTCCTTAAAAACATCTCCGTCCGCAGAGAGTACATCAAACAAAACCCACTCGCTCAGGGTTAGTGTTCCTGTCTTTTGCAAATATTGAAAATGCTCAGACTAAAAACTGTAAGGTGGAAACATAATTGTGGACTTTAAAATGAAATTTTCTGTCCATCAGAAAAACTTGTCTCCCTCCTTCCTGAGTATGTTGTTCCCTATATGATCCATCTGCTGGCTCATGACCCAGACTTCACAAAACCACATGAATATGATCAGCTCAAAGACATCAAAGAGTGAGTTTTGACATCCTGTGTTTTGTGTCTTGAACTTTCCCTGACATTTTACAGCAATGACACTAAAACAACTCTCACATGTAGTCGCATGTATGATCATGACACGTTTATGTTCTGTAGGTGCCTGTGGTTCATGCTGGAAGTACTAATGACCAAGAATGAGAACAACAGTCATGCTTTTCTTAGGAAGATGGTTGAGAACATCAAACAGAGTAAAGATGCACAGTGTCCTGAAGATGCCAAGGCCAATGAGGTACACACACGAAACATGCATGAATACATCAAACCACACAGAGGTTAAAAGAGTTGCTAATGTTAAAAATGCTATGAAATTTCCCTGATTTTTTTTTTTTATATTTTATTTTAACTTTTTAAACTTATACAAAAAATAGAACAAACCTACATACAAGATGGTATACAGCACTTGACATTGCTACATGAAGTAGTTTAAGCAATAAAAGAAAAAGATAGGGGCTATATGAGAATATATACAATAATCAGTAGTCCAGTGAATTTCCCTGATTTTTAACAGCAGACTGTAAAAATGTGACACTTTTTTTTCTAAAAAAAAGGACACTCTATCCTAACAGTGTTTTTTGTGTTTACAGAAGCTTTATATCGTCTGTGATGTTGCTCTCTTTGTGATCGCCAACAAGAGCACTGCATGTCACCTGGATTCCCCAAAAGACCCCATCTTGCCTTCCAAGTTCTTCCTCACACAAGACAAGGCAATACACACACTCCCCATTGTATCACAGTCATAGTTGTTAGATTGGTAAATATCTCAAAGAAACCCCTATTAAACATAAAAACTTTACCTCCAGTCAGTGAACGTTTCAGTTCATGACTTGATCTTTTCAATGATCGATAAATATGAGTGCACACAATAATAGAGCCAGAATTGTGACATCATTGTTAGCGATGCACTCACTTATTAAAGTCTACTGAGAATAATCATTTTAACTAATAGTCAGTGCCAAGAAAAGTAGGAAATATTCATAATAAAAAAAAAAGTCACACAGTCAAAAGTTGGGCAGCCCGTGGCCAAGTGGAAAGTTTCACTACTATGTAGATATTTCACATCGAGCTATTCATGCTAATGAAATGATCTGTCGTGATTTTTCTCAACAGGACTTCAAAAATGATAAAGAATATTTGATGGCAGACATGAGACAAATGCTGCTCACTGGGAAGGTAAATACGCAACACTTTCTGCTCTCATAACCAGTGTGAACTACCCACCAGTGCTGAGAATCCATGTTGAGTTAATAATAATAAGGAGGTTATTTACATTGAATAGAACTGTGTCATTAACGGTTTTCCAGGCTCCATAGAAAAATATTTGTGTACTGTGTGATTGAATGCTGTTTATAAAATATTAATACAGACTTGAGTGAGTTACTGAAGTCCATCATTTTATATCACTATCATATCGCTTTGCAGCCTAAACCGGCTCCAGTGCTGGGAGCTGTGAACAAGCCCCTGACAGTACCAGGGAGGCGGATCTTCACCAAGACCACCACAGCTTCAGACACAGCCACTAACCCCAGCACCATCTCCTCTCCACTGAGCTCCTCCACCATCAACAAAAACAGGTAACAAGCACACGCTCGGAAAACAATGCCATTGCAACCAGGCAATTGTTTGGAAAATTTAAATGCGTCTTGTGTTCCTTAGCAATGCTGTCATTGAGTCGTCAGAGAGTCGGGTACAGGAAAACAACGAGAACCCTACGATCAAGAATGATGAGGGGAAGAAGGCAAGCTAATTTTTTTTGTTTGTTGTGTTTTGAAAAAGCATACAATTGTTTCAAAACATGTATTGAGAATTATAAAGTCTTTGTTTTCCTATTTATTTTCCAATCAAAACACATTTTCATTTTTCAGGAGGAGCCGAGTCAAAATAAGACTTCTGATGCTAGCACAGAAGCTTCGCCCGTCAAACGGCGTGGTCGTCCACCTAAGACGGCTGCCGCTCCTGTAGCGGCCGAAAAAGAGGGAACAGCGGCACCGACGGGGGGTGGAGCTGGCAGAGGCAGGAAGAGAGCAGCCGACCCCAACTCCAATCCATCTGCAGAGTCCGTCAATATCAAGATGTCAAAACAGCAGCAGCAGCAGAATGATGAAGGGACAAAGAGACAGATTGACTTACAAAGGTAAAGGAAACGGCTTTGGCTTGTCTTGACTTCTTATTGTTGGATAGATAAATAACGAGTGATCACTGACACCTTCACAATGGTGCTTTTAACCTTTTAGCTCCACTTTGGACCCTTGTTATTAGCACCTGTCCTCAGTGATCTGATCACATGTGGATAGACTTTTCACACCTACATTAAAATGTTCTATGATCACATATAATCAGATCTGGCTTCATGGCTATTTGCAAGTAAAACAGAGAGGGAAGAAAATATATAAATAACCATTAGAAAAAATAAATCATATGGTGATTTAATATTGTGGCAGTGGCTGCAAAATTTTGTATCGCCAACGTCAGCTGAGGAGGCGGTTTCCTGTCCTTCCTGAGGCTCAAGGATGTGCTCACTTGCGTCCTCCAAGCACCTCGGAGTGTGGTTTCTGTGATCAGATCTATGGTGGCCTTCAGGACACATTTTTCTCATTGTGATCGTCACACATAAATGAAGCAGCTGTTACAGCCAGGTCCAACACACACATTGTCCAGGGTGATACCAAGTACACCATGTAAAGCAAACTTTGTCTTTCAGGTAAAGAGAAAACCAGTGAAGGGGAAATCAAGACTGTAGAGAATGGGCCGGACTCTCCCCCGTAACGCTCCAAACCTGACGCACATGCTCCTGACTCTTAAAGCTTTCCTGTTTCCTGGACACATTATGGACCTTTCCTAAGACACACAAGTATGTATACACAAAGTATACATACATACAGTACATGTACACACACAAACACAAACCACTGACATCCTAGGTTTTAAACACCTTGTTGTCTTGATTTAAATCTCACTGTATGTAGGTGTTATATAAAAAAACGTTCCCCCTTTGTTTGTTGCTCTTTGCTTCTTTTGTGGAGCTGTTTTTTTTTTTAAGAACAGGTTGGACATTTTAAAAACATTTTAATCTGATTATGATTGTTGCTTATTAAATTCCCTGGGAAAAATATTTCTGTCTGCTTACCTCTTCCTCTTTTGTGTCTTACTGTCCTCTGTTGCACAATATTCTGACTTTAAGCTCACCCTTTTACTTAACATTGTTGATTTTTTTGTACATACATGTGTGCAACTTCCCAGATTAACTTTTTGAATATTCAAGACCGGTGACAATTGCAGCAGATAGCTAAAATATGGGAGCACCAATGCATTTAACAAAAGTACTGGCACCAAAATTTTATATATTTTGGTATGTTTAGGTTTCTAACTTTGGTATGTTTAGGTGCTTTAGCTTGGTTTTAGTGTTCAAAGCCAGGTAGAAATTGTCGGTGGCTTCCTTGCTGCCACTTGTAATGCTTTTTGAAGGCCTTCTGATTTATTTCCAGTGTGTTGATGGACAAATTTAATTTTTCAGACATTTCTGGATACTGTGTTCAACCTCTGGTTGCCTCCTTGTTCCTAAACTGGTCTCTCAGTTGTTTTTTTACTGCTCAAAGTCTTTGGAATGCGAACATGATATATTACAATATAAGTATGTGTTCAGGTTTTTGCTCATCTTTTACAATTAAATATTTTTTGTACTTTTCGTCAGTTTTGTTTTTAAGCATCGAGTGAGTGGAAACCTTGCAGGTTGTGTTAAACAACATTTTTTATGTAGTTAAAGTATGCCTATTCATGATCATATTTAATTTTTTTCCAGAAAATAAATGCTTTTTAGATGTAACTGTGTTCTGCGTTCTCTTTCCCCTGGGTTTTAAGTGCAGCAGCTTTGCAAGAGATGACAAACAAACCTGATATTGCCACTCTTTTTTTTTGTTTGTTTTTTAATCAAAGAAACATGACACTGTCACAATAAATAACCATGCTTTATATACTGCTGATGCTTGCTTCCAAGAAAACAAAAAAGGAAAATCTTTCAATCAAAATGGAGAAACTGAGATGCAACAGCCCCTTTTTTAAGTTGTCATCGTGCAATATTGTACATAGTGAGAACACCAGGAAGACGGGGGATGGGGGGGGGCGACTCTTTTTTGTTCTTTCTTTTTCTTACAAAATATAGATTCAGCCATCAATGGTGCACACTCATAACAAGACGGCTCTTAATCAAGGACCTGGCTATTTACACAAAGGGGATATTGTGTGTGTGTGCTCAACCCCCTGACGGACAGTACCTATTCATTTTTTGGTTCTGGCTGGGAACATGATTAAAGTCATATGAGGAGACTGCACGATTTCTCAGTGTCGTACTGTGATGTACCACTGTGTTGTTAGGGACTGAGCGGGGCAAGCATAAGGAAGTTTTTAAACCAAAGATCGACCACGTGTGAGGATGCACAGACACCCCACTTCTTAAGCATTAATTTACAGTTCATGAACCTCGGGTCAAAAACACTGCAGAGCTGCTATCTGCTTCACAGAAGAACAGAGGAGTTCCAGCCTCTTTCAGAAAACCTCAATGAGCACTTTTTTTTGGCTGTGTAGTAAAGCATGTCTGGTAATATAGAACATCACTTATAATGCCTGTACATATGGCCAAAGTTTTTGATTGGATTACGGCTGCACTACCGCTGTGATCAGTGATAACGCTCCTTGACTGAGACTGAGAGGATGAGCAAACCTTTATCCATGCCTGTGGTCGAAACCGACTACTCCGAAAATCCAGAAATAAAAAAAACCACTGCATTGCAACCTCAAATCCTTGGTGACATTCAGACACGCACGTTTGTTCTTGAAGCGTGTCGGATTAATCTGTTCAGAGCAGAGAGAATTTTCCATCAATAGAGAAGGCCGTTTCCCTATAGATGACACGACAAACTTGTGTGTGCTCGAGTTGTTCCAGGAGTCTGAAGGGACTTAAATCAAGCAGACACCTCATCACATATTGGCTCAACTCAATATAAAGGCCGCATAGGACACTTAAAGACGCGTGAAAAGGTTGGACTGTGGCATGTCATGACCTTTATGGGCCTGAGCTGGCGCTGAACTCCGGAGCCATAAGGGCCAGTGTTTTGGCTGTGCCACCTCTAAACATCAATCTTTAAAATAAAATAAAAATATTAAATAAAACTAAAAAAGTCAAAGGCATTTCTTATGGGTTCCAGAAGCATAAAAAGATCTCTTCCATATAACTGTAAACCAGGCATAGATTATATTTAAAATAATTTCTTTTACAATGCCATGTAAGAAAAAAAGTATATCCCCATTGTATTTTCAAATGTACACGCATCTATTTACAGATAACTTGTGTGTATGTATGCGGATGTTGGAGGATGTTGGCGAGATCTTTTTTTTCCCATTCCTACAGACATCTGCAGATGATTGATGCCTCTTAAAAAAAAAAAAATCTGTTACACTGCTCATACAGAACACAATACAGTCAAGTGAATCTAAATCCAGCAATAAATGTCCGTGAGAGAGAAAATAATCTTAACACAAGGTCCAACCTTCAGCTGAAGGAGTAAATGTTGACGTGGTGAGAGAGCAGTGTGAAGATTTCTTTCAAATGTTTCCGTGGGAACATCTACCAGGCAGCGACAGTAATTTGATTCTTCGTGATATTGTTTGACACATTTTAGGGGGAAAAATATTTCAGTTGCCAATGTGTTAAAATGGAATGGAAGACGTGATGCATGACTGAAAGTTTTCGGGGCTTATTATAATACACATTTTGATTATGTGACATCAGCAGAATGAAGGCAGGCAACAGTGTGGTGTGTGTGCATATTGGTGATTGAGGTGCTACCGCTGTCAAATTTGTAGCAAACAAAACGGCTTGGACTGCTGCGGTGAACAGGGTGTTTTTCTGTGCACTGAAAGGCGATGATGGTGGAATGTGCCCGGGGAGGAGCCGATGCTGTGACGAAGGGAGTTTTGTTAGGGATCCTCACGCCTGGTGGTCTCTCAGTTGCTGAGGAGCAGCTCTGTTGCAGTTTCCACATCCCAGGATCTTGAAGACAAGGCTGCTATTACTGCATTCTGTATGAGAGGAGAGAAGAAGCAAAGAAGTCATAATCTGTGTCAATCTGGAATATCAAGCTAGCAAAAAACTGAAGGGACAATTCGTCGTATGCCGGGGTTCTCAAACTGGTACAGGAGAAATACTGTTCTACTGTGTATACGCCAGAGTATGTGATCAGAGTGAAGCTGAGGAATTGTGTCTGAAGTATGTGTGCTGAAGATGATGATGAGAGAGCAAATTATGTTATTGGGAAGAAATCTGCCTCCTGTGAGAAGTCTGTTGCTGACTTTGCTTGGTCTATTTACACAACTGTATTTTAACATTTGTGATAACGGTTTTACTTTGAGAGCTCTATATTTTCTCAGGTGGTACTTGGTATAACACGGTTGAGAGCCACTGCTCTAATGATTAGTAAATATGCAAACTGTAAAAGCTTTTGTCAACAATGCCATCTTTTGGCTAAGTTTCTGTTTGTTGCTGCTATGAGCATTCATCTCATCCTCAGTGATCTGATCACGTCCAGATCCGAAGACTCCCAATCTATTCTGACTGTGTCCTCAGATCCAATGAGAACACCCTCTGTCCTCAGGATGGATTCGAGGTCGCCTCCTCAGCTGATGTCCTACTAATTCCTTAACCAATAACTGAAGCTGTGAGGGTAAGAAGAACTCTGATTCATTTGGGCTCCCCTTGTCTCTTTTCTCTCTCGGGCACTTACTTGCAGGTACACACAGATATTTTTGATATCTGTGCCAGTTTGGACCAGCTCTGCTCAATCTTGTTTTCTTTCTTCAAGGACAAAAGAAGTGCTCACACTTTGGTTCAATGTCACTCTCTCCTACAGACTGTTTACACACTTGGCATGACAGTTTGTCCTCTTTGCAAAGAACAAAGTCATAAAAGACTATTTGCTTCTCAAGCAATAAATTTGGATCTCACCAAGCAAAAATTTCCATCACACCTGTACAGTCGTCTTTGAAAGCATCATTTTCTTCTTCTTACAAACAGTCATAATGTCAGTTTGTATTTTAATACAGGGTGTAGATCCGATTATTTGTGGTCACAGGAGACGCATCCAAGATGTATTTTATTGCCAGGTGTGAACAGTCCTGCTAAGTGTTATCCACATACAATCAGATCTCTGAGGAAAAGTGTTAATTACATGTCCGCACCAAAAAACTGTTCAACTTCATCAGAACTGTTGATTGCTATTTTCTAACAAACTCACCATTTTTTTTCTGGCAAACCAAACCATAAAAACAATACACCTTTTACAATGATTTAGTCATTACATTATTGCAACAAAAACACACAGTGATTCTGACCTTATCAAAGCCCATGGCACAGAGTTTGTCTATTTTACGTGTGTAGTCGGGACTGGAGACAGGAGCGCCAGCATAGACGTGAGACCACAGCCTTGCAGTCTGTTTGAACATTTCTGGATTCTGCTTATACTGAGGATGCAGAGAAAGAAAGAAAAGAAAGATTTTTTTTCATTGACATTGTTTTGTTTTTGTATTTTAAACAAAAAATTACTGTCCCATCTGACTAACAATAGCTGGGGCAGAATTACCATAGATGTCCCTCTCACCTGATTGGCTACTACTGCATCCTGTGGGTCATCTGGTTCTGCTGCAGCAAGAAGAGCCTGTAGAGACAATAGCACCGTCCGCAGTGTCATAGCTGCTGCCCTGAGTGACACAGATGAAAAGTTGGAGCAGATAAGAGGGTGCTTTCACTGGTGTAAATGCTCGAGCACTACAGTTCAGAGAGTTCCAGCGTGTCTCACTCACCACTGGTCTTTTAAAATATCCAGACATATTGCTCCTGTCACAGAACTGATATTTGGGTGCCAGATCTTAGTGATGAAACGAACCTAAGATAGACACATGTGAGACGTTATCTCTAGGTAATTGAGGTCATGGAAAATCTCAGATACACAGGAGACATTTACATGCACATAAACATCCTGATTTTCACCCTCATCCTTATTTTTAGTATATCTGATGTAATCGGACAGTATGAAAGCCATAAAAAAATGTATCTACAGAGATGATTCTGTAACAACGTCTGCTCTCAGATCATCCAAAACAAGGAGCATATAACTGCTTAGACTCTGGCATCACCAATGTTCCAATGTTGCAATGTTGTTTTTGAGGGAACACTGGGATTTAGGTTGCTTTTTTTCTTCTTATTCTTGTTAAATAACAATTGCAGAAATAATAGACCACCTATAATGAAAATAATTGTTTGCTGCAGCCATAGCTGTGTCTTTGAATCCTCAACTTGAATATAAATCAAAGGATATTTTGTTTGTGTGTTTTTGCTGCCAGAAATTTGATTTGGATTTATCCATTTGGTCAACAGTAATCACCAAAGAGTTCAGAATCAATACTATCAACTGTTGGAACACATGATGTGATCAGATTTATGGGTTAACAGCCACAGCATCCTGCTTTCTGCGAAGAGTACATTTTACAAAAAATGGATTAAGAGCATCATATCATGGTTTAAAAATCACAAAACCAAATTGTAAACTCCAAAACCCATGCTTTTAACCAGGATAACAATGTACACGTAAAGGCACTGGTGTGAGAGGCAAAGGAATACAACAGGTACCAAAGAGATTAAGGATAGTGACTCACATACCTTTGGTGGGTTAAAAGGATATGTTTCTGGGATTTTTATTTCAAGCTGATACCTTCCACCTGGAAACCAAAAAATAAAAATTGAATGTTTCATCACAAGTAACCATACAATTAAAGTCTTGCGACAAACAACTCAGTCTTGATGCAGGTGTGTAAAAATACCTTCATATGGTGTATCTGGTGGACCTGCTATCTCCCCCCTCAATTCTGTGAAGTTCTCGTCCACCAAATCAACTTTTATCTGGTTTTTACTCGTCTATAGGTTGAGAAAAAGTGAGAGGGACACAGTGAAACATCTTGAACATAATGAACTCACAGTTCTGAGCCTTTGTCCTGACATGTTAGTGTCAAGCATGAAATCACATTCAAATGAGAAGCTACAGACTGTGCTAAAGGCACATTAGCATCACATGTTTATGACATGCCTGTAGGACATATACAGTGTGCGTATAGTAATGATAAAAACTAAAATAAATCAATTTGAACAGTATAGCATCAAATCAAAATATACAGTACATTACCTCAGTTTTTCGATATACATATGCTGAAGTATATGATGTTAACATTTTTCTGATTTTAATTCACTGCTAACACAGACCAAGACAGTCTGAGCAGCTTACGCAGACACTGGAATACAACACCATTTCTATTCCGACATGGTTCTATACTGGGGGAAAACCTCTTCTACTACTATCTTCTCTCAACAAAGATATCCTTTACTACCTGTAGAGTATAAAGAAGTAAAATCAAGCTGCAAAGTCTCTCACTGCACTTTCAAATCAATCATCTTCTCATTTCCCAGCCCCCCCAAGTCGATGAGCCATGAGGGGGATTTGTCAAGTGTCCTAGGCTGCCATTATGGGAGAAAATGAAACAAAAACATGTCTTCATGGTAAGTTACTGGCCTCCAATTATTACAGTTCAAGCTCTCTTTGGGATATGAATATTTACTGTATAGCGTAGTGTTGCTATAGGTTTTGATATATTGTGCAGCCTTCATTTATAATGACAACAATAATAATAATAACAATAATAACAATAATAATAATAGGGCATTCTTGGTTTTACATTTCTAACAGGATAACAAACTTTAAATTTTACCACTAACTTAAACTTCAATGATTTATGTGTCTGATGTAAGAAAATGTCCCAGTTTTGGAATTAATAAATAAATAAAGTATGTCTATCTATTTCTCAACCATGACAACAACATAGCTTGCTTGTACAGCCATGCTGGCAAAAGTTAACATGAAAAACCACCAAACTGGACACACCAGATACATTACACGCTTAAAAGATTATTTGTCCTTCCACATTAAAACCGACGTCTATTTGAATATAAATAAGTTTGTTTACTGAAAGATCTCACAGCTCAACAACACAAGCTAATGCTAGCTGTGGATGAGATGTCAAAAAAACATTAATGCTAGCGATCTTCTAAGAGCTGCCAAACCGACCTGACAGTCACTAAACGAGCGCCAGTACACATGACTAGTGTCGTCCTTACAGGGATACGGTTATTTTAAGCGAGGTTATTAAAAGCTAGGCGGTATTATTTGTTACAGAAACACTGGGCCTGTCAATATACATCCCCGGTGTTTCCTGCACACGCCCACCCGACATAAACACGGCAACTTCAGCCGCACGCTGCTACAAAGCTAACAGCTAAAGTTGTTGTGCTGCCTGAGGCCTGAGCTACTGCTGCTACACGGGACGTAAGCGAAGGTAATTCAAGTCTGCTGACACTTAAAATGTTCATAGAGTTCAAACAAACAACACAGAATTAGCTGCATTTGGGTGAAAAAACAAACAAATGTGTGATCGCACCTCTTCGCTTTTGAGAACTTCTTTGAACTCCCGCTTGATCCTTTGGACCGCGATGTTAGCCATGACTGTGTCCGCTGAGCTGCTGCTGCTGAAAGGAGTGATAGTCCGGGGGCCCTTCTGTCTCTCTCTGCCCTCAGTGTTGTCTGGCTGTATGGAGACTGCGAGGTCGGAGCTTTCACAATTATACGGTGTCCTTTTGTCACTTTCACATTAGTGGCAGCTTCACCGTGGCCGTCGACTACCTGCCTGCCTGCCTGCCTTCCAGCGGACAGCGTCAGTCAGTCAGTCCAGAACATGCACTCAGTGCTGCGGCTAAACGGAGCACCAACTGGAACTTTTCATTCATGAGCTCCGCAGGCTGGAAAAAAAACGTTTAGGTTCGTGTTCTTTTCAAACTTACCTTCAGGATATTTCATCATGTGACGAATACAATGCATTTACCACAGGCACATTTAAACGCCACGACCTTAAATCTATGTTAATTATTGATTTTAAAAAAAGAGGCAAAAGTTAGAGAAGCAGAATACAGAGCGGTACCACAAAAATATTCTTTGCATTGAATATAAAATGATGAAATCATCATCATCATCATCATCTTCCCCAAACTCTATGATCCAATTTGATTGCAACAGGCAAAGCACACATCACCATCAATACTTGTAAACAACACAGCACTATTAAATAAAATGTGCTCAAATGTGCAAATTTCTTTTGCCAGTGAGGCTTATACAACTGCCTATATCTGGATAAATGATGACCAAGCCAGGGCAAAAACTAAGTATATATTAAAATAAGAATAACAAAACAACAATAAAATAAGTAAAATTAGAGGTCAACTGATATGGGTTTTTAAATATACATTCATGTCTGTTGCATTGAAACGTTCACACACAATGCTGACTCAGCTCAACATGACTCTCTTTGTGTTCCTCAATAAAACTGTTTTGTTTTCGTGTCTGTGGAAGACAGATTAGCATAACAGATACACTAGTACAGTGAGATGGCAGCAGACTTTAGATTAATACATTATCCCCATCCCCGGTTCTCCAAAACATGAGTGAGGTAGTAAGATACTGAAACAAATTTTGAAAGAGAACAGTTCGATCAGAAACTGCTCTAGACTCACCTGAGGCATGGAGGGAAGCAACACTAGCAGTGTATTGGCAACAGAAATGACCCACTATAGCTTTACGATATCAGGGCAGCTGATGGCTGAAGAATGATTTTCATTTTTTTTCAAACATTTGATTATTTTTCTCTTCTTTTGGCTTTTCCCTCTCTACGTGATCTGATAAAATATGACAATTTACAAGAGTCCTTTGATGACTTTGAAGCAAGTGAAATTACTCACTGTCATAAGTAGTTGAATCCCAGGTATTATAACTGCAAATTTCATGGCAAGGTAAGGCAGCTTTATTTGTATAGCACATTTCATACACAAGGGCAATTCAATGTGCTTTACAAAAACAAACAAAATGACTTTGGAAACATTAAAATGTACAATAACCCTAATTACAACATAAATAAAACAAAATACAGAGTAATAAAAAGAATGAAAGAAAACAAAAACAGACTAAAATGGAGCATAGGATATGATAGCCCTGCATACAACAACACTTTTCACTTGTTAAAAGAATGTTAAGTGCAGGAGATTAAAATTTTAAAATATGCCTTAAAGAGTTACATTATAAACATATGACAAAAAACTGTTTTTAACCCAGATTTAAAAATATTCTCCTTTGGTGCTTTCAGTTTGTAGATTCAAAAATCAGGAGCAACAATAATACAAATGAGGATAAAGAATATAAAATAAGGGATAAAGGGAACTATAATGGGGAAGTTGGTAATTTAAACAAAATCATTTCAATTGAAAGAGCAAGTAACTTGGATATGATTTAATTTCACACCTGTTTGGGCAGACCATTCATGTAAATTATTTACTATAATATAATTAATTCTGGGCCACAGGGTGGTAAAGTGGTTAGCACTCTCCTGGAACAAGGGCCTTTCTGCATGGAGTTTGCATGTTCTCCCCGTGTGTGCGTGGGTTCTCTCCAGGTTCTCCGGTTTCCTCCCACAGTCCAAAAACATGCAATGTGGGGATTAGGCAAATTGGACACTCTAAATTGAGGAGTTATGAGATTAGACTATTAGGAGTAGCTGAGATTGTCACAGCACCCCTCGCGACCCTCTGGTGGAGGATAAAGCTGTAGATGATGACTGACTGACTGATAATTAATTCTTTATTAAAAAAAGAATTGATCCCGAGATTTAACCAGCTATATAAATCTTTCCAAAATTGCATTGTGAAGCCGCAAGGATCTACTTCCAACTTGAACCTTGAATTTACCACCATATCTGAGCAGCAAGACAGACGTTGGAAATCCTTTCTGTGACAAACAGTTGGACTGTTTGTTTACTAGGCAGGAGTTATAATCGTGCCTTATTGTGATTGGCTGAAAGTCCCGTTCATCAAACTCGTAGCCCAATCAGAAATGTGTAACCTCGCCCCTCACAGGAAGGTCCCGGATGTCCGTGGTGAAGAATAGCTGGTTCACGTGCACTTAACAAAACACTGACGGTTGACATGTTAGCTGTTTGTCGGTGAAGGCGGAGGACACCCGTGCGGCACCAGCAGCAGATGTTAAGACACAAAGGGTGTTTTTACCAACTACCAGCCTCAAGTAAGCGATGTACCTGTCTCTAATCATGGTTGTTAAGAAGACTACACACGGCTGTGTGTGTGTGTGTGTGTGATGGGGTGAGTTTGTGTACACTACAGGCTGCGTTAGCACGAAGCTACAGCTCAGGTGGTTTTAAATTATGTCGAGAACGTGACTGTGTATAATCTTAAACAAACTGGTTGCTTTATGAGGAGCGATGTTTTCTGTAGACTCGAATTCAAATGACAACTCGATTTGTTTGTCATTATAAAAATAGACAGGCCGCTGCCACCCATGGAAAATATAACGCCCCTAGCAAAACAAGGCAATGCTAATTTATTTGCATTACACTTTTTGTCATGGACAGCTCATTACATCACAAAGAGCTACACATTAAATTTAAAGAGTGGAAGAACATACAGATACTACAATTTATTTAAAACTAATCAATTTCATAAATGAAGGAATGAAAATAATGCTAGAATAACAAAACAACTTCTTTTTTTTTCTTTACAACACATGGGATTTGTTTATCCTTAATGTAAAATGCTATTTTTAAAAAGTTTAAAATACCTTTAATGCATTTATATATAATATATTGTGTGTGAATGTGTGTAGTGTAATATATATATATATATATATATATGTGTATGTATATCTATATATGTGTGTGTGTACAAGATAATGAAGTGAAAGCAGTAGCTTAAAGAGCAGTTTTTACCTATTTTTCAAAACATGTCTTTGTGGGCCAAATTGTAGTGTCCTAACTCAGTCTCCTCCCTTATAATCTATGCGCCAGTCAGACAACAATAGAGCGCAGCATTAGGTTTCTCTTTCTTGTTCAAGACTGTCCCAGTTAAAGACAGTACTTTTTGGCTTGGTTTTCAAGGTGGACTCCATCTGGTGAGAAATGGCAGAGGGAGGCTTTGACCCTTGCGAGTGCATTTGCACCCAAGAATATGCTATGAGGCGTCTCATCAACCTGGTAAGTAATGAAGCTTATCTTAAATCTAATTGACTTGATTATGACAAAGTTGAGGTGCAGTGACAGGTCAAAGTATTGGAGTTTGCTTAAGTTGCGAGAAGGAAGCACATACATTAACAAACAGCATGTAGATTTAAGTCTGTAGAACAGTGGGGAAGTGGAACAACCGCTGAATGACGGAGCCACCAGATCCTGGTTCCTGCTCAGTGTTTATCTTGAGTCAGTACTACCACACAAAGATGTTTCATTATTTCTGTTGTCAGGTTTTCTTTTCTTGGGAAATGTTATCTAGATTCCCTTAAAAAGTGTGTTGTAAAAGATTAAAAATCGTTAGCTTCAATGAAGGATTACAGCTTGTAGTTGTGTCAGTTTCGATGTGACCTCATTGGCTCTTTGTGGACAGGTGTAGCTTGCATGGCAAGCTGCAATTGGCTGACAGCCCAAAGCCACTGTTTTTTTCTTTTCTTTTGTTTTGTTTTTTTGCTTGCAGCAGGAACGGGTGTAGTCTAAATAACTAAAAGAATTTGAGCAGCATACCCATTATACTGTAAGGACGTGCCCTTGTAACCAGGATAACAAACTGAGGCCTCAGATACTGTAATTGTTATACACCATCCCCTTGTATATTGTGCATGATTCACATGTGTTCGTGTGTCTGATGTAATGACAAACACTTATTGTGAATGTCATAAAGTTTTATTTGCAGTGTGATTATAGGTTGGCCACCTGTATTTTCTCTCATGCCAGATGAGGGCAGTGGTACCCAGAGTAAATGAAGAAGTCGTTAATATGACTTTTCCTGCTCTTTATTTCTCCTTTTGATTTGTTCCCTCTGAAATGTCTCTTTCAGCTGAGGCAATCCCAGTCCTACTGCACAGACACAGACTGTCCTCTGGAATGTATGTATGACCACATTCGTCATGTAATAACTGTAGACTATAGCATAGCTTGTGGCAACTTGCCTATACTCAAGCATCTCCTCAAGTCAAGAATACTAGTGTAGGGTTACATTTTTGGCATACAAAAGATGTGTTTGTGTGCAGTGCCAGGTCCAAGTGGGTCAGTGGGTGGAGGTGACCTGACCTTCCCCATGGTCCTGATGGGATGGGTAGTCGTGGTTCTGGTCCTGTTCCTGCTACGCCCATCCAGTCTCAGGCGTTCTCTCCCCTTGGGGAAACCATCTGGGCCCCACAATGTTAGTACTGATCACACTCTCTTTACATCAGAAACAGTATCATCTCAGATGTGTAGCCACTTCCTCACCATGGTTTCTTCAAGGTTTACTAAGGTCAAAAATTTCTCTTTTCTTTTCTTTTTTAACGCTGTTTCCCGGTATACAGGATGCATTGCATTATATATTGATATAAAGCCAGACATAGGCTGTTTCTGTGAACTCATGAAATGTCTTTTTAGAGGCTTGTGCTTCTCACATGATGGTGACAGTACATTCTAAATACTGTGGCATACTCTAAAATGAAAGGGAATATCTACCTTCAACAATGAAATTGCTTATAAATATGGTCAAATTCTGTTGCAGCACAAGAAGGCTGCAAATTGATGAAGAATTGTATTTTTTCAGTATTTCATTTCATTTATTATCTGACATTATATCTATCTAAATAATGGAACAAGGCAATTGGCAAATTGTTTAAGTGTTCTATTTTTGATTTCTTCGACAATTCATACTTATAAGTTATAATCTAATTTTGGTTGTGTCCTTTCGTAATGCTCCATCTTGCTTTCAAACTATAACACAGTAAATAGTATACTTCTGCTTTACTTCAGCTTGAATTACGTCAAATTGCAGTCACAATATCTGTTAACAAAGGGAGTGTAGTCACTCTAATCACCTCCCAAATGCTGAGCCATTAACAACAGATACCTTCCATGATCCTACTGAGAGCTGCCTTCAATGTGTATAACCTTTTAACCTTAGCTGTGGTTCCGTGTGTATTCACTTCATTGTTTACTGTAGTCGGTAGCATCTTTCTCTAACCATATGATTGACTCAGACCCTATATGTATATATACTTAAACTAGATTTTTAGTATATACAATACAATACAATACAATACAAGCAAGGCCGCTCATTTGACTTGATGTCTGTTTGATTTGGGTTACAGGGCCATGGTAGAGAGCCCCCAGCACCTCCCATTGACTAGCATTGGAGCCTGACTACCAGCTCTCCTTCATCTGCTGTGACTGCAGCTGCACAGTTAAATACTAACTGTGACCAAGATGGCTCCATCTCCCTGTCAACCTTCATACACGTATTTTTTTTCTCTTTTTCTAATACCACAGTTTTGCTGGGTATATCTGTCTGTTGATTGTTGTTACTAGAGCCCAGCTGATACATGGTTGATGAGGCCAATGCAGATAGGAAATTTGAAAGTTTAACATTTCATAATAAACGATTGCATTACATCAAACAAAAATCTTAAAAATTGGTTTTGTATATCTGCATCAGTTGGGTTCTGCACTGTGCTTCACCATCAGATGGTGTGGTGCATTCTTCTGAGTCAGTTCCTGATCTCAGTTCTGGTGTTCAGAAAATGAGACGTGAGGTCAAACTAAATGAATGTGTCACATGGGTTGGAGTGTAAGTGTGAGCTAGCCGAGTTTCGTTTGGCAGGTAAATTGTTCCTCTTATTAATCGCTACCAAGTAAGTTTCTTCAGACTCTGAAACATTCCTCCATTTCTTCTTTGAAGTCTGTAAACGGTGCCAGTAATGATGTCATATCACATTTCATAGCACTTTCAAACCAGCACAATTACTTTTCAATTAATTTATTAATTCAGAATTAGGTTTGGTTACCATAACATTGCACATTGATTTCTCATCTCATCGCCTTCCGCTTATCCGGGTCAGGGTCGCAGGGTCAGTAGTTTCAGAAGAGAAGCCCAGACATTCCTCTCCCTGGCCACTTCCACCAACTCCTCTGGAAGGATCCCCAGGTGTTCCCAAACTAGCCCAGAGATGTAATCTCTCAAGCAAGTCCTGGGTCTGCCCTGGGGTTTCCTCCCAGACGCCCGGAATGCCTCCCAAGGGAGGCGTCCAGAAGGCGTCCTGGCCAGATGCCTGAACCACCTCAGCTGGCTCTGTGTGGAGGAGCAGCAGCCCTACTTTGAGCTCCCCCCGGATGTCTGAGCTCATCACCCTTGCATATTCTTTTTTACGCAGTAAAATCAAAAGAGGGCCTTTTCTCTGAGATGAGCTGGCTGTACAACAGCATCACAAAAGCAATGAGAGTGAACCAAAACAGTCAGGGTTTTGGCCAGATGGCTAAACTCTGAGCTGAACCTCGTCATAGCTACAGATTCAGGTGATCATTTTGTGTATGTTCATTACCAGAAACCTCTTTCACACTGTCTTAGTGTCTTATTTTTTGTTTCTCATTATAAGAATGCTGTAGGCACTTTTAAATATCAGATTTGGTTTATCTCGTACAAGTGATGTAGAGGGCAGTATATTTGCAGTACTTTTTATGTGCTATTGTATAAAATTTAAACATTTGATACACAAAACAGTAGAATCTCCTTTTACTTTTGCCAAAATTAAGAGTTTCAGGAAAGTCTGGTTTTAAGAAAGTACAACATATTCTAGTCATGTTAAGATGACTGTATTATAATACTATTACTTAATGAAGAAAATCATTATTGTATATGGACTTTGTAGTACCAGTAGTCAGGTGTCTTTGTTGGCACTTTTGTTGAAGGTGTGTTGTAGAAACTATCTGAAAATGTTGACCATGTGTGGATGAGGGCTTTTTGTCCTCACTGACAATCACAGCAATGTGATAATTGGTAGCAGAGTTACATTTTACCTCACAACTTCTGTATCATAACATGTCCAACAAATGAAAAAGACATTTTCAAATTGTGCCAAGTTATTTTTATGATTCTGGTCCAAGGGCCGATTGATAGAACCCTTAATGTTTGTGAATGAACAGCAATATTTTTACATACTTTTCATTTTATATTTAAGTTGCCAAAGGTACATGGTAAACCCCTAAATATTGTTAGCACTGTATATGTTACAGGATTATGTTATTGTGTTTGTTATTTAATTTGCTAAATATGTGATTTGACATCTAAATTCCAAACATTTCAGTGATGAAAGGTTTTCCTCCAATATGTACTGTATGTAAATGTGAGTATCAACCCCTCTTTGATACGATCTTAAGAAATGTCTCCTGTTTTGTTAGTCACTATTATGTGAAATTCTTCTATGCCCCCTATCATGGAAACAAAATCAACATGTATATCTGGTCTTTCTCTCAAAGGTGTCATTATATCTAATAACTAAAGGGTGTTTTTAAACATGGTCTTCAGTGGCTGACAACTCTTCATTTTCTTTTTTCTTTTTTACATCTTGCTTCTTGACTTTTTTCTAGACTCGGATATGACAGGGAGGAGATGAAGGAAGAAAGCAGTTGTAAATAATGAAGGGGGAAGCCATGCTAAATGGTTGAGATAAACAACTGGTCTAAATGATACCACAGGAGACCTTGATTTACTGTTAATGTTTTAGAGCGGAAGGGCTTCAACTATGCACTTTTCCTATAACAAAACAAAAATAAAAAGTCTTAACAGTGTCACTCTCTTGAGTGTGTTTTGTTTGGATCTTCATTGGAGATGGAGATATGTATCTTTTTTCACCTGCATCTGCAGTACTGAGGGGTTTTAAGTTTCAAAGCAGTTCAGAATATAAAATATATATAAAATATGAGCTGCTTCATACTTATATTGTAGTTTTCACTCTGCTATGCTGACAGCATAATTATTTTTGAGAAGTTGCTTTGCATATTATGATTTGATATATGTTTGTTTGTTTATTTATTTATTTATGTAACCTTGACTTACACATTGAGCTACCTTTCATCCATGATAACATGCTGCTTACAAGTGCAGTATATTCTACTGAAGCATTATTGTAGTACCCTATCAATGCGTGACATTAAATTAACGTATATTAATCTATTTTGAGTCAAAGGTATTGTTGCACATGAAAGTAACAGATAGATAGATATTGCAATGTATAACTTTAACTTGGCCATATCCAGAGAGAGAGAGATACTGAATTTTTATGAGAGACAGGTCTAATACGAGATCTCAAACTCACGGCCATGGCCCCCTAATCAATTTCATGCAGCCTGCAACTTAATAAGTTATGCTTTATTTCTAGCTTAATTTTGCTTCCTAAATGTTTGAAACAAACACTTTTACTTTGAAATGTTAAGCTTATATCACCCATCCCTACTGAACAGTTGTTTTTGTCACTTGACCAGCCACTTCCGATTTTGCATCATGGATTCATTGTTTTGTTCCATATTTGAAACTTTTATTTTGAAGTTAGGCAAAATATCATTACAAATATTGTTAAATTCCCTTAGATGATGGAATTATGTGATATAATGTGTCCCACTACTAAACAGTTGCTATTATCACCAGACCGGCCCCTTTCTGACCAGACTGGACGCTCAGTGCCTCCCAGGTCATTTGAGTTTGACCTCTGGTCTAATACAGCTTTGTTACGCTTCAATGGTTTACGCATGCGCAGGGTTTACGTAGGTTTCCCTGGGTTACCATCAACAAGTCTGTTAGGTCGCTGTAGTTACTTCAACTTGCCTTTAGATAAATACTTTTACAGCGGTGTGTCGTGCGATGAAACAAACAATAGGAATGCGCCAAGCGGACATTTTCCAATGGCTTCAGCCATAATTAGCCACAGAGCTAGGCTCAGTAGCTAAGTGGCGAACAGTGGCTAATGCTAATGTCAGTGTGTTTTCAGGATGACAGACCAAGAGTTCGGGACTTTGGCTTATACAAAAAGCCCGAAGACATCCAAAAGAACAACATTTCAGGTAAAATAAACAAACATATAATTGAGAAGTGAGAGGATTATTAAAACTGACAGTCTGCCTGTGAAGCGTTCTCATGAAGCTGTAATGTCGTCTAAGGATGAACTACAGGCTGCTGTCTCTGCCAGAGCGAGTAAAAGCAAAACACCTCTCTACTCCTACTCCGATGATTTCGATGAAGATGAGGATGGTAAGATAGGAGAGCGTCAAGTCCTCCACATAAACATCTATGTAATAATACTAGATGAAGCTCTCTTTACTGCCTTTACTGTAGCTGATGTTAAACAGCTATACATTATTTTAAAAATAAGTAGCCTTTTTTAAACTAATATTAACTACTAACTTATTATTTTTCAAGTATTCTGTCTTTTGCTGTTTTTTATTTAATTATGGTCCCAATTAGGGATGGGAATTGGTATCAATATCGGTCTGATTGTGGTAAAAAAATGTGATATCCAATACAATCCAAAAATCCAATATATTGCATGCTTTGCTAGGCACAGTCTAAAAATGTAAATAAAAATCAGCTAAAACATTTTAGCTGAGTCATGTTTGGGCTGTTGATTTCTTCTGTTTGGCAGAACAATATTTGTTACTAGTGATGGGACAATACAAACTTGAGTAGATACCGATACCCATATTAATCCGATACAGTCATTTTAGGTCGATAGATACTTTAGTGATCCCTAGGGTAATTAAAATTTCAGACCCTTTATGAATTATGAAGCTGTTAACAACACATTTGTGCTGAGTCATTTCAAAGACACAATTCTCCAGCTGTGTAACAAATATTGTTCTCCCAAAAAGAAGAAACAAACATCCGATACTGACTCTCATCCCTGTTTGTTACACAGTTGGAGAATTAGGTCTTTGAAATGACTGGGCACAATTGTGTTGCTTACAGTTTCATAGTTCATAAATGGTCTAAAGTGAGTGTATTGGACTAATATCGTAGCTGATATTGGTATTGGACACAAAAAGTGGTATCGTACCATCCCTAGTCACAAGTGAGCTCTGTCTTTCAAAAGTGGTTAAATTTACTTAAATAATTATTTATTTAACAAATAGTTGCCAATTGATTGCAGCTGAATCTCTGTTTTTTCTACATTAAACACATTTCTCTATTTCACAGATTTTTTCAATAAATTACTTAAATCAAGAAAAGAGAAGACTGATGCATTTAAGGCCGGAAAGTCTAGAGCCAAAATCAACGACTTTGATCTTTCAGACGATGAAGGAAAACTTCAGAAAACAAAGAAAGTTTCATTCCTGAAAACACAAAGAATCAGCTTTCCCTCAGAAAACACTTCAGTGTCACATGAAAACGAGCCACCAGAATCCCCAATCAGTGGACATGATAACAATAACTCATCATCTTCCTTACAAAGCTCTAGCAACAGCATTAAACATGACACAGGGTATAAAAATAGTGTTGGGGAGCCTGTTGATCCCCAAATCCTGAGAGAGAACTCGAACAAATCTCTCTCACACCAAACCTCAGAGGACACTCTTCTGGACCTTCCTTTGTCCTTACCCTCTGACAGTAGGGAGACAGAAACTCCAGGACCTGAGGAGAAGACTCCACATCTATCAGCAGGTGTGTTTACTCTGTTTTACAAGCCATGTCGATCACAGTCAGTGCAGATGTTCAATGCAGCTTTCCACATAATTGTTGTGATTCAGAGCCACCTAGGCCCAAGCCAAGACAACGGACTCGGGGGTTAAGCTTTCACATTGCAGAGAAGTTGGTTGAGGGAGCTGAAACTCAGGAACTCAGCAGCAGACCCCAGACTTCCTCTGCATCCATTCCCCTCTCCACTGATGCATCCAGCACTGCTGCTGTGAGGAGCTGCAGTCCACATGTGTGTTTAAGTGTTTGATTTTTCAGCATTCTAGAGTTCAGGGTAAATGGACAGCTGTCTCATAAAGGCACATTTGTTGTGTTGTGTTTTCACAGTGGACAGAAGACGATCACCCGATTTCACATAGCCTCAGCAAATCCTCTTCTGATCAGAGTGAGCAGTCACAGCTCTTCACCAAGTCCACGGTAGATTCTGGATCCATAGGTACTAACTGGCATGCTCCGCACAAATTATATTTTTTTTTTATTATAAGTTTCAACTCATTGATCATCCTGATATTTAATTTCTCGTTTCAGCTGACTTTACCCCAGATGACAACAAGGAGCAGGAGAGAAAATACTCTACATCATTTGAAGAATTTCATGTAAGAAACTGTGCCTCATATCAGATCTACCCTTCCTCTCGACCTTATTTTAGTTTCACAAAATCTACGTTTTGTTTTCTTTCAGGAGTGTTCTGTTCCTCAATTCTCACACACCCAGGAAAAATCAACTGACACCAGGTAGGTGCAGTAAATCTCTCAAAACGAGACCATCAGATGCACACATCTTCATGAATAAAACAGGAAAATAACTTGACTGACAATCGTTTTATATCATTTTAATTAGGTCTTCTAGTTCTCTCTCAAAAGCCACTCAGAGGTCTCGGAGTGCGTACCCCAGAAAAGTGGAATCCAAGTATTTGGGCACGCTCAAAGTTCTGGACCATAAAGTTTCATTCCGAGAGAATCAGCCACAGATTGCAAATTCTCTCAGAGCTGCCATTTACCAGGTCAGTGTGATAATGACCATGAATGTAAGGTTATATCATATTATTCTCTGGTATCAGGTACAGAGGACAGGGTTCTGAAAGGCCACTTTGGGTTCACAACTCTTGACTTTTCCCAAAGTAAAAATTTAAATGAAAAGGACATTGGAATCTTGGTCAAGACAGATGTGTCTATGATTGTACATATGTCATTTATCATTGTATTAACATGGTTGTCTTACTCACTTATTGTCTGCCACTTTATCCTCCACATGTCAGTAAACTAAAATACTGCTCCACTCTCCATTCAACAGGAATGGCTTCATAAGAAAAAGGAAAAGTCAAAAGAGAAAATGCAACTAAAGAAGAAAGAGGAAATCCTCCACGAAAAAAAGAAAAAGGTGAACAATATTTCTTTGTCAAGCAGACATCTCTAAGATTACAAAAAGCATGGTAATTGAAGATATACGCACCCTTCTCATAACAAATAGGATGAAGAAGCAGCAAAAAAGGAAGACGCTGCTGTATCATATGAGGCTTGGAAAGAAAAGAAAAAGGGGAGTTTGCAAGCAAAATTCAAAGAAAAGAGAGATATGATGAGAAAGGAGCAGCAAGCGAGTGAAGATAAAGAAGAAAAAAGGCAATCTGCTAAACAGGCATGTGATTGCATTACAGGATATTAAAAGCATCTCTGTGTGTAGAAGGGAGTATGACTTAGTTATGTGAAAATCATTACAGGTGTTTGAAAACTGGAAACAAGAAAATGATCATCTACTCCAAGAGAAGTACAGAAAACGGAAAGAAGCTGAAAATAAACTGAAGCTAAAAAAGCAACAGAAGGAGGAAGAAAGAAAGAGAGAGTGTGTGTCTGCTTATTCTAAATGGTGAGTATAAATCACTGACCTCTTCATGTGTTATTCATTTAAAAATCATGAAATATTCATTCATTTGTGTTTGAACTGGCCATTACTGAAAGAATGGTTAGTGTCTGTTTTTGGACAATGTAAACTTGATTAAATATTTGAAGCACACAAGAGGGCATTCAGGAAATACAGGTTTTCATTGACACTGATCAATCATGAGAATTTAGTGGGATGGGAAAATGCTCAACCACTAGATGGCAGCCAAAGCTTAATGTGTAGCCACGAGTTATAATGACCAATAAATGAAATAAAGTTGTTTCTTTATTTTCTGTAAATGATGAAGGTGTGAAAAGAAGACGGATGTTCTTCATGAAAAAGCCACAAAGGAGCGCAAAGAAGTTAAAGATAAGACGGCAGAGGAGCGATACATGAAAGAAGAGAGAGATAAAACGGCTTTAGATACGTATGAAAACTGGCTGGTAAGTAGATAAACTTAAATTATCAGTGATTAATGTTATCCAGATATGCTTAGTCCTCCTACATCTGTTCATGCTCAAAGAGGTGCTAATAGAGGTCCTGTATGAAATGTTTGTGTTTCTTATCATTGAATATATTTTCTCCCAACAGGCTAGAAAAGATTTAGAACACAAAAGACAGAGAGAAGAAAGACAGATAAAAGAGATTCTCCGGGACAGCCCACCTCCACCATGGAGCCCTCCCAACAAAACTGTAGCATTTGGAAAATGATATTTGAATATTTCCATGCTACCTCATTCAAATTCAAATTCATTCAAATCTGTGTTTTCATTTATAGCTGTTAGATGTTATATTTGAGCCAGGTGTTGTATTAAAGTGTAGTTTTAATGTTATGTACAGGGTGACATGTCATATCAGTATAAAAGAAAAGCTAATGGGATTTTCTGCACTAATAAATTTGGTCTTTTATACCGTATTAACATCCGTGGTTTTCCACTGTTGAATTGCCGTTAACTTCCATTTAAAGTTAATATTTGTCTTTGGGGTTACAGGAGATTACAAACCACGACACCACATTTGAAACAGCTCTGTATTACAACACATTTGTGCTGAGTCATAGTCTCCAACTGTGTAACAATATTGTTCTCCCAAAAAGGAGAAGAAATATAAACAGCCCAAACGTGATTTTTATTTACATTTTTACAGTCTGTGCATAGTGAAGAATGCAATATATTGGATTTTTGGATTGTATTGGATTTTACAGTTTGTTTTTTGTTTTTTAGCTTTTTATTTAGACATTTTAATCATTTTACATAACATTTCTTGACAGATACATAAATGTGACAAACAAATGGCAGGCAATATAGAATACAATAAAAATAAATAAACACAAATAAAATAAGAGTAGTTATACTAATAATAGTGACAACCACAATAATAGCAGGCAGAAGAGTAAATAACTGTACATTTTTCAAAGAGGAATTTAGATGGGCAACCCTTCCCAACATTTCTCTATCACATCATCCCATCCATCAGACCCCCAGGTACCTTGAAATACAAGTCCATCTTTGCACAAAAGTGTCCATAGTCAGCTGCAGACTTCCCGCCATTCGCTCCATCTTGTATACATTTTTCAGTCCCTGGACCCATTGACCTACTGTTGGCGGTTTTACATCCCTCCAGTTCACTGTAATCATTTTATAAAAGAATCCTCAGTAGATATCTCTGATCTGCATTATATATATGTCTTTGGATATAGCTCCTATCATAAACAACATTGGTTCCGGAGTGACATCTACCTCCAAAATAATATCACCAAAATAATCAAAATTACCTTTTTAACATTATCCCAAAATCCTTGTATTGCCAGGCAATCCCAAAAAATTTTTGTGGTGTCTCTGATATTTCCACATTTTCGCCAACATAATGCCACATTGGGGCTTTTCACGTATGAAGAGATGATAAAGGGAGTATTAAAAAATCTGACCTTTACCTTCCAGTCAAATTCTTTCCACAGTTGGCTACTAATTAAGGTTCAGCAAACCTAGACCTCCCTGTCTTTGGGTAAATGAGGGTTTTTTAATCTTACTCTCTGTCTCTTTTTTTGCCAAATAAATGTTGAGATTAGTTTGTCTAACATGTTTAAAGTGGAAGCAGGTACTCTTACAGGAAGGGATTGAAACAAAAAAGGAAGTCTTGGTAATAGATTATTTTTTACTGTTTCTACTCCCACCGCGTCACATCATTTTGTATTTGTTTAATTAATTTGTCGTAATTTGCCTCAACCCAACCCTAACTCTAACCCTAAGGTGTAATAATAATTCCCAAACACCTAAATCCTTGTTTGGACCTGTGTAAAGAGACATTGTCATTTAATTGTGTAGGCCAGGTACCTGAAATCATCATCGCTTCTGATTTATTTTCATTCATTTTACTGTATATCCCGACACTGACCCATATTCATGTAGGCATTTCATAAGTGTGGGGATGGAAAGAAGTGGGTTTTTTACAAAAAAAGTAAAATATCGTCCACAAATAGAGCTATCTTATAAGTTGACCCCCTTCATCCTCTATCCCTTCAATCTGTATATTTTGACGTATCGCCTCTGCCAAAGACTCAACACTAAAGGCAAATGGGCGACAGTGAATCCCCTTGTCTCACACCCCATTCAATCCTGAAAAAGCTAGAGCAGTTAATCCAGGATACAAATTATTTCCTGAAGCCCATTTCTATCAGTGTCTGCCTCAGAAATACCAACTCGTCAACTCGATCAGATGCCTTCTCTGCATCTAAGCTGTGAAGCATCGACGCTTGTTTGTCCTCTGTCGCTATTGCCTGCAGGTTCCTTATGTTATTTGTTCCTTAGTGTCCTAGTATGATAGACATCTGATCTGGTTGAATTAATTTCTTTATATTTTTTTGGATTCTTGTAGCCATTATAGAAATCAGGATTTTATAATCTACACAAAGTAAATGTATTGGGCGATAGCTGGTGCATTGTACGAGGTCCTTCCCCTCCTTATGTATGACTGTTAATATGGCTTCTGACCATGAATTTGGGGGGTCTCCAGATGTTATATAATTTACATAATATGTGAGTGAACTCATTCACAAAGATTTGATAGTATTCTCAAGAGAAACTATCTGTTCCTGGTGTTTTATTGTTTTTTAGTTTGGTGATGGTTTCCCTTTATTTTATTTTTATTCTATTCTCATCTCTTAACTGAGCTGTTGTGAATGTGTGTTTCCCCCCTGGGGCAGGAATAAAGTCATTTAATCAATTCAATATATATGTATATATACATATACATATATATGTATACATATTTTGTGTATACATTTTAATAGCATATACAATTAAGTTGTGGGTCGCAGTGGTTTGTCATCTTTAAAAAGTGGGGCCCATGTAAAAAGCATGGGAAATAAACTGATGCGCGAAAGACTTTATTTTGAAAATATCATAGCGGAAGTACTGCCGGTGAACGTGGCTGCTGCCTCTGCAGCTAGACCTACTTGGATTCTTGGGTTGTTCCCATGTTGTTCCTCCTCCTCCTCCTCTCAGCGGAGGTGAAGGTGGTACCGACTGAAAAGTTGTGGGAGTAGTCAGCGGTTGGTTCACACAGAATTGTAGTTGAGTGAAATCAACAGCTCCGGACTCAGCGTTTGACTCAGCGAGGAACAAGGAGCGACTTCATTCTGCGTTCTCCTCACAGCTACGGACTTGACTGTCGAGTTGGCAAAGGTAATGTAACGTTACTTAATGCGGAGAGGCTAAGACAGCTACACAGACGACCATTCATCTCTGTACCGTGTGGAGTTATTTCACCTCAACTAGAAAGAAAATATATAAAAAATCAAGTACCTTTACTCGCTGAGTAATGCTCGTGTGTGTGGATGTAGTAGCGGCATTCGCTGTGTTCTTCCGCTTATGTTAAGATGCTGAAAAGCAAACGGGACAGAGGGACATTTTTTCATCCTTAGACGTGGCTGAGTTGCCGTGAAAGAAAGACTCTTTTATCCTCGACCAGGCTGTAGCGGTGCGAATGTTGATCGTCACCAGCACCGGAGCTAAAACCATCGAAAAACAAAATCACTTTTTCTGCTATATCTTTGTTTATTTCATAATAAAGGTCACTCTCGTATAAACCTGTTAAATTACATAGGTGATTTATTTTTGTGGCATTTAGGATGCTGGTGCTGTTAAACTGTTATTTTATAGATGTTCCTCTTATTACAGCTTAATAAAATCTGCTGCAACAATTCATTAATCTTTAAATCAACCGACAACTACTTTGAATTGAGTAATTAACTGAATTTATGAATTTTAGTTTGTGGAGTAAACCGTTATTATTGTGGAGTTTTCACCACTTTCTGACATTTTATGGACCATGATTACTTAAGAAAACAACTGGCAGATTAATCAATAATTTTATATGCAGACCTACTTGACCTTCGGACAGGGATGATTTATTGCAGAGCTGTAGATTGCATTATCACTAATCACTAACACTAATTGTGTCTAAGTCACTGCCACTTGGATGAGTGGGAAATGTCCTGTACAGTGCAGCACATGGATAAGAATAATAAATCTGCTAATATGGTAATTAGTCAAATATATAAAGTCAGCAGTGGAATAGGAGATAGGTCGCACATAGTCATAAATCAAAAGTTAACGATCACAGCAAATATTTTGAAGTATCAGACTGGGTGATTGATTTGAGTAGTTGAACTGAACAATTCAAAATGGTAACACAGCTGTTACAAGCAAAAATAAAACCAAATTGTGTATGTTTGATAAATTGATTCAACCAAAATCAGCATTAAATTTATTGTAGGTATTAATTAGTCTCCTATGCACATCATGGCAAACTTTAAATTTAAGAACTGTTTTTCCTAATGTTAATATTTTAATTTTTTTCTTTGGTTTTAGACAAAAGAAGTTGCCTGTTGATTGGAGAAATAATTAATCTGTGTGAATTGGTTGCAGCCCTAGTTTAATGTAACTTCTTATGGATGGAAAAGGATTTTATTTGGAGCTGATCTGCATTGTATGTTTCTAATGTTTGGATTTGGTTGTCCTGTCTTTACTTCCCCAGATGTTTCAGATAAAAAAGATTTGTTGCATTGGTGCTGGATATGTAGGAGGCCCAACATGCAGTGTGATCGCCCAGATGTGTCCAGAGATCACCGTAACTGTTGTGGATGTCAACGAATCCCGCATCAAGGCCTGGAACTCGGACACTCTGCCCATATATGAGGTTTTGTATAAACGCTTTTCTCTACAAAACTGTGTCAGAGGTATGAGGTGTGTGACCTCTCTGTAAAACTTTAACAGGGGAGTGGATTATGTCTTTTCTTTCCTATAGTCTTATCTTACATTTGAGATCTATTAATTGTGAGAGTGTTGAAAAATGTGAAAAACGTCTTTGCCAGACAAAGCCTGTGTTTTGTACACGATTGCTCAATCGCCATGGGCCCAAAAAGAAACTTGAATGAGTCCCATACTTGTAACTCCTCTGTGTCAACCATGACTATGCAGTATTGCGTCATCATGAGTAACTAGAGAAAAGGGCAGTTGATGAAAAGTCACTATGAACTTATGTGTACATAAGCAAAACCATATGTTTTTTTAACTCATTCACTAACACACCCTCTTTGTCTCATTTTTCCACTTCCTCCAACTTCAGCCTGGTTTGAAAGAAGTGGTTGAATCATGCAGAGGGAGAAATTTGTTTTTCTCTACAGACATCGACTCAGCCATCAAGGAAGCAGACCTCGTCTTTATCTCTGTGAGTTCATTTGTTCCCCCTGACAACACATACAAACACTCTTTCTGTGGTTTAAATGGCTACAGATAGAAATCATCATGTCATTTCTAACACATTATGGTTGTACTTGCACCACAGGTTAATACTCCCACCAAGACCTATGGGATGGGAAAGGGTCGTGCAGCTGACCTCAAGTTCATCGAGGCGTGTGCTCGGCGAATTGTCGAAGTGTCCGATGGCTACAAGATTGTCACAGAGAAGAGTACAGTCCCAGTTCGAGCTGCTGAAAGTATTCGTCGTATCTTTGATGCCAACACCAAACCCAGCCTTAACCTACAGGTCTGTATAATGACACCAACACAACTCTCACATCTGTCACTGCACGTTTCTGAAGTCACGTTGCTGCTTTAGGTGTTGTCCAATCCAGAGTTCCTCGCAGAAGGAACTGCTGTGCGAGATCTGAAGGAGCCTGACCGCGTCTTGATAGGTGGTGACGAAACTCCTGAAGGTCAAAGAGCAATCAAAGAGCTGTGTGCCGTCTATGAACACTGGGTTCCCAAAGAAAGAGTCATCACCACCAACACATGGTCGTCTGAGCTTTCCAAACTGGTGAGTGTTAGGCTGCAGCTCGCAATTAGTCAGTTACTGTAGTTTGCATGCATGTTAAAAGTCCGATTTTAGTCAGACTAAGATAATAATTTGTTGTGTTTACATAATAATGTCATGTAAACACGTTAGTCCGACTAAAATTAAGCTAGTCTTAGTCAGACTAACATAGCTGTATAATGCGATTCAGAGTCTAATTACTCAGACTTAGAGTTCTGCGCATGCACCAAAATTTCCTACCTAGTCTTTCACCTGCAAGTAGAAGGAGACGACGTATAAACTTCAGTACTGTTGCCTAAAATCATTTGGTGGTGGCGTCTTTCTTCAGACAACACAGCAACCACAAGAGCCATGTTCCATTTAACCTCTAACTATCACAATTAACATGTACTGCAGGTACGATGCATGATGATCCATCTTACACGGCCAATAAATCGATTTTCTCCTCTGCATGTTTACTCAGATTCTGCAAGTTGCCCTTAGCTCGATTAAACTGTGGATGTAAATGTACTGCGTGTGAGTTCATTGACTTTTTTTTTTTCGAAAGAATCTCTTCGCTGATAATATATATATATATATATATATATATATATATATATATATATATATATATGCTCACTGGAATTTCTCAAATACCAAGATAATGGATTAAGATTGTGTAATCCTATCAACAAAACTATAGATTAAGTTTAGATATTCAGCTCACTATCAGACATGCAGATGGCTGCAATTAATGATAATTTTGTTTATTAAACAAAATAACAGCAGTAACACCTGCCATAGTTTTTTATTGCACAAATGGCTTGTTCTGTCTTTGAAAAATTACCAAAACTCCACAACTAAGTGACTCATCGTGTGGTTCCTTTTTTTTTTGTAAAACAATATCTTGTCTTATTGTTGCATGTCTTTTAATGAAATTTATTTATTAATCTAAAACCCATTGTGTGTGTGCATAGGCCGCCAATGCATTCCTTGCACAGCGAATCAGCAGCATCAACAGTATCAGTGCTCTGTGTGAGGCCACTGGAGCTGATGTGGAGGAGGTTGCCAAAGCCATTGGCATGGACCAGAGAATAGGCAGCAAGTTTCTCAAAGCCAGCGTCGGTAAGAGACGCGGCCAGAACAGATGTATAACAGAAGTGTCTGTGTGAGGAAATTGTTGCACTTCATCTCTCACCTCTGTAACACTGTGGCCAGGTTTTGGTGGAAGCTGTTTCCAGAAGGATGTGCTTAATCTGGTGTATCTGTGTGAGGCCCTGAACCTGCCTGAGGTGGCCACTTACTGGCAGCAGGTTAGAATTATGAAGCCTTGCACCTTATTTTTTACTTGTTTTTTCTCTGTGAATCTGTGTTCTTGAGGTCGCTCTTTTCAATATCGATGTGTTTTTCCTCAGGTGATTGACATGAATGAGTACCAGAGGCGGCGGTTTGCCTGCAGGATTATTGACTGCCTCTTCAACACTGTCACTGGCAAAAAGATTGCACTCCTCGGCTTTTCCTTCAAAAAGGACACAGGTGACACTAGGTGAGTCACATTTGACTGTTTGCTTTCATCTTTAGTGTATAATTATAGACCTGTCATTGTTTGCATGAAAAGTTGTTACGTACAACTTTTGGTGAACTGTGGTCCATGACAAACTAGAATGTGTCTATTTCCATAACCAGAGAGTCGTCCAGTATCTACATCTCTAAATATCTGCTGGATGAAGGAGCCAAGCTGTTCATCTACGACCCAAAAGTCCTGAAAGAACAAATCATGTATGACCTCTCCCAGCCCAACATCTCAGAGGAAAACCCGGAAAGAGGTATGTGTGTGCGTTTGTGTGTGTTAAACTCTCTTGTGTAAAAACATAAAATACATAAAATACTGCAGACACTTTAGAGACGGAAGTGAGAAGACACTTTCAGGAACATCTCCACAGCCAGCAACACTTTGTTTTGGGTCTTTTGGGAGAACAAGATAAAAAATAACTGCCACAATATGAAAACATGAAAAATAAGGGTTTGCCAAACACCTGTTGGAGTGAGAGGACAGCCATTTTCGGTAAGTATTGCAAACAGAGGTGATTGGTTGACCAATACATCTGTCTTCATTTTTAAGCTAAAAAAGTTGTACAATATATTGCCATTTTGTTGTCATGGTAAAGTCAGTGTTTAGAATGTCACTATTGTTGGTTTTATAAACCAAATGAGAGACCATGACAGAATAATCATAACTAAATAAATGAATAAATAAAATAAATTACCCATAGAGAAGACTTGTTCTGTAAATTATTAACTTATTTTTGATTTTTGAAGCCAGCCCTCAACAGGTTGGAGACTTTGATACTGACTGACATTTTGTTGTCAAAGAATTATTCAAGTTGTATCAGTAAAGTTTTTTTTAAGCTGAAATCATCAGTTTTCTGTGTGATTCCCTGTTTTTTTGGAGCAATATATATATATGTGTGTGTGTAAACGATATATAACATGGGAAACACCTGAAAAACCCAGTTCCCCTGAAATGTAAGAGCCTTATTAAAATGCAGGATCAGACACTCTGCTTATAACTGATTTTGTAGAAGCTATGTGATCTGATGTTTTTTTGAATTTACATTTTTAGTGAAGGAGCTGGTGACTGTAACCACAGACCCATATGACGCCTGCCAGAGTGCACATGCACTGGTCATCTGCACTGAATGGGACATGTTTAAGGTCAGAATGAACCTGCCCATCTTTATAAACTGCCCTACCAACTTTAAGAAATCTGTGTATCTGACCTGCAAACCCTTTTAATTCAACTATAGGAACTGGACTATGAGAAGATCTTCAAGAAGATGCTGAAGCCAGCTTTTCTATTTGATGGTCGCAGGGTGCTGGACCATCTCCATCCTCAGCTCCAGAGCATTGGCTTCCAGGTGAGCAGACATAAAACACACCTCACACACCATCCATCTTCTACCACTTTATCCTCCACGAGAGTCGCGGGGGGGTGCTGTGCCAATCTCAGCTGACATAGGGCGATTGACAGGTCGACCAGTCCATCGCAGGGCCAAACAACCATCTACTCTCACACTCACACCTACGGTCAATTTAGAGTGTCCAATTTGCCTAATCTCCTCACACACCTGTTAATCAAAATGAACAAACATGCAATGGTTGTAAATAAGAGGGAAAGTCAGCTGACAGATTTATTTTCCTCTGTGCAGATCGAGACCATCGGTAAGAAGGTGTCGGCAACAAGAATCCCCTACAGCGCGACAGGTGCCATCGAACCTCCCGTCAAGAAAAACAAAGTTTAAAACTTGCCTCACCCCCTCATCTCAGATACACACACACACACTTTTCTCTAGGACATTCACTCTGGTTGGTGTAACTGTGCATCTCTCTGATGTCAGTGTACATCTGCTAATCAAAAAGCTAAACAGTGTGACTAACTGCTCCTTGCAGTGAGTAGGACAAGGTTGTTGAAACCTTTCTGTCGGTGACTGATCAGCAGTAAATCATTCCAAACGCAACCATTAATTTCATGTGAACAGCATTTATAAATCAAACATTTCATTGTTTTCAAAGAAACACTATTAGACGATCTTCTAATGGCATTTACTGTATAATCAAATATTACGATTTTTATACTATTTTTTTAAAAACACATTTGTATGAATCATTTTACTATGCTTTTATCAGTATGTCTCAGCAGCTGTTGGGGCCAATGCAATAAAATGTGAGGTGTGTTCTTAATTTGTGCCAGTTGTGTATTCTTAAGAAGGGGAAAAAATATTGAGTTTTAACTCTTTAAATATACAGCACATTTATAAATTATTATTTTGTCTAGCCAGATACCATATCATTAAAACAAACATGTTGTGATATATCTTTAGACACAGCTACTGAGTGTAGCTGTAAAAAAACAACTTTAAAAATACAATCGTTGGCAGACAGACTTTGCCATTGAACATCTCCTGCAAACAAAGCATTTGCTTAATTAAATCATCATTCCTGAAACGGAGGACATTGAAGTCCTCGTAAACAGAGGTTGATGTTAAAGGTCAGTGGTTCACTACCTCAAGCCCTGAGCCCCCAAGGGAAAGGAGCTGACGGTTGATGTGATTTAGATGCAGACGTGGATAATTACAGCTGTTAACCACTTGTATTTTCCCCCTGTCAGATTGATGTGGACCCTCTACATGTCTACAGGCTTCTTACTGCTCTTTGTTCTCTTTGTTCTCTTCCTAAACTGTACTCTGGATTGTCCCAGGTGTTTATTGAAGAACAATGAGTGCAGATGTTCTTACCAGTCGTTAAGAAAAAGGCTTCCTGTGTTGTGGGTCACATCAGTAAATTGTTGTACTGCAAACCAGCGGAGCTGATATTGTAACTGTAGGGAGGTGGTAAAAAAATAATGTGCAGTGCAGACTACAGGAGCTGTTGGTTTGCTGCTTATCATTCCGATTCAGTGACTTCTGCTTTTCTTTCCTTCAGAAGTTTCTTCAGGAAGAACTCGCCTGTACAAAAAAAAGTATTCTTTTTAAAATAATTTCCTCATTTTCATTTTTACATTATCCCCCTCCTGGTAATAGTGTATTGAAATGTTTATACCTTTTATATAGATATAAAGGGGTAATAAACTCTTACATTAGGGGGAAACACGTCTTGTTGTGTTCCTTCCCTTCCCACAGCCCCACTTCAAAATAGTAAATAACTTGAAAATGTTTTCAATATAATTAAAAATTAAAGACAAGATTAGGGAAATTAGTTCAGGGAAAAATTTCAATGTGCTTGGCTTCTCTTCATTCATATGCAAAATAGTCTTATCACACCTCAGTGTATTGCTCCTAAATCTGTTAGTTCTCTTAAATCTGATAAATTAGCTCAATTACTTTTCCAATCATCTGATTTCATCAGTTTTCCTGATTATGGTGCAGCTGGTTTTAGTCACTTCCTCTCTCTAAACGAGATCTACTTATTACTATGACAATCCCTGAAATCTCAAATGTCAAGTACTGTTATAATGAACAACTTTCAATGACAGAAAAACAGTTTGAATGTCTCTGGATTATCCACAATTACTTTTTCCCCTCATTTTCAAATAAACCCAATTATATTCAAATTCATTACAATGTGGAGAAACCTAAAACCTGAGTAAGACACTCAGTAATCTGCAAAGTCTACTTGAAGAATTTTTATTTTTTTTTTACATTTATTGACCCTTTAGGCTACTGTAATACTCATCTAGCTAACAATGTCAAATGCATAGTACTAGAATGTGTGCTATTACAAGTTTCTCACCTGCTTTGTAGGAGGATCGCACCAGTGGTCCACTGGCTGTGTAAACAAAGCCCAAATCATTCCCAACTTTCTCCCAGTGTGCAAACCTTTCTGGAGTGACGTATTCTTCCACCTGCACTCAGACACACACATACACATCATCATTTTACAAAATGCGCTTCTTCCTGCTGACATGCTCAATCAGCAATCCCACACAGAGTATGAAGTGTTTACCTTTAGGTGGCGTTTCGTGGGCTGCATGTACTGCCCGAGTGTTATACAGTCCACATTTGCCTCTCGCAGCTCTGCAACCACAGTAGTACAAAAGTTCCATCACTAAATTGTTTATGTCAGATTATTTACAGATTATTTGTATGCTTAGTGAGTGTTCACCACACCAGTTAAAGTGTTGAGTATCTGTTGTTCAGTCTCCCCCAGTCCCAACATGATGGACGTCTTGGTGAGCACTGTGGGCGTGACCTTCTTAGCGTGTTTCAGGACACTCAGAGACTGGTCAAAGTTTGCTCTGGGGTCACGCACATACCTGGAAACAGATGGGAAGTAAAAAAAAAAGAAGTAAATGTTCAGGAAAAAGTATAAAACGCAGAGTAAACATGCAAAGCAAATTCAGCAAATCTTTTCAATAAATAACATTTGTCCTGCGGGATCCAACCATGTCCAGAGCACTCTGAAAACAGGTCTAACCTCTCACAAATGTGTCCTGAATGCATCCTCACTTTAGGAAGCATGTGGCCACATTCCTACACCACATGAAGTCAATCCGTCCACAGGACAGATTAGATACCACCTAATGAGCTGACGTCAACTGACCAATAGTAGTTTCACAGTTTCTTTCTTCTTTTCTTTCAACAATATTAACTCTGATCGCCATAGTTTTCTGATGTGAATACTTATTTCTTGTTACAGTGGCACATGGAGCTTTGATTCACTCAAGCTCCTCTCATTTGTTCTCTCTAACCCTAACAGCAGAAACATCTGTACATATTAAAAACATCACAACAGTCAGTCCAAATCACTGAGGATGCACAGATCTTAACAGGGCAAATGTGTTGTTTTCATTAAAGCAACAAATACTTTCATATTATACAAACCGGGAAATAGCTCATATGCACCACCTGCTGGTAAAAATGTGAACCACCATTTTCCTGCTGTGCCACCGTCTACCCCTTTTCTGGCAGAGCTATGACCAATATGACAACTTTGTATTTCTATAAGAAGAGTTTTGCTTCTTCTTGTATGATGTTTGATCTGATGTATGAGCAGCCTTTGATGCTAAAAAGCTGTTTTCACTCTCATTTACTGGATCACAGTTTAACGTGTGTATGTACTGCATATAGGACAAGATTTGAGACCTGCAAGCTGGTAAAATACAGAAACTCTAAGTACCTTTGTAGCTCGCGTACGGTCTCCACATTATGAGCGTACACATCTAACCCCGACAGGGCAATTTTCTCCACTGCTGCCAGGTCACCACGAAAATCGGGGGTCAGACATTCGACCAGGATCTCACGGTTTCTGAATGATGGCAACAAAAAGGTGTTTAATTATTCATTTTCACAAATATGGTGATACAAACATCAAGTGAGTTCAAAAGTGGAGGGAGATTTACCGTTCCTTCAGGTTAGTGACTGTCTTAGCAAAGTGCTCTGCTCCACCATCAGCAATGTCTGCACAAAAAAGTAGTTTGTAAACCTCCTTAAATTGATTTATGGGTCATTTTTTACAGAAACCAGACAGATACAATGGAGAAGGAGGCAGTTACCATCTCTGTCAACTGAGGTGAGAACCACGTAGTCCAGGCCCCACGCAGCGATGGCTTTGGCTGTGTGGAAGGGCTCGTCTGGGTCCAGAGGTGGAGGTCGACGGGCCGTCTTAATCGAGCAGAACCTGCATCCGCGAGTGCACGTGTCTCCCATCAGCTATATACAGAGAAATAAGCAGAAGTATTTATATATGGGGACTAAGGTAAAGGACCTTCTCTGGATACAGAATGATTTGCTGAGCATTTTAAAGCCTTAGGATATAATCCCTGTGGAAATGTTGAAAACTAGACTAAGGGGACAATTGCCGACTGGCGTAGCTGTTATGCTTCCACGCTAATAAATGTATGGATTATGATTTTATTTCATCTTCAATGTGCTATACTTTTTTAAAAATAATAATTAGTATTTTTTTATAAATATAAGCTTGTACGGTCAATTATGCCTGTACTAGACATACAGGGAGGGATATCAAAGTTCTGACTTATTTTTCTATAATTTTTGGTTCAGTCAACTTCACATAAAGAGCCACAGTGTGCCAGGAGACTGACCATGATGGTGGCTGTAGCCGTGGCGTGCTCCCCTCCTCCCCAGCATTCCCCAATGTTTGGACACCTGGCCTCCTCACACACCTGAGAAAACAGACAGGGAGACAGACACATGTCTTCACGGGATGTTTTGTTACCACAGGATGTTAACTAAATTGAATTTAAGACATTTGTAAATATAACAGATGATGCAAATCAGTTACTGCAGTAAAGAAATGGACAATAAACTATAAGGTTCCTGACAACTAAAAGACACAAAACAATTACAATAGCCAGATGTTTTATAAAATGTTAACTTGTCTATAATAAGAATATCAGCTTACATTTTTACATAAAAATCTCAAGTTATAACAAATGGTATATACATACATTCAAGACTTTGTAATGTCTCATCAGGGATCAGATTATTGATATGTGGATAATTTGTAAAATAAAAGACTCATGCTTTTGAATTCTTGTAATGTCAAGATAAATATGTCCATATCAGAGGTAAGAATCCATGTTCTGCTAATGTAAATCACCTGCTTCAAAGTGACATTTTGAAACGTCTCAATATGTTTGTGCACACCATTAGTTGAAAAAAAAAAGAGCAGATGTGTTACTCACGAAGACATTTTTTCACTCACAGACATGAGACTTACTGTGTGCAGGTTGAGGTCTCTCAGTGTGTTCTTCAGCCTGTTGTAGTTCTTTCCAATGGGAATTTCTGTCTTCAGCCATGGAGGAAGTCGGAGTCTGACATGACACAAGAGCAGAAAAGTCATCATCTCGTCTCCAAGCAAGTAGGTGTAAGACGATGAAAAAAAAAAAACTGCTTTTGTGGGAAACAAAAGTAAACATGTGTGGAGATAAAATAAACATATGAGAATGCCAACTTCAGGGTGGAAAAAAGGAAACAACTAAAGTCATAGCTCAGTCAGATGGATGGACCATGAACACATCATGAAAACAATTACTGTCTCTTACTAGTGGCTCCAGTGTTCTTTCTACTTTATGTACTGCATGTAGTTTTTATATCTGTGCTCCTGCTCGGTGCACTTGATTTAGTGTCTAACTAGAGAAAGCACTCCAAACCTCCACCAAGGCAGCTCAGTTTTCCCACACTGTTAATGAGCTCCCTCATCTTGCAAGGCTATACTAGTTGTTATATGGATCACGACCAAAGTCATGTCTTTCCTTGGGACATAACTTACATTCCCAGACAATTTAATCAAAATCTGACCTCAACTGTTTGAGTTATGCCGCTCACAGATAGCGGCTAACCCTAACCCACAAGCAAACATGTGATCTATCTCACCTCTCTCCCTTCTGTCTCTTCAGGTTGCCTCTGTATTCTGTCCACTTGCTTTTATCAGAAAGGTCTCCTGAGATAAAGTCTTGCAGATCAGGCCCCTCATCACTCAGCAGCTCCTTCTTCATCTCAGTTTGGACAGTGGATGATTTGGCCACAGTTGATTGACTGGTGGTGTAAATCTACAGAGGCAGGACTGGTGTTTAGTTCAAGTACAACTGTCTTTCTGACACAATAATAGTCAACATGTGAGCGACTGTGGTATGCAGATATCTGACTATCTGAAACTTAATTCAGGACAATATAGATGTCTTCAATTAACATATATCGCCATACACATGAATGATATAACTGACGTCATCCTGACTAGTAAATCAGGAATTACGGATGCCTGTGACGTCATATTAACTAGAAAAACTGAATTGCGACGACAATACAGAGATTTTCAGGAGGTAAACAGCATTACATTCACTCCAGTAGTTACAAAACACACGACTGTGACTTGTACTTTCAGGCCCGTAACACACAGGCTTCGGCGTCGGCGTTTACCGTGAACACATCGCCCACAACGTCGAGCGACCACGGACACACTTACATGTGGGAAGCACCTGGGACTCAGTCGCAGGTGACGTGTGGAGAATCGCCCCGCGACGCAGCAACTTTGTTTAAGCAACGCCATGACTTTGTTCGACAGGCGACTTGTCATTTAGCAACAGCTCTCGTCTATCTGTTGCTTTGGTCTGGGGCTACATTAACCGGATCATGGAAGCAGTAAATACAAGCAAAACCGGATGTTGGCAGTAATAATGCTCCGCCAAGGATGCCAACCGTTATTACAGTTTACACATCAAAGCGCCTTTTTTCGAAACTTAAAAACAACCTGTTAAATTAATGAAATTACATAATATTAACTTGCATGAGTAGTGATTCGTGAAAGGCAGACACATATGGCAAGCCGTTTTAACATTTAATAGCTAGACTGGATCTGTAATATATATCCGGTCTAGCTATTAAATGTTAAAACGGCCACGTATACCTTTTAAGGATTTAAAGATAAAAGATATCTTGAATTGAATTTTGACTAGGAGAAATAAAGATTTAGATATCTCTATATACAATTTCTACTAGTCAGAATGTTATTGCAGATATCTATAATGTAATTATGGATAGGAGTGTGGTTCGATTAAATGTTAAAACGGCTTGACATAGATACATCCATAAAATGTCCAACTCGTCCTTAAACCTCGTGGATCGGTTTAATTTACTACCCTCTGAAGTCATTACAGGACAAAAAACGTTAAAAAAAATTACAGATTAATATTTTTTCAGTATACATTTCTTTGACTCTCAAACATGCCATCATTTTAAGGACTGTAACCCTCTGTCTTGAATATGTCAACCATTAGCCAAAAACTATAGACTTTGATGCTTTATTAGGTTTTGTGTGGCATCAGATATTAAATGTACTACCCATGGTTTATGGAATTCCACAAGAATTCAGCCTTGCATATCTTCTGTCAATCAAAGAAAATCCAAAGTAACATTCCAAAACTACAGCTATCTCCAAAATACAAAGAAATTCAAAGTATTCAATAACATTTAACTCTCATGAGATCTCCACAAACTTTGTATTGAATAACAGTCCCTTCTGCGAGGGACCATATTCTTCACCTGTCCACACAATGGTCCCTTTTAGTGTGACGTGCACAACTGTCTGGAGCCCATTGTTTGCTCTCTCTCACCCATTTCACCGAGAGCACAATATTGATAGTATTGATCAGAAACTGTTCTAACTACTGTAACTATACTGATGGTTTTCAACAGAGAGCTGTCCTTGTTTTACAAATCTCTGAAACTCATAAAAGAACAGGAAAACCGGAATATTATAGAGCTTTGAATTATTTGGAGTGACACCCCTTTCTGTTTTTGTGGTCCTGTTTAAGATAAGATAGTCCTTTATTAGTCCTGCAGTGGGGAAACTTACATTGTCACAGCAGCAAAGACAGCAAAGATAAAGATAATAAATAATCTAGTCTGCTGCCTGTGTTATGGCTGTTCTACTTTGATAGGTTAAATGTCATCTTTTTTATGTCTACCCAACGTTTTTTTCTAACATATGATAATAATAATAATAATAATAATAATAATAATAATAATAAAAAGAGAGATACATGTATCGAGTCTGTAATTGAATAATTCACCAGTTGGTGGTGCTCGTGCTCTGATAGTTACCATCAGAAGAAGAAGACAAACGAAAGCGAATGAGATCGGCGATCGCCTCTTTATGTCTGATGACGGCACGTACGTGCTCTACAACAGCATCGTGACGTACTTCCTTCTTCCTTTCCTCTGCTACCGGCGAGGTGAGAATAAGCGAAAAATGTTCCCTTGGTTCCATCTAACTCCATCTAAGTCTATTAAACACATTTCGGTGTAGATTTTAAATAATCACACACAGAATAGTGTTGTGTATCACAGCACAGGTTGTATTTAGGCTCGACTACAGGTTTGTGAGGAGATATATTAGTAGTTTTTACGGCTGTCTTGAGTTCAGGCCTGACGATGCTGAGGGCCGCAGCGAGTGGAACGTTATTATTTGGAACATGTGATTTTCAGTCAGGTTGTTACTGCTGTTCGTTAATTAAATCGAAGAAGTCTAACTGGAGTAAAACACACGTGAAACGCTAGCCCGGTGGAGGTAGCTTCACTTTAGCATTAGCGCCAGTGCTAGTTTATAGCTCTGTGTGGCTGTATGGAGTTTGACAGTCAACATGTTTTTATGTGGCTGTTAAGTTTGGTTTGCAACGTTGTACTCCAGCTCTGAATAGTAATCTACACTAATTTGACAAAGATTCCAGATGCTGAAGTTGACACCGAGTTTGTCTGTTTCCATAGAATGAAGACCATTCTCAGCAGTCAGACTGTCGACATCCCCGACAATGGTAAGTCATTCATACATCAAAGTTGGTGTCTGCAGACTGCAAGGTTGCTTCCCGAGACCTTTTATTTTTTTTAAATAACTGTAAATCGTGGAACTTGTTCAGACTTCAGACATGTGTTGTGTATACTCATGCTTTTTCCGTTAGGACAGTGATAAACCTACGTATTTCACATTTATGTGAATCACATCTGGAAATGCGAATTAAATCAGCTTGCTACTGACGCATCTCGGTCAGAATCCTTTGGCTGCTCACATTGGTTTTCAAATGTTAACTTTTAGTCTCAATCAAACAACAACAAAGTCAAAACTGGACCATGAAGTAGTCATTCGCACATTTTCACTGCATTCAATCTGACCTCGATTTCAGCACAGACCATTGAAGTATATTCCAGTGTTATTTCTTGTGAGATGGAGTCTTGTGTTGATTTCTTGGCTGATTATTCAGAAAAGAAAATGATGCCCATCTGTTTTTCCTACACCTGTTTTTCAAAGTCACACCACTGATGTGAATACACTCAGTTGTTGAATCAACCCATGTAGATAAATTGGTTTACTGACAAATAATGGCACAATTTAAGTTAAGTTGGTTAGTTTTTTATTAATCCCCTTAGGGAAAGTATTCAAATTTGCCTGGTTCGAGGAAGGCAAAACCATGAATGTGGACTGAACACTGACGATTGTGTTTTCTTCCTGCAGTCGAGGTGAGGTTGAAGGGGCGGACAGTGATAGTCAAGGGACCCCGAGGCAAACTGACCAGAGAGTTCAACCACATCAACCTGGAGCTCTGTCTGCTCGGCAAGAAACAGAAGAAGGTAAAAGCACAAGCAAAAAGATGGGAAGCCTAAGTCCTTAGTGAATTTGGTTACTGTAGCTAGATCCTCAAAATATTTGAAGTGATGCTCAAAAATACAAATTCTAACGAAATAACCTGTGGTAAAAGGTATTAAAAAGGTGCACAATGAATGTTGATCTGTCACTACTGGACACGTTTAAGTGTGGACTTACGAGCTGTCCACATGAAAACACAGCACAGTAAAATACAAAAGCGTCTGATTTATGATTGCTATTGTTCCAAGTATGTGTGGTTTAAATACATGTAAATTATTTCTTGGATTTCCTGGAGGATGCATTGTATTTTAAGTAAACTTGATTTTCTAACTGGATTCATAAGAGACATTTTCTTAGCCCCCAGAAGCAGAGTAGACCTTAAAATTAATAGCTCTGTGTACTGAATCAAAAAACTTTTGGAATTGGAAATAGTTTATCAAATAATGACCAAAGGAATTGAAATTGAATTGAGTCATGAGATTCTAAGTGATTCACACCTAATAGTACAGCATATTTACCTTTCTGTTTCTTAACTGGTGATTAACTCATTGGAATTGTTTGCAGCCTTTGCTGTTAAAGAGCTACCTCATTAATTGTATCATCACCTGTTCACAAGTAATGAGAAGCATCATCTGTCGTCCTCAGCTTCGTGTGGATAAATGGTGGGGAAACAGGAAGGAGCTGGCTACAGTCCGCACCATCTGCAGCCACGTCCAGAACATGATCAAGGGAGTCACTTTGGTGAGATTCCAGTTACTGACTGACCACAGTCAAACTGTTGAAAGAAACCCTTGTTTATTCCTGATATAACTGTTGTACCTAGTAATTTTGATGCTTTGCAGCTGTAAATCCACATGCTCACTGGCCCTTTCCCCCCTTCTGTTTGACCGCAGGGTTTCAGGTATAAAATGCGTTCAGTGTACGCCCATTTCCCCATCAACGTCGTCATCCAGGAGAGTGGCACTCTGGTTGAGATCAGAAACTTCCTGGGAGAGAAGTACATTCGCCGTGTCCGAATGAGAGCTGGTGAGTCTTGGTGACATAGTTTTGATGAGATCACATCTTTAATATCTTTAAAATTAAATTTTATAAGAGCAGATCTGTTTAGTGCGTTTTTAACTTTTGGTCACATCTTTGACCACTGTGGTTCATACAGTAGTATAATATAGAAGTTATGCACTTCCACTGTACAGTCTGACAGGAATTTTAATGCCACAACTCTATTATATGAATTATTATGCTTTTTTTCTATTCAGTTCAAAGTAGGACATTTTTGTAATGCACTCAATTTTGTGAAAGGTTTGCTTAAATGTGGTAGATTGTATTTTCTTTCTCAGAGTTGACTGAGTTTCAGTGAATGAGAAATAATATTCTGTGAATTATGAATTTAACCAGGAATCGGAAATATATCCCTTTAAAAAAAATTACAACACTTTTTTATACAACACGTAATTTATTTACTTGTACTTGTGTATATTTATTCTTGCCGTTCAGTGCTGTGGGGGTTTGGAGCTCAGGTTAGCGTCTGAATCTGATCCTGATATGGAAGTATTTTTGTGAAAAATATTCATTGTTAATCAGCTTCATTTCCTTAGTATGTGTGCTGGTGAATGGGCAGTTCTGACAGCACTAGTGGGGAGAAAATATTTATTGAAGGTTGGAGGTTCTAGTGCAGGAGTGCAGCTTTTGGTATACAAATGGTTGTATGTCTGAGGACCTTGTCCTCTTCCACAACTGCAAAGCTTTGGGAGGGGCATTGTTCATATCGAAAGAAATATATAAAATCAGTCCAAAATGTACCAGCCTCTATTTCACCACAGTTCTCTTCCAAAACCAGTTGTCTTGTTTTTCTTTGAATTGGCCTTTTCGATTTCCAATTTTATGCTGGGAATGGGAACAGGGACACGTTCAGATCGCCCTGGCCAGCTTGAATCGGACTCTGGTCTGAATGGAAGGAATTCATGCAGCATTAGCTTGAAATTGCGTTATCTGGTGCATTTTATTCTGACTTTGAGAAAATTGATATTACTGTCAGTTGGCTTACATTGAAGTCTTGTTTTAGTCTAACAATCACAGTAGTTTGATTCCCCTCTAATGTCACATACTGAATAATTTCTCCCATCACGCTCTCAGGTGTGGTCTGTTCAACATCACCTGCCCAGAAGGACGAGCTGGTGCTTGAGGGCAACAACATTGAGCTGGTGTCGAACTCCGGTAAGCGCATTTTTCTCAGTTAACTCTTCACACACACGGCACTGTAACATAACTTTATTTTCTCACAAGGTTCAGTAAAACAATCATACCAAACAAATTAACTTACTAGATAAGAGATGTACTTATGGATCACTGATGCTAGCATGTGATTTGTGAAGCCCTGGTATCTCATCTGTAAAGCTAATTTAAAGTTTATTCCTACTTGGTCTTCAGTAATTTGGAAAAATATAGTAAACCAACATAGGAAGCTCAAACGTTAAAATACTTAATCTGAATGAATAAAATCACCACAGCCCCACTGGGAGGACACCCTGAACTGCAGAATAAGAAATATAAACTTGAGTAATGTCAACACATGGCACCATCATTGTCTTCATTTTAAAAGAAATAGCGCTGGTGAACATACATAGCACAGTTTATTTTTAATCTATCAGTCAGATTTTTACAAACAGATTACAAACCATTTACTCCAACTATAGATTTTTAAATGTCACCTTGTTCCTCTTGACTGTACTGCCTGTCCATTTCTGCCCTCCACCCTCCTCTGTGATGTTTGTGATTCCTATTTGATGTGCTACTCATCACCCACACTTCTGTGTTGCAGCTGCTCTGATCCAGCAGGCCACCACAGTCAAAAACAAGGATATCAGAAAGTTTTTGGATGGTATTTATGTGTCTGAGAAGGGAACAGTAGTGGATGCGGGACACTAAAAGTGTCATCTGCAGGTTAGACAACGCCCTCTACTTTCTATATTCTTGGTGTTCATTCTCTTAAAATGCATGTTTTTTCTGTTATCTTGTCTCCAGAGGTGTCTGCAAGTTCAAGTTTTTGGTTTTACATTTGATGTTTGAGGTTTTAGAACTGGGCAGTGTAAACTAAAATGTCTTTTGTAATTTAACAGAGCCAAAGATGTCATTCATATTTATTTTGCACTAATGACAATTTGGTTCATAATCCTTGTATTACTTAAATGGAAAATTGTCATTTGAGAAGGTCAAACTGGCAAATGTCAGGTTTGGAAGAATTACAAATCTTTTTCTTTCTTTTTTTTAACTAGTAGCAATTTGTGTGCCTTAAACATTTTTAAATACTTGGAATGCTGGCTGAGTATGCATCAAAAATCTTGTTCTTTGGCTTTTCCTCATTATTTGCTTCTAGACGTTCAGGCTTTCTGCTCTTTTTTTTTAATGTTAAGCCACCAAACTGTTTCCAAGTGAAAATGTTTCACTCTTCTCACCTCTGTGCGTGTCTGTCTTTCAGCGGCCTCAATCCAGCAGTCCACCACGGTCAGAAAGAGACATCAGGAAATTCCTGGACGATATCTACATTAGTGAACAGTCAACTGGTGGAGCCGGATTCTGAATAAATAAATGTTCACTCTTCTCTTATGACCAATAAACTACCAACTTTTCCAATTAATCTCTGCTGGTTTGTTGCCTTTATTTGACAGTGAATTTTTTTTAGGTATACTTTAGCAAGAGGATGAACTCGTTAAACTGGATGCTTAGCCATGAAGCTTGTTTATATTTATGCCTGTTGCTCTTCTGGGGCCTGTTTCAGAAAGCAGGTTTACTGAAAACTCTGACTTGGTTAACCCTGAGATGAGGGAAACTCTGTTTTTTTCGGATACAGCTGAATAAATGTAATGTAAATCAAATGTAACATGGTAGGACTGCAGCATTTATCATCAATTAATGAAGTCTGTTAAATAATGAAAGAGTGGATTACACTGTAATAGTGTTAATTTATTGACTCCTCAATCCTGTTTTTGAAGATAAATGTCATGGTCACTGGCATGCGTTAATGTTTCTGCTCAACTGGATTAAAATGGAGGCTGTGCTCTTTGTTTACCAGTTGCCATGGTGAATCGTAGTATCAGAGCTCCATTGATGGCTTTTTTCATTCCCAACACACACGCTTAACTCGGTGAACATACTCGGAGTTGATTGAACTAATGCTGATCAGCTGTTCTGAAACCAAAAACTCAGAGTTTGACAGCTCAGTTGAGTTAGTAGAGTTGGTCAACCTAGAGTTAAGGTTTTAACTCAGCTTGTTGAACCTGCTTACTGAAACAGGCCCCTGGTTTGGTACTGAGAAGTAGTTCCTGGCATCTTTACACCCCTGCGTTCAAATTTTGAGTATGTTTCGCACGTTGAAATAAGTCTTTCAGATTTGTATAATGTGGCAATATTTCTCTCTATCCAAAATGTTCAAGTAAGGAATGAAATAACACAAATTAGTACACAAATATTAAAAATAGAACCAAGCTGAACTGCACAAACTTTAAATTACAAAATGACTATAAAGAAATTTGAGTGGTAGATAAATTGGTAAATCTAAATTTACTATAGTGTGAGTCAATGGTTAAATGATTGACTTTGATTGAATGATTATTTTTTCAATGGCCCATATCTTATTCATTATTAACAGATGGAGGACAAAACAGTTTTGGTATTTTAGTGTTGCTAATTTTGAATGTTAATATTTAGAACTTGTGTTGAAGTCAGGGGTAGTAATACAACTGGGCACCAGTCTGGAGTAGGCGACCTTGCGTTAAATTAAAGCTATTGAAATTATTTATTTATATATATTTATAAAATATGACTTTAAAATCCAAGAAGAGATCTGTCCTGTTTGAACACCTATAGCCATGTTAAAATAAGAAGCACTGAAAATGTCTTTGTCTGTTATTTTGTTTTACTGTTTTTTTTTAAGTACGTTTACTTCTCAGCATATAACTTTGTTCTGAATTGTTTTGTTGACTATAGCAGCTCACAACAAAGAGACGCAAAGTGACGTCAGCTGCCGCACGGCTCGCGCGGCGGACGTTCGTCATCTCAGGGCGACCCTCATGATTCCTGCTTCGCGCCAAGCTGCTGCTGTTGAAACGGTTTACTGACTTTCCTGAAGAAATAACCTGCAACTAAAGCTGCGAGAAAAACCATGGTACGTTACAGATTCATGTTATTAACATGTGTGACGGTTATGGACGGAGTGAAGACGACGCTGTGCTGCGTTCGCTGCAGCTAAAAGAGAAGAAACTTGTTCAAAGTGAAGCTAGGACCACATTTACTGCTGTGTTAATTACATTTAAACAGTGGAGGTTTTTTTCTTTGCGACACACGAACAATAAACTAGTTTTTGTTATTGTTGATGTTTGAAATATCTCATGGATTGTGTGACTCCGGCAGAAATACTGATTATTTTTTGTGTTTGTTAAGGTGCAGGATGTTTTGTTATTTGCATATTGACCAGATCTGCTGTCAGTGAAAAATGACTGATAATTAAAATTTACCGACATGGCCACACACATTTTGCCACAGTTCCAAAAATTAAATACATGTATTACACAGAACCTAAACCTAAATCAACAAACACTGCTAAATATTAGGGCTGGGTATCTACTGATTTTCTGAATTTATTAGTTAAGTCAAGTCAACTTTATTTCTAGAGCACATTCAAAAACAACCAGGGTTGACCAAAGTGTTTTACAAAGTAAAAGGCATAACGAACGGCAAGGGTTAAATAATAAAATGGTAAAAATCTAGGTAGACGTGTCAAGGTTGACTATTCTTATCCTGAAGTGACGGCCAAGGAGATTAGATTTCGAGTCAGTACGTCCCGATTTGACTCAATTTGATATGGTTTAATATGGATTCAGTATCATATTCTACATTCAGATTATGAGATTTTAGCATGTGAGATGCTGAAGATCAATCTAACATAAATTTAATTGGTACAAGCTCTTCTCTCCCCCATCTTCCATCACACTGCTTCATAAACAACCGGCTTTATTTAAATTACTATTACAGTATTACTATTGTCTCGTCTATTTATTAATTATGAAGTTTTATCGAAGTCTAAAAATACACAGGTGCACTCAGGTGACTGAATGCACTGTGATGCCAGATCGAATGCTGCTAGTTTTAGTATTATGAATGTTGTTGATTCTGTATGATTGAATGACTGTTTCTATATTGAGCACCGGCCGAAATGGCACTGTTGTCCACCTTTGGGACAATATCATGAATCTTGAAGTTATGACTAAGTTGTCCATCTGAGGGTGCTATGAGCACAGCGTTGTAGAAATGGCAGATATTAAATCAAAGGAACAAAGGAATTGATTAATTGATCTTAAAAATGGAAGGACTTTGGACTGTGGTAAAGAACTTAGTTGAAGAACTTTGAACTGCGCATGTGTTCAATTCGGCAGGTACAAGAATGAAAATGGCTGGGTTTCACAGCAGCAGCACTCTCTCTCCCTCCTTATCTCTTGACTGTCTCTTCCTTCAGTTTCCCTTAGACCTATGTGCTGACTAATATTCACTCAAATGTATTGTTCTTATTTATGTATAACCCAAAATAAATGTATCATCATCAAAGTGCAAAAACCTTGTATATTGTTGTCTGTGGTGCTCGATTTCATTTTGAACTTACGTCATACATGTTGTCTGTGTGTGCTCAGGACATCAGGCGGTTCTTTGCACCGGCTGCAGCCAAACCTGCGGTGCAGAGACCCCAGAATGGAAACCTAAAAGTGGAGGACAAGAAGAAGAGGGACAAGTCTATGTCTCCAGATGAGGAGGTGAAACAGAAAAAGAAAGACAACTCAAAGGCAAGGAAACTATGACACTGAGGATTTGCACATCTGATATTTTCTGAACAGGCTGTGCACTCTCGTTAATTCAATCCTCAATGGATAAATCTAATCTCCCATTTTATCTATTCCATAAATCTGAAATGCATAGATTTATTTATTTTGTACAATTGAGTCCACATTTGAAAGATTTAAGTGAAGATTATGATTTTACAAATGGCACAAAGGTTAACTCTTTATGTCTTCCTGGTGTGACATGCCTGAGTACAGATCTTTATAATGTTAAATTATTTATCAGGTGCAGGTCTGAGGAGCTAATCCTGGACTATAGAGCACCAAACATCACATGACTCCGTTTGCTCACATTGCCATGTTGGCAGGAATAGCTTCTGGAAAAAATTAACAGTTAACTTTGATCCTTACAATACCCCTGGGTGTGTTTCACAAGTATGGGAACAACTGGATTATTCCAGATCTGCAGCATTATGACATCTTCAAATTACTGATAAACCTTCACTCATTCTACTATTATACAGTACAATAAAAGTATGTAAAATAAACCAGATACTAAGAGCACTGTGCAAAAGTCTTAGGGTCCCATCAGCTTTGATGTTTTTATGTCTGTCAAATTCTGTGATCATTGGCATTTAGATTGGAATGATGTGAATGAAAGTTGGTCTTATATACTAGCAAGTTGTCAGTGAGTTACAACAAGATACAACATGTGTATATAATGCTCAAGCATGATTGGACCTGGTGTAACACACCTTTTTTTTTACAACAGACATTTCTCAACACGAAATAGTTGGACAAACACAGGTTATTCAATAACATTAATTAGGGTTTCATTCCAGTTTTATGAAAGCCAGGGTCATGCTATTGTTCAAGTGTAAGGGTAGGTCATAATAACACCTAACAAGTAAAAAACATTCTTATTATAAAACTGCAAAAATGTTGACTGTATTTTGTGGATGTGTTCCAATAAATAAATAGACATTTTGACCATTATAGAATTGCTAAAACAACAAATCTAGTGGTGTCCTATGACTTTAGATTGAACGACGTTAAAGTTGCCGTTAGGATTCAAACCTTCCTGGTTGGCATTTAAGGGGAATCTTGACTGGATGCCAACTTGATGATTTGGTACCTGATATGAAGTGATCACTGAAAGCAGAATCCTTTGCTTGTGGTTTCCCATCACTCCATCTTCTATGCTCAGAGTTTTATAATGACTTTGGTGATCTGGTAAATGCTCTCAGATTAGCCTATTAGAGCTGCAACTAACGATTATTTTCGTAGTCGATTAATCTGTCGATTATTTTTACAATTAATCGTTTGGTCCATAAAATATCAGAAAACCTTAAAAAATGTTGATCGGTGTTCGTCAAACCTGGAAATGATGATGTTCTCAAATGTCTTGTTTTGTGCACAAACCAAAATGATTAACTTTTAATGATTTCTTTGTTATCCAGAGCAAAGAAATGAAGAAAGTACTCACATTTAAGAAATTTAAACAATCTGAAATCAAAATGAGATTAATTTACATCAGTTTTTAGAGCTCTACTGGTGATGATGTTTAAGTATTTTCTTAACACTGTTATGACACTAATTTAAGTTTCCTTTATCCTTTTGTTTGAAATTTTCTTTAATCCAAAAAAACTTTTTATCTTCTGCCTTTGTCATTGTCAGTCAGTCATCATCTAACCGCTTTATCCTCCACCAGAGGGTCGCGGGGGGTGCTGTGCCAATCTCAGCTTCATCGGGCGATAGGCGGGGTACACCCTGGACAGTTCGCCAGTCCATCGCAGGGCCACACACAACTAGAGACAAACAACCATTCACTCTCACACTCACTCCTACGGTCAATTTAGAGTGTCCAATTTACCTAATCCCCACATTGCATGTTTTTGGACTGTGGGAGGAAGCCGGAGAACCCGGAGAGAACCCACGCACACACGGGGAGAACATGCAAACTCCATGCAGAAAGGCCCTTGTTCCAACCGGGGCTCGAACCCGGGTCTTCTCGCTGCAAGGAGAGAGTGCTAACCACTACACCACCGTGTGGCCCCCTTTGTCATTGTAATGATCATAATTGTATTGATGTGGGTTCATTTTGGTTTATTTGTCAGGTCAAAGGCTCCAAAATGGAGGAGAAACACCATGATGGTGAGAAAAAAAGGAAGAAGCGTGCCATCATAGAGTCAGGTAAGGATGATACAGCAGTGCTATGCGACTCCTCAGGAATTAAACTATTAAACTAATGCTTGTCATTTTTCCTTATTTCACAACCTGCAATTTAAATGATTGGTCAATTGATTTCAACTTTTACTTCAGTTTTAATATTTTAAATTTTTTCTTAGTTTTTTGTCCACATCATATCATTAAGCACAGGAATATGATTTAAGGCTTCTATGTTTAGATATAGCATATTATATGTGTGTGTACAGTTATACAGCTACATTCTGTAAATAAGAATGGAGGAACATGATGGCAGAATGGGATGAATGGGATTAGGATGAAATGTGCCTTTTCTTCACCTCATGTGCTTTTGTTTTCTCTCTAGACTCGGAGGAGGAGCAAGTGAGGAAGTCAAAGAAATCGCCCAAAGAGAAGCAGAAGACCAGAAAGGCGGTGCCACCTCCCAAAGAAGATCCTGTGCAGTACGTCTCTGAAACAGGTGATGGTTTGTCAACGACTCCCTGTACACACTGGGATGTTGTTATGGATTTTCACATTGACCAATGATAAGTGAAGTAAAATTGTCTTAAAAACATCTTCACTAATAATTTTCCTACACAGTCAATGTCTACTGAATTCCTTGTCAATTCCACTAGCTTTTTTATATTAAGATATGGTATTATAATAGCAACAATAACCCAGAATGGTAATAAACATAACAAGAAACAGTAGAGATTACGTTTGCTGTATTTACGAGAAGGTCTCTAATTATATGTTTATGTGACTGAATTGTAGACTCGGACAGTGACAACTTTCTATCCTTGAAGAAAGTTTCCAAAACCAAGCAGGACACGGCGTTCAAACAAAGAAAGTCAGGGCCCAAAAAGGAAGTGAAGACTCCTGTGAAGTTGTCGTCTACACAGGGGAAATCTGGACTCAAATCTCCTCCAGTGGCCGCAGCCTCAAAGCTAGTCCAGCCACCTCAGCCCAAACAAACCCCCACATCAGTATTTGACTACTTTGGCAGCGGGAATATTCAGCGCTCAGACAAGAAGCTGGTAGCCAGCACTAAAAGAAAAGCTGTGAGTAGTGACCTAGAAGTCTTCCACACTGATCCCTTTATTTAGTCATCATTTAGTCGGTCTTTCGCCACTGTTTTAAAACAACCATTCATGTTTCGATAAACTGACTTTTCAAATACAGCCAACTGAGGACATGCATGATCTGATCAGTGACGAGGAAATTGCCAGACAGCTGCAGATGGAGGACGACATGGAAGTAAGAGAAATATAGAGTACTTTCCGGTTTTGTTATGTTTACGATTTGGATTATTAAGACATTTGAGCAAGGAAATTATTGTGATACAATGATTCATCTGAAAATAATATAAATTAATATGATTCAAAGAAAGGTTATTGAGGTTTTTGGAAATTTTACTGAAAGATTTGCCTCTGCTTTTCTATTCTCTTCAACTTCACGCAGCTGGAAAAACAGGTCCATCAGGACATGGAATTTGCAAAAACTCTAGCCATGCTGGACAAGGAGCCACAGGCCAAGAAAGTAATGAACACTGTAGCAGAGTGTGATTGTTTGGTTCTTATAATGCAGTAGTAATGTGCGGTATGATCAAAAACTCAGTTCTGATACTGGTGGTTGTAAAATATAAATGTGTGTCCTCAACCAGGCTCGTACAGGCTCAGGTGAAAAACAAGCACTTGCTGCAAATCCTAAAAAGAGCAGCTCAGACTCCGCTGCTGGCAGCACAAGCAGCACAAGCAGCACTTCGAAGAGCCGGCGGAACATGTCAGAGGATGTCATCAGCCCGTCTCCAAAGAAGAAAGTTTCCCCAATCAAAGCAAGCTCCAAACTGGCTATGATGAAGAAAATGGATGAAGAGAAGAACATTGGGCCAAACGTCAAAGCCCACATTTCACCCACAAAAATTAAAACCTCACCCAGAATGGAGCCACTTGCTTCATCGAGCTCAGAAATGAAGTTTACACCCAAAATGGCAACATCACCCACTTCACTTAAAACATCTCCCAAGAAACCAGAGGTGAGCCTCCACTAATATGTTCAGAAAATCTGTTTATTTGTCCACAAAGGCCACCTGTAGCACAATAATCTACACAAGAACGCATTATAAGAAGAAGTTAAATGTCTTCCTTCTTTCCATCTGATCTGATCAGAGCACAAGCACAAGCCCTGACGACGCTGAGAAGAAGAAAGTAAACTCTACAGCATTCAGGAACTACCTCAACAGAGATGGACCACGTGCTCTGGGCTCCAAAGAAATCCCACAGGTAAGACAAACGCACGACAGCTGTCTGACAGTTGTGGGAAGAAGAGTTCACTGTCATTCCTAATCGCTGACTCTGTGTTGTCTTTTTCACAGGGAGCAGAGAACTGTTTGGAGGGCTGTGTGTTTGTGGTGACGGGGGTCCTGGAGTCCATGGAGAGAGATGATGCCAAGTCACTCATCGAGCGCTACGGAGGCAAAGTGACTGGCAATATCAGCAAAAAGACGACCTACCTGGTGCAGGGCAGGGACAGTGGAGTCTCAAAGCTTGAGAAGGTGACCAACGTGGTAGCCAGTAAAAAAAATAAATTAAAAAAATAAAATAGAATCCAATGATCTTCCATACGATTGCACTATGTATTGATGCTGAATGGCATGTTTTTTTGAAATTCTCCAAATACTTCCTGTTTGAGTTTTTCCTCTAATATCTGATTTCGTGCTCTACTCAGGCTGAAAGTTTGGGTACAAAGATCCTGGATGAGGATGGTCTGCTGGATCTGATCAGAACCAAACCTGGGAAGAAGTCCAAGTATGAGATTGCTGCGGAGGCAGAGGTGAGTCCAGGATGCATCTGTTGACCTTTCATGTCTCTCACTGTTCACTGGGTTAATTCATCTGTTAGGTCAGTAAATTAACATCATATGTTTTAGGTTGTTTAAATAAACTGTAAGCATTTTTTTATTTATTTTTTATTTTCACTGTAAATAGTTCAAAAAATAGTTCAGAAAATCTTGTTGTTTGAAAAAGTTTAATTAATTATTTCAACTGGATGATAATTAGATCTTCCTAATTGATGATTCCACTCATCATTTGATCAGAGTGTTTTTATTTTTCTGTAGATTTGATCTGTTATTTCAGCCTTACATGTAAAGATTACTTTTATTTTTTCCCTCCTATCAATTAGAGCAAAACCTCAAAAACGAGGTCTACCCCCACTCAGAAGTCAAAGGTCACCCCCACAGCCCAGAAGATCTCTCCTTCCAAAGGTAATTCCAGGTCTCCTCACACCCCGAGCCCATCAAAGACTGGTCTGACACAAGGTTACAGTAGCAAGAGTGGAGGTGGTGTCACTCCACCTGGGAGAGGCTCAGGTCAGACGGCTCGGAGGGAGCTGGGTCTGTCCTCCACTCGTTTGCCTTCAGCTTCAGACTCTCCATCAACGGCCGGAGAGGATCCCAGTCTGCTCTGGGTGGACAAGTATCGCCCACACTCTCTGAAGACGGTGATTGGCCAGCAGGGGGAGCAGAGCTGTGCCAATAAGCTGCTGCGGTGGCTGCAGAACTGGTACAAGAACAACAGTGGCTCTGCCTCCAAAGCACCAGGTAATGGACAATTTAGCTTTGTTTGTGTCAAAGATACAAACTTAAAATCTGAGCTAAGCTTGTTTCAGTGAATTTTAGATTTGAATCATGTATCTAGCTGATATGCTTTGTGCTGGCTGTTTTTTTTTTATGTACTTTAGCAAGGTTTGGTAAGTTTGGAGGGAAAGATGATGGATCAGGATTCAAAGCTGCTCTGCTCTCTGGACCTCCGGGTGTGGGGAAGACTACCACTGCAGCCCTGGTCTGTGAGGTCAGCCTAGTTTTTGTTGCTGTTTAAGTGTCACATCTCCAAGCTGTGTCATATAATATTTACATCTAAGCAAATATATCCTGATGGCAGCCTCGTTTTGACCTAACTTTTCCTGTGTCTGTGTTGACATGTAGGAGCTGGGTTTCAGCTACGTGGAGATGAATGCTAGCTGTACTCGCAGTAAAAACAGTCTGAAGGAAGTTGTCGCAGAGTCACTTAACAACACCAGCATTGAGGGCTTCTACAAAGGTGAGTCCTCATCATTTCTCTCAATTGTCAATTTGTTTGTTTTTTCCTTCACATTTTAAAGTGGGCACATTAAAATAGCAAGCCATTTTATCAAAAAACAGTTGGATACCAAATCCTTGTCGATGATGATATTATTCTGACTTCGTTTAGTTTTCTTGAACTGAAAAGAAATATTATCAGTCCTGACTGAGGGACTGTTTGTGTGTATGCAGTGGCAATAAGCATTTATTCCATCAAGAACTTTTCGTGTTTCCTGTTCTCAAACATACATAATGCACAATGTTGCTGCCGTCTGTCAGCGTGGAAATGTCTCCAGGTGACAAGAGATGGCTGATGGGCTTAATTATTGTTGGATTAACTCATTTGACAAATGTAACAGACATTTGGTTATATTTAAATGTTGCAAGAGAAGTCATACACAATGATGTTGCCTATGGAATCTGGATATGTCATGTGTCATATTGATAAAGTGTAAAACGTTTTAGAAATTTGTCTCATGTTTATGTATGTGTGTGGTTTCTGTAGGAATGTCTCAGACGGTGAGCAATAAACACATTCTGATCATGGATGAGGTTGATGGCATGGCTGGCAATGAGGACCGTGGAGGAATCCAGGTACAAAAACACTTGTCCTTGTTAGTTGCACCATTTCATAGATGTTAGGCCTTTGCATATATCACTCAGCAAAATGTCACTGATGTAAAAGCTGGATACAAGTTTGTAAAATGTGTGTGTGTGCAAAGGCCTTTACAGTCAGGTCCCTTACATATCTACTTAATTTTGTTAAGGGAAGAAATATGACCAACTGCAACATTGGTCATATTTCTTCCCTTAACAAAATTAAGTAGATATGTAAGGGACCTGATTTGAGATGCTGTAATGAAGCCACAACAAACATTTAGTCTGATATTTAGTCCAACACAACTGTCCAAAGAGTTCACTGCTCATTGTTTTCCTCCACCATGTTGTCTGACCTCCTGTAGGAAATGATCGGCCTGATCAGGACTTCAAAAATTCCTATCATCTGCATGTGCAACGATCGTAACCATCCGAAGATCAGATCACTGGCCAACTACTGCTATGATCTGCGTTTCCAGAGGCCGCGAGTGGAACAGATCAAGGCATGTGCACACACTTAAGTGGGCTCAGAACAACAACAATAATAATAATAATAATATGAATATATAAAAATATAACTATATATTTAAAAACGACTAAGTGAATGTATTTACGTTCCTCTCTCCTTTTCCATTTTTCAATTTTTTTAGGGAGCCATGATGTCCATTGCTTTCAAAGAAGGAATCAAAATCCCGCCCCCAGCTCTTAACGAAATGATCCTTGCTTCCAATCAGGATGTTAGACAGGTAAAGAAGATCAATAAAGGTCCAATGCCTACTGGGGTTATGTCATTGTTTACAACAGTCACTCAATGCTAGTTGTTTTACTGTAGGTGATCCACAACCTGAGCATGTGGTCGGCTAAAGACAAGGTGATGACGTACGACCAGTGCAAGTCTGACGCAGCCAATGCCCGCAAGGACATGAAACTGGGGCCATTTGACGTTTGCAGGAAGGTGTTTGCCTTGGGGGAGGAGACTGCGCACATGAGCTTCATTGACAAGTCCGACCTCTTCTTCCACGACTACTCATTAGCGCCACTCTTTGTCCAGGAGAACTACCCTCATGTTCGTCCAGCAGCTGCTGGGTAAGAGAGAGGCTGGCTATTTGCACCTAAGTGGTAGTCAATTGTCACACATAAGAATCTGAACTCTTGCTTTGGAGATTGGTGATTTGACTGGTGACTATCTTGAGTTTTGGCAACCAGAAGTTCCCTGACATTACCTGCAACTTGCTCGTATATGCCGTAAATTGTCTACGGCTATGTCCTCGACACGAGTATAGAGGCAGAGAAGCCTCGCACACAAGGGAAGAACATGCACACTCCACACATCATGTTCTGTTGTCACCTGAAACTAGCAATCTGGAAATCATGTGAGATATAGATCAAGTGAATATATTCTTACTTCCTGGTCGGCCTCAGCCAACAAACTGGAAGACTCTTTGTGGATGGTTGATGTTTCCACCTGAATTTGGATCGAGTGGATCATTTAATGTTTCTGTATTTTCTTGTCTGTCTCTAAATGCACAGTGGAGATCTGAAGTCCCACCTGGTGTTGCTCAGCAAGACAGCGGACTCCATCTCTGACGGAGACCTGGTGGACAGACGTATCCGCTCTGCACAGAACTGGTCACTGTTGCCCACCCAGGTAACACACACAAGCACAGGTCCACTACACTGACTAAGTCACCCCCACAACCTGCTCATCATCTCCTCCAGCGCCTTCCTTCTGGTTGGTGCTACAGATCACTGTCCAAAAGCAAATGCACTGAAGTCAAATTCCGCTGGCCTTGGTTGTGTGTCTAATAAATGATCATCTTTTAGGCCGTATATGCCAGTGTGTTACCAGGTGAGCTCATGAGAGGCTACATGAGTCAGTTCCCAACATTTCCCAGCTGGCTGGGCAAAAACTCCTCCACCAACAAACATTCCCGAATCGTTCAGGAGCTGGCTTCACATATGAGCTTAAAGTGAGTCGAGCCTTTTTTTGTTGTTGTCGTATTTGTTTAATAATTTACATGTTTTCACACAAAAAAAATATTTTCTTGGCTTCTGCAGGACGTTAAGCAGCAGACAGGCAGTGAACCTGGACTACCTGCACTACCTGCGTCAGGCACTGCTGAGCCCACTTCAGAAGCGTGGAGCAGAGGGTGCTGGAGAAGCTGTGCAGCTGCTGGACGACTACCAGCTTATCAGAGAGGACGTGGACAACATCATGGAGATCAGTGTCTGGGGTGGAAAACCTGATCCCTACTCCAAACTGGACCCCAAGGTCAGGAAGAGCTATAGTTGAATTTTTTAGTAATTGAATTGAAAACAGTGCTTGAAGGAACCGATTGGCTGGCAGGAGCATTTAACTGATACAACAAACATCATTCTACTTCCAGGTAAAGGCAGCTTTCACACGCACGTACAACAAAGAAGTCCACCTGACGCCATACTCCCTACAAATCGTGAAGAAGGGACGCCGTGGTGGAGGTGAAGGAGAGTCAGAGCTGGGAGGAGAGGGCATGGACAACGAACCTCAGGAGCCTGAGGGTGAAGAAGAAGGCCTGAAAACAGATGCTATGATTAAAGTAAGAATGCTCACACTGTGAAACACAAGTTATATTACATCTCCAAAGGTATATGTTTATATACAGTGTTTCCCACAAACCAGACAGCAGCGCCGCGGTCACTGTTGAATTGATCAATCTATGGGAAACCCTGATGTATCATGTTTATCTCATCTGTGTCTTGTTTGTCCCTGCAGCAGAAGAAGGCAAAGGCCACCAAGGAGACGAAGAAGGAGAAGAAAGAAGATTCTGGGAAGGGCAAAGGAAAGGGGAAAGGCAAGGCTAAGAAATGATGGGAGAAAAACAAACTTCCCTTCTGCCTATAACTGCTCTCACAGAATGAAATATCTTTCTCTGCACTTACAAAGATCTTTAAATGAACATTGGAAGGAAGTAACTGAGAGATGTTTTTAACTTCCTGTCAAAACGTTCCAAATGATGCACACAGTCTGCTCGTTGCAGCTGTTATCATGTCTCTCCTCTTGAGTAAGGTGCATCGAATCAGGAGCATTTCGTCAGTCACCTGTGGTCCAGGTGTCGCGGCTGTAAATAATGTGACTGTTACCTTTTGCTAACAACAGTATATTAGTACTTCTGCTTTGGTTCTACGGTTAGCAGCACTAATGACTGTAAATTTGAACTCTGTAAAAATGTCATGAGAATTAATAGATAAATATGTAGCTCATGAGTGTCAACGTGTCTTTGTTTTGCTGTCTCCTCTTGTTTTCTAAAAGAGGTCAAGTAATGTTTATGTTTTTTTTTTATTAAAATCTGATGTCTCACTCACACATTTAATTGGAAAACTTGATAACCATACTCAGTGTGAGCATGTACAAAGACTTGTAGGCTGAACCTAACCAAACCAAGAAAGTCACTAAATAATCTCAATTATCAACAACAGAACACATTTATGTATTTTTCCATAATTATTTTGATTAAAGATTATGTAAAAGAAATGTTAAAAATCAGCCTTAATTTTGTGTTGGATAAAATGATGTCTCTTTCTTTGTCAGGTAGTTGATCATTGAATTTATGATTCAACTTTAAATATAAAACCACATCAACAGTGTTAAAGGGAAGTTAAGTGTCATTCATGCTTCAGTGCTGAATGTCTATACATGTGAGAAAGAAAAGCATTCTTCAAACGATTAGACAAAGCCATTAATAGAAAATGAGTTTTATATGGATGCTGTGTACACACACCAACTGATGCCTCTGGACGCATCTTCAATGATGTTCCTGGAATCATCGGGTGTTTCGGGTCTTTCAACATCATACACCCCCTCCAGGTGACCCAGCCGGGGCTGATCAGACCCCTGCTTGTGTCCAGATGGCTCAACTACCACGCCACCATGACTCACAGCCATCCTATGGCCCTCTCTGCCACTTCGGTGGTACTGTGGATGGCTTTCCTCTTTCTCACTCTCGATACCTAAAATGCTGAAGGCTCTGGCCAAAGAATGGGCTGTGAGGCACTGAGAGGCAACTCGCTCTCCATCCAACCTGCTGGCAGTTGCTGACCAGACCTGCAAACTTGCAAATATGATAATCCGACTGGTAAAAATGTAATTTATTACATATCGATGAATTAAGGCTAACATCTTACAATATAGAAGTCTTAATTTGTGATTTACATCAACTTTAACAATGACATTTTGTTGCTTTTTTGGACGACATACTGTACTATGACGTTTTGAGTGATTTTGGACCACATACTATACTATGACATTTTTGAGTGATTTTGGACGACATACTACACTATGACTTTTTTGTCTAATTTTGGGACAAATTTTGACAACATACTAAACTACATATGATATTTTTTGACAAATTTTGAATGAAACTATGAGATTTTTTTATTAAAATTTTGGACAACATACTGAACTATGAAATTTTTGACAAATTTTTGGACGACATACTAAACTATGACATTTTTGACAAATTTTGGACGACATACTAAACTACTACTAAACTTTTTGAACTGATTACAAGAGTTGGGACTTTTCTCACCTAACTGACATTTTTGATACATAGTAAGGTTTTTGAACAATCACAGTGTAAGTTGTATACTTTTTTGGACATAAGCTGATTTTATAATGCAGGTATAGAAACTGGTGTTTGGAATGGGGAGGGGCTTGTGATCTCTCTCTCCCTCTCTCTGCTTTAAAACTCTGTGTTTTAAAGGCTGTGACCCATGACCCAAATCAATAGGCTACATCTATTCTTGTAAGCTTTTAGTACTATTAGATTTCTTTTTTTCCTGAAAGCTTTTCATCTGCATGCCTTGCATGGTAATCTCTAATGATTGTGTCAGATCGTCCAGATTAATAAAAGCACTCATGCTGCAGTACTCACTCACAGACTGATAAAGGAGGTACGGCACAGTCGGTGCTGCAAGAAAGACACGTGAAACTTTGAGGGTCAACTTGAGGGATTTATTAGAGAAGGGTGGATATAAAGGTATTGTATGCAGGGACATTTTCTATTCTCAGAGCAAACCACAACTAGTCAAACCTCTCCTTCTATATTTATATGCTACACAACTTCCAATCAAGGTCATCATAGTTAGTGATGTATTCATTAAATAAAGGAATTTAAAAAGGCAATACATTTGATCATGAATGTGCTTTGAAAAAAACAACAAAAAAAACGATTTATTATTATAATTATCAGGGGACTAAAGGGATACTACTTGTATGCTGGCACTTCCAGATCTTAATCATGAGTTATTCCTAGCACTACAGGTTAACATTCAAAGTGGAAAAAAACAAACAAAAATAAAATAAAATAAAATATATATATATATATATATCAAGAGGGATCATACCAACATTGATATTTTCCCTTTGTAATACCTTCTCATCTGTACCATTCAAAAATTCCATTCAGACGATTTAAATGTGTATACAAGCAGCCAGCCAACCATGTTAATGGTTTCGCTAGAACATCAACGGCCACAAATGTTTCAAATGACACTCTTCTCCTCCTCTGATATGTTTCCTTTTTCTTTTTTTTTCCCTTTTTTTGTATCTTTAACTTTTTTTCCAAAGCGGTTTTGTGTCACATTTTGGCTCTCACATATTAAGTTACAATAAGACCGATAAATAGTGTTGGGTGTGTGCTGGCAGTCTGTGAGCCACGGGGCACCACAGAGTTCAAAGGAGCCGCAGTGTGGCAGTTTAATATGTACTGTAGTCCTCCTGAGATGTCACCAAGCACACACACACATCGCAAACAGGTGGGTTAACGCAATGTAAAAAGGGGACTTTTACTCCAACTTGTCAGAATCATATTTTGTTGTTTTTCTTGAGTATGTATGACGTTGTTTGCTTAGAAGGAGTCCATGGCCTTGAATTCACTGAGGGCCTGGACGGGGGAGATGTGTTTCTTCTGGGAGCCTCGTCGCACACGTGTCTGACACTCCTCGGGCTTCTCCCGTTTTACCAGTGGCTTCTTCTCAGGGGCCTTCATGCGCCAAGACACCACGGGTGAGTTGACCGCCGCTGTTCCGTACACCTTCTGGTACTTGGTGGAGGCTACATAAGATGCCTTTACAGTCAGCACCACTGCGTTCATTAGGTTCTTGGCCGCTTGGATCAGGGAGGTGGCACTGTCCAGCTACAAGAGGATCATATGACAGTTGGGGAAAAAAATGTCAGTGTCTCTGTTTAGAGAAAAAGTGCAACATTCCCTTGCAGTCAATGAGCACATTAGGGCATATTAGTCACATATAGCACCTAGGAGGTCTGTGCCACAAACTGGCAATTAAGTGGGATAAAAACATGGCTATCGCTATATGACATCTTATTTTAGCAGCCCTTAATTAGCAGAGACAGGGGTCAGGTGTACCTCTGTCTCCCTCTGTTTTGTTTGGCTGACATTTAAGGGTCGGCGGCCAGTGGGCCTCCTTCTACCTCATGCTGAGACGAGTCAACTGTGCAGATTTAATGAGCGTGGAATCCAGCTGGCCATCATGAAAAGGTTAAAATCTCAGCAGGGCATGCAAAACTCATATGAGACAAACTATAATAGAGTGCTAAGAAATTGTGAAGAACAGTAAGATGCATGGCAACTCAAAACAGATAAAAACCAAGTCGGATTTTAATAAGAGGAATAAATCAAACTAAAATGAGAATTTTCTTTTACAGGCAAAACTGTCGGAAAGGCACCGTTTTCCCATTTTATCTAAGGATAGAAAAGCAGACACCTAAATTAAGCATAGTGTGATGCTTTTTTCCCATTGTGTAAAGACACTTCATTCACAATACTAGTGGACATACCTCTGTTTCTTACAAAATATTATCTGACTTTTCTGAAAACGGACAAAATGTGAATCATCTTCTTCAGAGATTCTGAGATAGACACAGTAAATGGAAATTGACTTGACAACCAATCAAACAAATAAAGTGAGTATCAACGCACACCTGATAAAGATAGACACATACACACACACACACAGGTTTGCACAGCTTTTCTTCCATTCATTTAGATTCATTTAGCCTAAAGATAGACAGATAGATCATCTCACAAAGAACTTCACATCTATCTAATATGTTTCAATAGAAACCAAGAGAATTGCCTTCAAGGTAGGACATAAGGCAATTTAAAAGTGTAAACACACGGAGCTGCTAGAGAGGCTGCCACTCGTGTCGGTGCCGGAAGGAAGAAAGTACACCCCTTTAACCTGTTAATGCTTAACACTGACCTTAACCTAAACACAGGTCAAATCTTAGCCCTAAACTTAGGTGATATCCACACAGAAATGGAATGAAACGTGAACAATCTTTTTCTTTGTCGTTTTGACAAATATTCCGTAAACACGGCATTGTTTCAGGAAATGTAGCCGTCCACACGAAACCCCCCCCACGACGACACAAAAAGCTGTAGTACATACAGTCCTGTATGCCAGGTATGTGAGTGGCGCTGTAACGCTGCTACACATCACACATTACACTACACATATCAAAGAATCAAAGAAAAAAAGACAGAATGAACAAGCCAGGGGAAAGGAAGGGAGATAAAAGAAAGAAAAAGCGACTGGTGACACATGTGGTGACTTTCTGGCATAACCCCAATTACTTTCCGAGAAGGAAATCGCAAGTTGCTGCAGACACTCGGAAAGAAAGAAAGTCACTGTGACCACGCAGTCACAGACGAGAAGGAGCTGTGGATGTGCAGTGCAGCTGACTGTGTGCAGAACAATTACTCATCTGTATTGTTCATTCGAAAATAGTGTCTGTAAAAGTTTACGATTCAGTTTCACTGTTAATCTTTATTCACTGTTATCTTTATGTTCTGCTTTACTCCAGTGTCTGAAGTCACTGAGGGCAGGACGTGTTCTTGCGATATCTAGCGTCTTTTCAAAACACAAGGCGGCGACCATGAAGATATGGACAGTGAATGCCATTGTTTTCCCAAAGTTGGGTATTCCTTGTCTACACAAAAAGGCAAGGGGCGGCGTTTTGAAATGTTCCCACGATGGAACCCATTTCCAAAAATGACTAATTCAGGACTCTCAAAATACCATTTGTGTGTGGATGAAACACCAATACCATACAATTCATCTACACTTGTTTCCATGTGGATTGGCCCTTAACTTAGGTTCTGCCTCATTAGGCCCAGGTTTTTGTCACCATGAGGACTACTGGTCCTGACAAAGTCAGTGTTTATGTCAGTAAAGTTCAGAATACACATACAGATAACTGCACACACACATATGTACATATCTCTGGCTATACTGAACAATTAAGAGAGCTTAATTTATAATTTTAATTAGTTCTAAGTTTAACTTAAAATGTAATAAATTATCTTTTTACATTCTTCTATCTTCAAAAATGACATTTATAATGCGTTCAAATACCTTGTGACTACAATATGAGCTGTATGTCATTCTGAGCAGTGATAATAGGCATGAAAAATACAACTGGGAAAAAAAGCCCACAGGGCATCATTCTGGTATCATTACATGGTAATCAATTTGAAATAATTGCATCGTCCTTAATATGTTTGACCATTATCTGGTCTTGAAAGCTTCATTGTGACCTTGTACTGAAAGGTTCTACTTGCAATGCGTTGAAAAAAAGAAAAAAAAAAGCTCAGTCTGTGGATAAAGCCACAGTATCAGTATCAGTAACAGTATCTGCATGGAGCATCAGAAATAAATTAGCTGGCCATTAAATGGTCACATAAATGTTAGATGAAGGCAAACCAGTAACATATCCTCCCCTCCTCCAATAAGCCAATAACCTGCTTTATGGCATCCAAAGAGGTGTGACACAGATAAAGTAAAACCTGTACACTGTCAGTGTATATAGTATAAGCTTTGGGGCAAATTTACCAGATTTGACTGATGTTTTTGATACATGAAGTTGTTTATGTCTTAGTGACCATTAACAGTAGAACTGTGGCTCTCTTCATATACATTTAGGTCGACTGGCCTTGTTACTCTGAAATAACTGCCTGTGGTGAGAATCTGACAAACTTACCCCAGAAACAATGAGCTCCCCGCCCAGGTTCTGAACCTCAGCTTTCACCTTGCTGCAGATGTTGAGCTGATGACAGTACAAGGCAATTCTCTGCAGGTAGGCCAGCAGATCCTGCTTGCATGCTGAATCAGGGCACTGAATAGAAAAGGGACACAAAAAGACGAACCAGTCAGTTTCTATTCACTGTGATGCATAATAGACCATCGTATGATATTTTGAGTGCAATTCTTTTACCATGAAACAGACACACTCTCGTCTGTTTGTATGTTTTCAGACTTATGTTTAATAATGTAGAAGGCACTACCATGCATGCCAGATGTATATATAATATAGTGCACAAGTCTAGTAATAAGGGGGTTATTTAACAGTCTAATTACAGCCAAACATATTTTAGACTTTACAGAATTAAGTATCAATAACACAGATAAGCAGTAGGTCAAATATCCAGAGAAACTATACACACCAACAAAACTGCAACTTGAGTCATTTCATGTTACCACAGGATGACATTTGATAAACACAGAGCTAGTGAAAGGTTAGCTCGCAGACACTATGTGCAATTAATGTATATTATTACAAACACAAAAGCCACCAAGGCATTTGATTTGTCACTGAGCCAAGGAATATGCAGAAAGAGAAGTTCTTGGCTTTATTTCAGACAAGAAACAGTGTATGTTTTTTTCTCCAAAATAAGATTCAGACTTGTATTATCTACCGAACTGGATTGTTATAGGGCTTGTTGATTTTGACAATACTGACAGAAACAGTGGGGTTCTAGTATTTTGCGTTGCCAATTAACACTCATTTGCACTGGAAGATAGTTTCTGATGCAGGTGCCGTTTTCAAAAGCAACTTTCACGCAGAGTGTAATACATTCATTTCCCATGCAAGTTTGTCACAGTGTGAGGAAAACAAATCAATGAACAGTGAATGGACATAAGTCTTTGAAACACATACTTGCTCACGTCAAAGCCCCAAGAGATTTATCTTATGCTTCTTTTTCTTTGGAGAAAGTTCTGACCTGTTCCTGCTGGCCTGTGCTCAGCAGCGAAGATCCAATTCATACAGTGCAGCAAATGGACCAACAGGGAATAAGAGGACAGACTCCTCAGGTCTCAAACGATCACACCATTTGACCCTATTATTCTATCTGGAAGCCTTCCAGGACTCGGCTATGGCCCACTAAGCCTCCAGTGGGTTAAGAACACTGCATCAGCTGCCTAAACACTGTGAGCAGCATTTTGTAGCAACACCTTTCCTCTAGTCATTAATATTAAACGACCCTAACTAGGACATTCAGCATCACAGTGTGGGAAAATGCACAGCGTATTTTGTGGGCTTGGCCAGGGGACGACCGCAAGTTAAATATCAAGCATGTGAAATGAAAACACCCCCTCCAGGACTATCTGCTTTATCTGCTGCCTTCTCTTCCTCTCACAGAGGAAAAGCCTGTTGTGCCAAGACAAATAGTGATAATGACCGGCCACAAGTGGTTTTCCATGCTGGTCACAAATAGCAAGTAAAGCAGTTCCTCTGTTCTCTGTTGACATGTTTGTCCCTCTGCAACCTACAAACAGAAGTGCAAAGAGGCAATTTAAGGCATGGTTTACATTTATAGCTGTGGCCTCTATCAGAGCAGGGCTTTAAACAACACCGTAAATAAGAGCTGCCACCAGGACTGGCTTCCTCTCAATAACTGTCACTGACTGCAGACTGAGGTAGAGCTGCTAGCTCATAGAGCAGCCAGTGAGGCAGAGGGAAGCTGCTCCTTGGGCATTTTATCACTGCACTGCCAGTCCTGGCTAGCATCTCAGCTAACTGCGCTTCACAATGCTGGCATACACACACATGCACTGTTGCCTGAGGCAAGTTTGATGCAGACATGACACATTTGTTCTCTTTTGTGCAGCTGAAGAATAGTCTATTTTTTTTCCACAGACTCCCAGTTGATGTAAATAAACTGTACGGCTCATTACTTTGCCAGGCCTATTGAAAATCTCCCTCTCCCTCTCTCTACCTCCCTGTCACTCTTCATCATTGAGTAGCAACATCCATTATAGAGACTAGTGAGAACTGGTTCACTCTCTGACTTTACTCGGCCTTACTAAACCTTCTCCTGAGCTGGCACTCATTTTTTGGAAAATGCTGTTGTTTTTAGTCTCAAGAAAATGTATCTGATTTGCATAGTTAGACAGAGAATGAATGAAACATGCTCCCCGTGGATAATTCAGGAAGATGGCGTGATCTCTGGTGCTCAGAGGAGGGTAACATGCTATCAGAGTGTGGCAGTCTGTCAAAACAAAAGTCATACCTCACACAGACGCTGTATTTATAAGCAGGATGGGACTGACCTTTCTTAAATAATTCACCCGAAAAAGTGGAAATTTCAGCCCCTCTATATGATTCGCATCTCTGCTTTATTATAAATCCACTCGCAGACGAAGGCAAGGGAGACGAGAGTTATTTGAAATGAAACTATTGTGACAGATTGAAATAGAACATGTTACACACAGTTACACAATAATTCTCCTGGCTAACGGGACCACTACAGTGACACCTGTCAGTTACACCACACTAATAAGAAAGCTGGCGATATACTCATCCAGTCTCATCATATCCAACAGAGACTAAGCATTTCTGAGCAGTTGTACAAAAGGAAATTGCTTATTACATTTAAGTGACTATCTAATGTTCCTGCTTTCCTCCATCCGTCTGTTATATTCCACCATCTGGCATTTTACACATCAGACTTCGCACTTGGTAACAACTGAATGGATCATAAATAAGTAAAAGAACAACCTGGGAGACATGGTTCTCACCATGGACATGGTGAATATCCTACGTTCTTTTTTTTTATTGTTAAATGAAAAAAACTGTGCTCAAATCTCAAAGTCTAAGTAGATTCTACAAACTGCCAATAAATAATGTAAACAAATATCATTGGACGGTTACCCTGTGAAGTGTGTACCTTCAACCTGTGTTATTAGAAAAGTAGAAAAAGTAGAATGTCAACATTAATGCCATAGTAAATTAAACAAGTAGGTGTCTGATATTGGCAGCTTTTTAACAGGACAACCTAAATTACAGATTATTTCCAACATTTGCAGCCTTTCACCAGTTACAGCTTATGCGATGTTGGACTCAACATTCTCCTTTTACTGCTCAATTTTCCAAGTTCACAAGGGAAATAAACAAATGTGGAGAAAAGCCTTGTTTTTGTTTGTGCAGTATACTGATTTTCATTCTGTGACCTCCCCTAATTAATCCAACACAGCAGTTGGGGACCACTCAAGACACCTTGACTGGACTGATCACATTTACAAAATATCGAAACACCAGGATCATCCTTCTAAATTAGCAGGGTGCTTGGCAACTGCACTGTACTAGAAACCCAGTGACTAACATCAGGAGTGGCAAACATGAACAAAATAGAACAACGTTTGATGAAAGCAATGCTGTAATTGAAATCACAGGGTTATGTGTTTCATTAACACATTACATTTCTTTCAAGGTATCAAGGTAAACGGTAAGAATAGAATCCATGCATTAATTTTTTTATATAAAATGAGAAATGAAAAAACAGAAAATGGACTGTTAAATTGATTTTGAAATGAAAATGAAACGCATAATGACAGTTTTTTTCCCAATTTCCAATAGTCATTTCAGTCATTTCAGAAAGTCGTTTTAGTCATGTCCTCTGGTTTCACCCTCTTACTTCCAGCAAAAAGCCTAAAAATTACAATTTTATTGTCGATTTGCAGACAGTCTCAATGTCCCGTATGAAGCTCCCCTGTCACAAGTCACTTCTGGGTTGCGTAACTTGCGTTAGATGGAAAAATCAAAAAAATACAAATAAATGAGTTTCAATGCATGACAAGAAATGGTCAAGAAAATAGGCCTGAAATTTTGGTCTCAAAACGTACTTACTTCATCTTACTAGATGAAATCAAAAATGCATCGTGTTTAAAGTGCAAACACAGCTGTGGTGTGTCCTTGAAAGCCAACAGTTCTCAGATACAGGATTCCTGCAGATAGTTGGTACGGACACCTCCCCAGTCAAGTCCCATTATACTGTACTTTCACTTGTTACAGAGGAGGCCTTTTAATTACTCATCTTTCACACTTGGTTTCACTGTTGTCAGTCGAGCTTTTGCTCTACTTTGTCTACACTCGCGCTCGTACAATGCAACAGGTTTCTACCGAAAACTAAATTGAAACATAGTCAAGATCCTTAGCTTCGTGTTAGTAAGCATAAATAAAAACGTTTAACACTTTTAACTTACGCAAGACACAAGCTTATGTCCAGATGAAACAACAATAATCACGTCCCAAAAAAATTGCACTTTTAAGAATATTTGTATTCACATCTTCTGAGGTAACTGAGTTCAGAGCTGAATACAACGAGGTGAGAAAGTTTTGAGAGATGAGATGGAGAACACTTTATTTTTTGAATATTTGCAGCTTTATGTCTAGCCACGCTGCATGAAGCCATGCTCGCTTTAACACAAAATAATTATACAGACATCAACATTAAAAAGCAAAGCACATTGTTTGAAGTCCTATGCTCCCTTTCTCAGGCAGAGCGACATATACTGTTACACTGTTATCAGCCATGACATTAAAACCAGAGCCTGGTTTCAACTGTTATGACAGATCTGTGTATTTAATAACTTCATTTATGACATATGACATCCTATGGTGAACTTTCATTCTGCCTGTATTTAAACTGTGGCTGAACAATGCAGTTGCTCCCGTTGTACGGATGGCCTCCACTGTTCATGCTTTATTGTTTGTGTGTGTGTGTGTGTGTGTGTGAGGCAAATGTAAAGAATAAAATAGAGTAGGGAAAATGGAGAGACAAATAGAGTAGAAAAAAAGGCATCGCTGTTGTGAAATGGGGTGAGGTGCCTCAAGGGGTTTTACTGCATCAAGTGCTGTGCTTAAATGACTATGAAAAAGCTCGCCATCATTCCGTACTTCCACGCAGAATTTCCCTTCTGCTTCACACATGTTAGTCAATAGGGCTGATGTGGAGTCATAGCAACATGGTTTGCTACTTAAGGGACCTGCCTGAAAGCGGTGAAGCAGCCATTATTCTTATTGTCAAGCCACAGTGCTCTTTACCAATACAGGTTACATACAACAACGTGTGAATGCAAAATACATGTTTTTCCATATATGTATACAAATGTGATGTTATTTGTCGTGCAGTTGCATTAAGATGCAATATAGAAGAGAACTTTTGTTGTTTGTGCTTTATTAATTAATTTCATCTCCTTAATGGCATAGAAAACAGATGTTCTAAATGCCTCACATGGAAACACTTTTATATTAAAATACATGCTGGATCCTCAGGGCCCCTCTTTATTTTCTAAACACAGTTCTGATTTCTCTGGAAGTGTAACAGAAGGCTCTGAATATTAAGTAAATACTGGCCTTAGAAACATTTAAGTGAGAATTAAAAATGGCAAGCCACCTGCTCGTTCATTACAGCAACTGTTGATTCAGAGTTGGGCTCTGCCAGTGATTTGCCATGTGACAGCTTCACTCCCACCTAAACCTGGTTAAACACTGATCATCACTTGGCAGACAACAGGGCAAGAAGTGAATACAAAAGCCTGCATGGATAAGTTTAGGTTTACCTCCTCCTTTCTGTCCTGAATGCACCAAATACTGTGACACAACCTGAGACTACCATTCTGAGACAAATGTTCTTTGTCGAAAAGGCTCAAACACATTTAAAACAATTCTTTTTTTCAGGTGAAAACCAGGAGATATATGGGTATCGCAAAAATGTTATTTGCTGATCCAGGTGCAAATGTGTTGTCATAAAACCCACTGCCTCTTTGGTCAAACACCAGCTACCACACAAATATTGCCATTGCCTATCCTAGTCCACACTTGGATCACAGGTGCAAGCATTTGTCACCCTCTTGTTCAACCAACGCGACGTTCGTTGTCACTGTCACCTTTCTCTCTCCACCTCTAGAAGCGTGGTGTGAGGGATCGCGAGGCTCATGTCACTGAGCACCTCACACGCAGCCTACACTACTGCCCACTCTCCCAGACCTTCTCCTCTCCCTCCCTCAGCTCACAGCCCACTTCTTGGCATTTTTTTTGCAAAATCAAGCATTGGCATTGTTTGTTTTTTTTTTTTTTTGCTTTTTGCTTTTCTTCTCCACATTTGTAGAGACTGTTGCATAACAGACATTCATATCTTAATAGCCTCAAATTAGTTACGTAGAGCAATATGCTCTGGGGAGCAGGACAGTGTGACATGAGAAGATAAGTGACTAAAGGCTTCTGGTCAGTTAAAAAGCTCAGCATACTCTTCAGACACTTGAGATGACAAGCATTCAGTATGTTTACATGCACAATTTAATCGAGCTTAGGCCGTAGTAAGAGTAAGACCGGACAACTCGCAGAGTCCGAGTATACATGCAAAGGAAAAAAAAACGTTTTATTGGCCATGTACCTCTGACTCCGCCTCTGTAGATGGCGCTGTATCTCTCTATGAGCTAGTGCGTATTTAATCAGTTTCCTGATGACTTTTATATCACAGAAAAACAAACAGTGAAAGGCGAGAGGGACGGTGAGATGGGATGTTACATATTGTCACACCAAGGAGATGGATTGAGAAGATTATACAGTATTATAACACAAACCATGTCTTCATTTTTCAGTGTGTACTTTAACCTGAGCCATCTACTAAAAGACACATTTACTGTTGTTAATGTTTAACTAATCATTTAGTTTCTTCACTTTTTGTTCATTTTATTATTACCTGAATATATCAGCAGTTCCCAGCTGAATTAATTTTCAATTAAGTTTTTTTTTTTTCTGTGCAATTGTCCAAATTTAAATATCTATTCCCATTTATTGAAAAACTTTGTAGCACGCAGCATGTATCTCAACAGTGGGTTTTCTGGTCTCACTGCTTTCATCAGCATCCCTTCCAGATACAGCTGGCAGCAATTCTTAGCTAGAACTACTGGCAAATTAATGCATGTGGAGAATGCAGTGGAACATGGTGCATTAGACAGTAAGACACTTTATTTAGTAGAATTTGAGAGAGATCTGAAAAGAAAGTGAACACTGGATTTGCACTGATCTGTGTCTCCCGAAAAATTTAAATAAGTCACTATATTTGGGATCATAAGGTGATGTGCATGCATCTCATTTGTATGAGGAAATATGGCCATTAAAAGTGTAAGATTCATTAAGTGCTTTCAGGTTATAAATATTGCTTGGACAGCTAAACCAGCTAAATCTGTAAGAGACTCACTGGTGGGTTATATATATTGATGCAAAACATGTACATTATAGATAAAAGGGCTTTATTCGCGATCAAGTTTTCTTCAGCTTAGCTACGTTAGAAAGGAGCCCAGCATGTGATGGTGACTCAAATGATACAGTTTGCCAGCAAACAACAAATGCAATTACAATGACAACAGGCCACCTTAATTCATCAATGACTCTACTGTGTTGAGAATTATTCTCACTGCTTATTAGAGACAGATAAAATGAAGAAGATGATTATGCCTGACCAGGAGTGCTGTTCGTGTTCTGAAATACCTCCCACTACATTTGCTGTAGACACACACACATTCTCCCATCTTCCCTCGGCACAGCACTGATTGATTAGATATTGAAACTGGTCTGTCAGCATGTTTTAGAGAGGTACTCATCTGATAATGAATGCAACACCTTGCTTGCAAGCTAATTATATTAGCGACATGACTTAGTTCTGCAGTTCGCTTTCACAGTGATGGTGCCATTGGGAAACAAAGTCATGTGACCACACAGCCCACCAATCACGCTGTGCTTTTCAGTACCAACATTAAAGTCGTCCGAGGAAAAAAACGTGTGGTCTGCAGCCAGCTAGTGAGAGAGTGATTGAAAGTGTAACACTAAAAAGTACAGTAACACACAAATGAAGTTGCTTGGCTACCTGATCAGCAACAGCACGCGCCAATTTGTCCATCCTGGACCCAGCCTCTGCAATCTTCTTTGCCGCATTGATCACATCTGAGGAGTTTTTCAGGGGGCCTTTGCCTCTGGGAAAATGAAAGAGTGTGAAAGAAGGAAAGAGTGAATGTGGGTGGAGCTGAAGAGGCAGGGTTTCCCCTCAAAGACGGGACACTGTGTCACACAAGCTTGTGCAGTTGCTAATTGGCCATGGGTGGCAGCACAACACTACAATTAAAACTGTGCAGATAACGGATGCAACAAATATGGTGTAACATTCAAAGTTTCAAAATACAACTGTTGAAGTATGTTTGCACTTCACTTTTAGTCACCTTTTCTTTTTCTTGTTAAGTATTTTCCACTTAGTTTGTCTATGCCAATCTGAGTCACTGGAGTCAATGCCAAATAAGGCACTGTAGCCAAAATCACTAATGGCTCTGATGTTTATTTATTTAGTTCTTTTTGGTTAGTTCCTTGCCATGATTTTGTTGAGTGGAACACAAATCCATACATGAGACAGATACTCATTGGTTCAACATTAGGGATTTCCCAGATATGTTGAGCCCAGATGGAGTAGATTGTCAATAAAGCTGCTGGCTTTGAGGAAACATAAGCAACAAGACTATACAGATTATCTACTACAGCACATCTTTGAATCACAGAGCCACTATGTATTCTCATTGAAACAAAGGTTATCTGAGTCACTTGTATTTGTATTTACTTGCATACTTACTTGTATTTAACAACATTATGGAGCACTGCTATTTTTTTTTGTTTTTGTTTTTTACGAAAATCCATCTAGTCAATTATTGTACATTGAGATGTTGTAACTTTTTTATAGGTAAATAATAGATAAAAAGTTTACCTATATGAGAAAAGGGTAACTTATATTGATGAACCTGCCAGATAACTGTTCGCTCAGTTTAGCTTTTCTGCATTTGGTTCATTTTTTGTTTTATTAAACACTGATATGGTTCGTTCTCACCACTCAGATTCACTTTTTTTTGGAAGCAGTAGCTGTTTAGGACAAAAACAAAGAAACAAACCAAATTCATTTGGTGGCTGCAAAGTGGAACATTTATCACATTACGATCCCAAATCTCCCCCTCTGAAGTTTGTGAATCTCTGACATGAATAATTAAGCAGCCATTAACTTACATGTGAGAAATATATAAGTGCTTGTTCATGGTACATTTAAAAAAAGAAAAAAATAAAGTCACAGGGGATTGTAGCAGGGTACATGTGTGAATTTTACCTGGTAAAGTCAGTCATCTCCATCATGATCATACACATCTGCTTGGCCAGCACAATGATGTCATTGCCGTTGTCATCCCATTTGGCCACTTCTGCGTCCAGCTTGCACTTCTCCTGTCTAAAGCTTTCCACTTGCTCAGCAATCTTGGCCTTCTCCTCTTGGGGAAGCTGTGCCATGATGGCCTGTTGTAAACATAAGAGTAGGAAGGGAGGAAAAAGCATAGGAAGAGAAGGAAGAGGTTAACCGGCGTGTGCGTTTAGGCAGACAAAATTTCAAACATGGTTCAGAATGTCAGAAATGCCAAAGGAGAATAATTTAAATGAGGGAGATAAGTGTGTGGAGGACAGAATGATAGGAACATAAGACAGGGGGCAAATAAGAAGGAGGATTAGTTAAGCAGAAATAGTATCAAGGGGAGAATATAAAGGGAAGAGCTGTAGCACCATTTGTTCTAATGTTTTACGTCTAGAGTACTTTTTAATCCGTCCTACAAAACTCAAACACCAAGTTTAGTCTGACTATGAAATGCTTCAAAATAAAGTTCTACATTTTACATTCAATGACTGGACCTTTACAAACCTTTTGACGTCTTACACCCATAAAGAGCAAATCCATTTTGCCTACTCTTCTTTGTCCTCTATGAGAATACATTTGCTCGCTCAGCGGCCTTTAGGGACAGGTACAAAATAGTATAAATCTTTTGGCAAGGTCACAGGCGCAGTAAGGACCTGGAATTATTTGGGAGATAAATGTATAATTACCTCGGCTTCTTAGACCAGAGGATGAATAATGCATTCATTCAACATTATGTCAGGGAGGTGATATGGAAGGAAGAGTAACCTGCTGGTTTCCATTAGGTCAATTCTATTGACTCAAGAGGCAGACAAAGGAAAAGGAGTGCATTAAAAAAGTTGCTATTCAATGTTTTTTGAACTCATGTATTATTGACTGTCCTCCATGAATTGCTATTCTCTTAATGAGATAATCGCCCTTGCCCTCCTTTCTCACACCAAAGCTGGTGTGTGGGGGTGTGGGGTGAGCTCAGTGAGAAAGTGCGTCACTTTGCTCATGTCTCCTCCTAGATGCGTCAGAAAGAGAACGGAAAAAGAAGTGTCTTGTGCTCCTGAAGAAAATAAGCAGCAATGGGAGGTTGGACAAAAAAGGAGGGAAATTACTGACAGACATAGAGAAGCCTGTCATTGGAACAGATGTGTCCTTGAACTCTAGTCTACTTAAAGATGTGTGCAAGTGGGTCATAGCCTTGATGTTGTTTCACAGAAATATGTGTGTGGCTGGGACCGAGTATAGTCAAAGAAATAAGGCGAAATAATGATAAAAAAAATCAGCTTCTACTGATTTTTGCTTCTCTGTAACTCTCTGTTTTCACATATCATACACCATATTCCAAATGAAGCTGTTGTCTTTCTGTTTTTGTTGTCAGACCATAGAACAAGTTTGAAATAGTGAACCACTACGTCGCTAACCTGTGGTAACAGTGGCTCTGCAGCAATTTCGGTGTATATACATACAAATCAATCACTCAGAAAAGTCAGCTTCAGAATGATGGCATTTCCAGCTAAAAATATAAAATGGAATAAACAAACAAGCTAAACCTACTCGCTCAAACCTCATATATTTTTCCTCTGCTGCTGGTGCCAAGACACACAAACAACAGAGCAACGGTAAATTCAATTTAACAATGTTGGGGGTGAAAACCCTGCTCTCATTTAGAACAAATTTAGCCTGTATAATGAGGAATCAATATTTTAAAACAGTCTACAGATTTCAGCTGGGAAAATGCTGGTATGCTTGCATGAGTCACCATAAAATATGGTTCTTATACAGTACAGCAGTTACTTGCTCTGGGATACCTCACTGTATTTAATCTAACATAAAACATTTATTTGGTGTCTGCCATTTCACAGGTCTCCGATTTCTCCATCGACTAAGTCACTAACCAGACAGTTTCCTGAATTAAATGATTTGTTATTTATTTGGTTAATAACCACTAAATGAGTTTAATAACCACACGTTAACCACAATATCAAATAAAACAACATGAAGCTGTATCAACTCTTGCTGAGGCTGCTGTTTTCTCATGAGCAGTGACAATGTCAAATGCCTAGATGCCAAATAAAAGCCAGTTGCTTTTGTTAACTTAATCTGTCTAAATACACATAAGTCAACAAATGTAAACCTTAAAGCTTCTTGTGGAGTGTTTTTTTCAAAAGTATAATTTAGGCAATGACATACTGTAATTGCAGTTTCATCATTCCAGTCAAAGGTGAGTGAGTGTGCTGTATGACCTGGCAGATCTCTGTGACCTCCTAATTTGAGGGCAGCTGTTAGCATGGCATCTCACTTATTTGTACCATGACAACGTGCAGTGCGGTAATGATGTCTAAATTCTGGGTACACCAGTGGTAGGTCCAGATAGGTGGAGGCACCTGTCAATGAAAATGGAACTCCATGAGTCCTCTCAGTTTCATATTGGAGCCTGTGTGGTGCATGAACAGTGGGGACTCCACTGCAGCTGGAGACGGACCTGTGAAAAGATGCACTCATTTGGAGACAAATGCTGGAGTGCATCTGTGAGTGAATGTGACTCTTAACACTGGCTAATTGCAACCTATCCTTTCAGGGACACAGGGCAATACTGGAACAACTAAACAGTGGAAAGATTCTTGCAATTATCAAGCTGTTGGTAAGTTGTGATGCTGTGCGGCAAGAGCTGATCGAACGGCCCGACGGGTCAGTTAAAAACCTCAGCCCCGCCACCCAGAACGAGCTCATATGCATTTTTTCACAGCGTGTTCAGCAGGACATCGTGGCTGAAATGAGCCAAGCACCTTTATTATGGATTATGGATTAGGGTGGTGGGCTGCCGTGCCTTGTGGGACATGTTACCTTTTCAAGTCAACCTGTCCTCCAACTGAAACGTAACAATGTGCCGTCTTGGCCAACCCCTGAATGTGACTCATCATTTTTTAGTGCACCAGTATTTTCAACTCAACGACACACAAGTGTTAGTGAGGTTAGGGCTAAAACAAATGACAGGTCTAGGCAGTAAGTTACATCATACCAAAAGTACAATGCTTTCACCACTAAGGGAACTGCTGGTGGAAAATTCAAAAAGATACTTGATGACGACACACTGGAGGTACCAGATTGCTCTTATTTATAGTGCTGCTAGGGGCAGATCTTTTAAAAACCTACCTATGGGTCATAATTCCTACATACCACCCATAGTTACATTTCGTTGGAGGACGGACTCTGTCAAGTCTATCGGATCAGTTTGTATAGTGCTGTTTTTTTTTTTTTTAATTAGTATCATTGTGCTCTATAGACTTTATATTATTATACAATTGTTGCTTGTTGTTTAATATGTACTGTATCCGGTGTGTGTGTGTGTGTGTGTGTGTTTATTGTTAGTGACTCGCATGTACAAGGGCCCGTCATGAAAGCTAGCACTGGGGCTTTCATAACACTTCCCACTTTGTCTGCATACAAGAGCAACACAAAACACAAGATACACATTTCTGCCCAACTGCTAAAGGGAGCAAAAAAGTCTCTTGACACTGAACAATTTGAATTGTACACTCCTTTTCTAAAACTTAGGGATCAAGGGAGGCTGGGGAGAGAGAGTTTGGGATTTGTTTGTTATTCTGATTAACTGTGAAACTGGTGTGACAAGAGAGAAAGAGAGAGAGAGCGAGAGAGAAAGAAGAGGTGGGGGAACTGAATACAAAAGAAAAATGCAGCACAGGGGCAAACATGAGCCAATTGGGATGTCAGGGGAGCAGGAAGGGACTTGCTGCTCGCTCCTGCTCTCTAGAATTCACTTATCCCCAAATCCCTTCCCCTACTTTACTGATAACAACAAGAGCGGGCCTTGGGAGCTTAACATAGAGGCAAAATCCAGCCTGGGAAGTGTTGTGCCAATACACTGTGCGACTCGGCTACGTCTGCGGGGATTAGAGTGCTTTCCGGGTTTCTTCACAGAGCGTGGCGTCTTGAAATGACTTTAATTTGTTTCATTTGAAATAAACTGCCCAGACACTCAGAGTTCAATTTTATGGATGACCTATCAACAGTGTTATCCAATCGCTGTGTTAAGAGACGTGAGGTGTGCGTTTGTATGTGTGTGTGTCTTGAGTGTGCTTGAGGGGTGGGGGACTTTGCGTGTACTTCCTTGTGCATTATCTATGGTGTGCTGTAGAAGGAGAGGCTGCGTCTGCAAGCTCTAATAGAGAGAGACACTATGTACAGGCCTCCTTCCCCTCTGTGTTTTTTTTGCCGTCTCATTATTTATGTTTACTCGAATAACCTAGCTTTTTGCATAAGTATAATAGAAGTGACAAGTGGAGCACCACACAAGGCAAGGCCCTGGGAACAAAGGCTCCTGGGACTGCTCCAGACTTCATTTGATTTTCTCTTTACTGAGCAAGAGGGAGAGGGTGTGATCAAGTAAGTGAGAGGGAGATTTCATGCCTGTGTCTTGTGTGTGATTCCCACCCACTGCAAGGGTTTAGAGCAGGGGTGTCAAACTCATTTTTGTTCAGGGGCCACATACAGCACAATTTGATCTCAAGGGGGCCGGACCAGTAAAAATAGTAAAATAATAGCATAATAACCTATGAACAACAAGAACCCCTTTGTTTTTTCTCCTTTGTTTTACATCTACTGAAGGATAATTTTACAAAACATGAAATTTCTTGAGAAATATAAGTGCAATTTCAACAATATCATGCATAAATTTACTATTTACACAGCACACTGGATCTATAAAGGCACAAACATTTAGTCCCGGGTATGTGGAGCATTTGACATTACGTTTAGATTAGTGTGAAATTTTAACAATTGGACCGATTGGACCCTCTGGCGGGCCGGTTCTGGCCCCCGGGCCGTATGTTTGACACCCCTGGCTTAGAGGGACCATGACTGTAACCCTCAGTGTGCTCATGTCAGCTCCTATGGTAAACCTAGACTACACTTTTTCTTGTCTGAATAGAAACACAGCTCAGGATTCACTTGTCATGACTGTGAGAGGACAGCAAGCATGACACGACAAGCTGAGGCTCTCTTTCCTGGATGTGCTTGCATACTGCATGTGTAAATGTCTATTCTTTGAGGGCACAACAGTGTCTGTGAATGGAAAAACAGGTGATATCAATTACGTAGAGGCTGGATGCCTCCAAATAGGTGCGTGCATGTTGGATGACATTTGCTTTTCAGTACATTACTGAGCATTTCATGGAACTGTGTAAGCCCAAGTGCTAATTGTGTCAGTTAACAATCATTATATTGAGGCATGTCAGCCTTTCATTATTGTATGTCAAAGTATTACAATAAAAAGTTAAGATGAAGGGACACGCTGTGACTTCAAACTGTTTCCAAGAAAAGCTTCCCACTCAAAGCACAGGGGAGTGCCAGGAAAACTAGTTAACAGTTTGGTTCTGTGAAGCTCCTTTGTGTGGCAGCGCTGTTGCATCGAAGCTCAGATGGCCCTGCAATTTGTCTCTGCAGGAGACTTAGTGGGAGTATACATACAACAAACTCAAAGCACTTCACGCCCAGGACCCCCACGGCCATCCTGGAACAGCTATTTGTTCATGGCTAAATTTCAGATCTGACAATGTTGAACTTTTATAACTTGTGTCTTTGTCCTGATGATGAAATGATTAAATAATTAAATCCATCCATCCACTGCTTATCCTTTCAGGGTCGCAGAGGAGCTGTGGCCAATTCCAGCTGACAGTGAGCTTAGAAGTGAGGTAACGACGTAACAATGGTCGGTCAGCTGAATAAAACTGTGATGGGAATATTGAATTTCAGTTGGGATGTCCTGATACAACTTCCAATACCAATATTGCAGCCTTGAGTATTGGCCAATACCGATATCGATCCAATACGATATCAGCACAAATCATACACACTTTAATTACTTATTTTGTAGTGTGGAATGTTAGCATAGGCTTGATCAAGTGATATTACTTGGGGGCAAAACAGATTTCCAAATAGATCCAAATAACAAATTGATCCTTCATTTCTTTCAGGTGTACAAGTGGGTGATATTTTTGTAAAGCTACTGTATGTACTGTCATGCCATATGACAGAGGCTGGGATGGATGGCTATGTCAACAAAGACTGGGATTTCAGCCCTTCACATACCTGGTATGTGTCTTCAGTAACTTCAAGTGTCCAGTTGTAATTTGACCTTAGCTATCGTTCTTGTATATATACAGTATGTAAACACATAGACTACATACAGTGATATCTGTTTGTAAAGCCTTAATGCATTGTTCTTACTTAGCCTAACTATAATGGCTAGGCCTGTTGTCAATGTATGTGTATGAGATAAAGGGAGAGCAAAAGAGAAACCAATACAATTTTAATTTAAGTAGATTTAAGGGAAAATTATTGACTTTTTACATAGCCCTCGGTCCTGAGATGGTTGTTCTTTGTTTTCTCACAGTCAGAACCACCACAATGGAGACTTAAGTTGTACAGAAGATACATTTAACAAAAAGCTAGTTTGGTTATATTTATTTCTCCCTTCTTTGTGCATTACCCCAGACAGTGTAGAGATCCAGGCAGTATAATGCAGGCTTGTGCCACAGAGAGAGGCATTTGGCCAACTCTCACTTCTGCCATCTACAATCCATTCAACATGCAACCCACCTAACCACTAGAGCCTCTGTGTTGCTGAAGGAAACAAGCACCGATACTCTTTTAATGTTTTTTTAAGCTGGGAGTGAAAAATTGCTAATGCACAACAAAGACCAGACCCTGGCGATTTCAGCTAAAGTACTGCACGGTATTCTGTGTTTTGTCTGGCATCTAACGGGAATTTGATAATTACTTCTTTGTTGGTGATTGCAATTTTATACCTACCATCCCCGAACAGTGGTTATTCAAAATAAACCCACTTGTTAGAATTATTTAAATGGATTTTCATGCTATGTAAGTGAAACTAGTTAGAAGAATGGACTCCTGTGTGGCCATGGGTTGGGGAGGTGAATGGGAATGGGATGCAGCTTGCGACTTCACACTGCAGCCATCATATCCATTTTTCTTTGTCAGGTTATGCAACAGAGGGATATTTGCGGTGCAGCACAGAGGGGAAGTAAAGATGTACTCACTCGGGCACTTTGTCCAGCAATAAGCTGGTCATCTTCAGTCTGGACACTAGTCCTACTGCGAGTATCATAGTCCTCCTGCTCAAAGTCAGAGTCGTCTTCCAGCTCCTCTGGTGTCTGTGAGGAACACAAAGACAAAGTTGAGTCAAATAATCAAAGAGTGAGAAAAACAGTAGAAGAGAAAAATAAGAGACAACTCAAAGGGGCAATTTTTCTTGATCTTGGTGCCCCATTGTGTAGGAATCCTGAGTAACAGATAGCATACGTTCCCCTTTGTTGTCATGTTCAGTACAGTGGCTCACTGGGAGTTTTAGTTCAAACTCTGGCAGAGATGTCACACAGTTAAATGAGTCAAATGTCAGACTTAGTTATTCTCTAAACAGTGACAGGTTGTGTAAGTTCCCTCAAGACTCACTCAGAAATGCAATAAAAAGAAGAAATTAGTTGAGTTGTCCAGGTTGATTTTTCCCTCTCCTTTACCTAAGTTCCTCTATGCAATGCCATGCCTTTAGAATGTAGAAATCACAAAGACAAATCACGACAAAGAAACAAAGAACGTTAAAGTAGAGGTAACTAATAACTAATATAAATGCTAGCCTTGAAAAAGTGAATTTGAAATGATTTTTAAATATTCACAGTTATGTCAGACATATGTCATAAGGTCTGGTTGAGTAGCTATAGTTAAATACACATTCCAGTTAAAATATAATAACAAAAGAGTTGTCAAGTCTGAAAAGGAGGTTTAATTTCTCACTGAAGACTGACAGTTAAACTTTTAAGATCATTCTTTTAACACTTTGTCAAAGTTGCTTTATTAGATATTACAGTACATTTTCCTAATGTTCATGTGTCACAGAGAAATATTCAATATTCTCTATGCCTCCAACAAAAACACTTTGACAAAATGTTCGGTATGACCTTATAACAGTATTTTAGGTCCAAATCTGAAAGTAATGTTTTTTTTTTCTATATTGTCACCATGAAACCACACCGGGGCAGAAATTGCTTCATAGAATATCCCACTGTTATGTGTAAAAAAAAAACAAAAAAAACATAGTCAATACAAGTTGCAGATGTTAATTCAACACGATTGCAGTATGTTAGTGAACTTATTCACCAATTGTGTTGTCTGTGTCGATGCTCGTTCATCCAGGTCATAGTTATCCAAAGCACAATGAGACAAGTCCAGTAGCTACTGACAAACACTTTTGGGGGAACACTCTCAGTGTGGCGTGGGAATATGAGAGAACAGAGAGCAAGACCGCAGACTACACAAACCACATATGCTTCAACTTTAGATGCCGCCAACACTAGCTGTTCCTGACCAGTCTACGCCTAGGTTCCACTATGTCAGGAGGCAAACAAGATAAGAGCGATGGCACAGAACCGACTTCTGAATGAGTGAGAGAGAGAGATTCATTTCACTTACTGAAGCCCTGAAACTGAAGACAGAACATCACTTTTACCCAGAGTCCCTCTGCAAAGGGTCACTGTGTTTGTTGAGAGGGCTCAACAAGCTCAATACACCAAAACCAAAGGAGAGGCACACAAAACGAATACATTTTTACCTTCATTAGCAATGAACACATCTCTTCAACATATTGGATACTTTCACTTGGAGGCCTGGGGACACAACCAATTGAGATTGGTTTACAATGAGCAGGGTGGACCTTCAAACAGAGCTTTGTTACTAGAAACTGGCAGGTCTAACCTTGGCAGGAATATAAATTGTTACCCCTCAACCAAATTTCCTTCCGTCCATCGATCTTCTATGCTCCACAGGAGGGTCATGGAGGGTGCTGTGCCAATGTCAGCTGACATAGGACGATAGGCGGGGTACACCCTGGACAGTTCGCAGTCCATCGCAGAGCCACATAGAGACAAACAAACATTCACTCTCGCATCCACACCTATGGTCAATTTAGCGTGTCCAATTTACCTAACCCCCATATTGCATGTTTTTGGACTGTGGGAGGAAACCAGAGACACACATGGGCAGAACATGCAAATTGCTGATTTTATCATTTTAATTATGTCCTATCTTTGAAAATGTATCATGATTAAACACTGCTGTGCAGTGATTGTAATTCCTTAATGTTAACCTTTTTTGAAGGGAGTACTCTATTATGGCAAGAAAAATGCAAAGTTGTTAAATGGCTACACTGGGCTGCCTCATTAATTAAGATTAGTGGGTTAGCCAGTTTACTTTGACAGTGGCTCGGTAATGAAGTTGGTTCAATTTTAACTGTGCTCCAATCACCATGGCAACTGTATGCTGAGTGGCTAACCTGCTGCAAAGCACCAGGTTTGGATCAAAACACGAACATGTGCAAAAATCATTTGTACCTGAAGCTGACATTTAAAAAAGCTGAATTTGTGGTGTTGTTACGGTTATTCTTTAATACGTGCTATTCACAGACTACCACACTGTGATGATTAATTATATCGTAGCTACAATAAATGTTTTACACAAAAGCATCTCTTGCAACGGCCATAAAGATGGACCTCTACAAACCAACAGGTTGCTCGTAGACCATGGCCTATGGCAGCAATGAATTAAATTTAGTAGTACATTGGCTAGCAATTGTGCTCAATGGTGATTCTCAACAGTGATTGATCCATTGTGGCCCACTGATCTCTGATATATGACTTTATGTGAACATAAAATCTGCTAATGGACCCAATGAGACACAGATTGTATAAATAAATGAAAAAATAAAAACCATGCCCAATATATCATAATATGGTGCTGAGCTAGGCAAAAATGGATGAACATCACCTCCTAAACAATGTGTTCAGAACACATGGAATTTCATCAGGCATTTCATTAGCAGTAACCATCAGTTTGGCAGGTATATGATGCATTGTTCTGCCTAAATTCATTTGTAAAAGTTTAATATCAAACATTTCCTTTAATTTAATCGATTACAGAAACAAAATGTTGCTTGGTTTTGTGAGCAATACACATGCATTTCATGCTGCATCACAGGTGTGAGTAAAACCACATACCTTACGCACTGTGATTCTCAGTGTTGTCAGCACTAGTATGCTTTGACTCCACTCAGAATTGTGTGTGGATTTACAACACTCTTTTGGTAAAGACCAAGGAAACACTATGTTTTGCTTTTTTTAAAATATTTCATCATGACTTTCAAGTCCTTTCAAACACTCAGAGAATCAGTTTCCTAATCCATCCACAGCAAGATCTGGGTTAAAAAAAAAATTCAAAAGGAGCATTTGGTTGGCTTAAAAGGGAGAAAGATAACATAGACACAAAACGTTTCCACAAGAAATAAACTATTACATGTAGCAAACATGCTATTTATATGGTAGAGTGAGACAACAGCAACAGAGCAATGATCTTCCAAGCGGTTTCCTCAGAAAGTAATTGAACTTGGATGGGATTACGAAGCCAGCTGGTCCCGGGTAGTTCAAAGCTGCCTGTTTTACATTATTTACCAACATCAAATTATTTTCCATAATTAGATTTTTCCAGAGCTTCACTGGGAAACCTTCCAGCATGCATAATGTTGAATAAATAAATTACATGGTGAAGAGAGTAGGGCCAGTGTGGGTAAAAAAATACAGATATTGTAGCATCAGAATACTTATGTGAGGCAGTAAAGCTGCTGGTGTCATCTTATTATGCAGCATTTTTTTATCATGACATTGAGTAAAATGTTATGCCATCTCTAATGGAAATCCTGTTCACCTGTAGATTTGAATGATGGTTTTACTCACCATTAGGTGAGTAAAACCACCATGTTTGTGTTGTTGTTTTTTCTTTTTTTTTTTCCAGAAAATCTACTTTCATCACTTACAGCCAGCGTCACAGTTTGCTCTATCAATAATGTGGCACAGAGACATCTCAGAGAAAAAAAAGAAGGTATCTGTGCATGTGACAAATTTGTCTCATCACTTAGGGTGATGAATGCCATGAATTGAAAGATTTAACACTCATGAGTATAATGAATCAATTTTCAAATCTTTAAGTGGGAAAAATGTCACTACCTAGTTTTTCAAGTTTGTCAGAGGAACACAAATGAAAAACATTCACCATTGTGTATGAGATGATTGTAAGGCTTAATACAGACTCACTGACTATTCCCCTTACTATGAAATAAGAGAATTATTCAGATGTGTAGATTCATGAAATACCCAATCCAATGATTTTTAAAATGTGGAATAAACCAGAAATTAATAATGTTGGTCTTGGCCAACATTTCCAAACACATTTGTTTACATTTGCACTTTTTCAGAGTGTTCGAGGGGGTACGTTTCTCTATTTACTTTTTTAAAGGAGGTAATGGACATACCCTTATCCTGAGGACACGGATGCAGAGTAAACCAGAAATTAATAACGTAGGTCTATTCTAGTGGATCTTTTCTCCCTTTACTTTTTTTAAAGGAGGTAATGGACATACCCTTATCATGAGGACAGCTTTCCTGATGTCACGGACGCCATCATACACCAGGCGGGATGCATCAATGAACTCATTCTCCTCAAAGGCCTGTGGGGGGTTGGTACTCAGTGCTTCAATAGCTACCTCCACTTGTTCGGCAAAACGGGGCATGACTGTTGGGATCAAGAGGTGACAGAGGGAAAAACACAAGACAAACATGAGAGTCAGGATCAGAACATTTGCTAGAAATTTGCATTTTCAGAAGGAACGAAAAGTGGAAACTGCATGTGAAAGCACAACTACTGCTGTCAAGGACATGATCACAACCCTTTCATCTGGAATTTCTATCCTGCATCAGTCTCTGCTCAGTTGTGAACTTAATGTCACCCTAAACACCCTAAACTATTCCTTACCCAACAAGTAGAGAGTCTATTGGCTGGTGTGTGGGAGTGTGTGACCTGTGAGGACATGGCTGTGTGCTTCAGCGTTACAGTACACGGACACTAACTTGCAAGCTCAGGCAGTCAACTGGCAAAGCCTATGAAGGGAAACAAATTCATCAAAGTCTTTTGAGACGAACAAAAGCCAGGGAACAAAAGAAAAAGTTCCAATTGACCATAAAAAATGGAGGGTTTTGTTGTCAGTATCAACTGGCCAGTCTTTTTTGTGTTTAAATGAATCGTGCTGAATGTGAATAGATATTGTTCAATATTCACACAGACAGGCAGAATGTTTGAATACATAGCAGGTTACCTTTCTATAATAATCTCCCACTGAGTCACAATAATTGAATTTGTAGTTTAAAAACCCCTTTCTTTTCTTTTTTTTTTTTGTTTTCATATGAAGTTTGTGCTGTGGCAAATTATCATAACAAAAGCTGTCACACAGACAGTTTTCACACTGCTTCAACTATTATGGGTTTTTCCATGTATAATAATCATAAAAAATAATGTAATTTTTAATTAAGATTTGTTTTAAAATGATCAGCAACACATACATAGATGTCTACTATGTTAAGAAAACCTCCTTCAGAAGATAAGACAAGACAGGTCTAATGAAGAACAAAATCATTTCACCATATGTGCATATGCTGCATTATATATATATATATATATATATATATATATACATATATATAGATATAGATATAGATATATATGTATATATGCATAATATATATTGTCTGATAAAAACCACAAGCTATTTACTGTAGTTCACCACACATAAAAGGCACTACAAAAGTCTCACCCATTTTCTTTTTCTTTTTTTTTTTAATTCTGTTTAATCCACTTACTGGGGAAGCATAAAATAGGCTCTTGGGAATAGCCGGGAAGGCGTTTAAATAGAAATATTTAAATGTTCTCCAAGCTCTTAATGAGCAAAGTTGCTGATGGTAAGGGGCAATTTCACTCATTCCAGATGAAAAATGATGAAGGGAATTAAATGTGACCATGTAGGAATAGATTTTTTTTTTCATCCCTAGGGCAGGCTTACACATATAAGTAAGAAGTTGTGTAAGTACAATAAATGCTTTAAACCACAGTAAAGACGATGTCCACCAGTGCCTAAAGAGCTCCTGCAAGTGCAGTGAACACAATAATCCAAACAAATTCACAGTTCACACTGCACTTTCCTAAATCCACACCCGCCACACCTAAAGTCGACCAAATGCAAGAAAAGCTAAATACTGAGCATACATGATTTATTTTTTTATTTTTTATTTTTTTCGAAAGTATAGTTAACAAATTCATATTATATTTCGTTCTTCGAAGAAGCACGTTACTAGTTTTGTTCAGGTCGCTTTTAGGGACTCTGCAGTCCCACTCCCAACAGAGTTTCAGAACATCATCCCACTCATTATGTTGCTTTTTAGGCCAATGCCTTTAATAGTTTAGTACACTCTTACTGCTCTTACCAGCTATTTTTAGCAAGAAATTGTTTCAAATGCCAAATGGGAGAAAGATAAGGTGATCATAGTCAAGAAGTTACATTCAGTAGTGAACGTATTGTGAAGAGTTTGCACTGCAGATTTTCTTTCCTACAAACAGTTTGCGCTCCAACATCCATCTGTATCATATTAACTTTTAAAAGCCAATTGTTTTTCATTAAGTTCAAATTCATTTATTTCATTCTTAGAATGCTCCTCTGAGTTGGCGTATCAGCTGTTGTTTCCTGTTTAATGTAACATGCAGTATAAACAAATATGTCAAAGTGGTACTGATCTGTGGGGGAGCAAGGCTTCAGTCTGCCTAACTTTAGCCTGCTTTTTCACTCTGCTCACCTACACTAGAATGTTTTCACATACTTCCTCAGATTGCTACTCTCATAGTGATTTCCTCATCAGCACTCTCTGTCAACTACCACCTCTTTTTCTGCACTGATAAGGACAGCTTACCTCCTCTGCTTGCTAAATGAACCATCCCATTTCACAGTCTGAGTAAAACATCTTTTCCTTGATATTCATACATTGGATACAAATTTTAAGAGTGACTCATCCAAGTCAGCAACAGCGTACGCCTCAAGGTACCAGGAGGCCATTTTGAGTATTAAAGGAGCATTTACTTCCCCAGTTCCCCTGAAGTACAACGTGTTTTTCGATTAGAGGCATCAGCTGTTGTTTCTGATTAAGGATTTTACAGGACATGCTAAATATTTTACGATAATCTGCTGATTAGATTAGCCACATGTCATCAGTATTCTGTCCTCAGATCTATTGTTTTAAAAGTAGACAGTGTAGAGAGTGTCCTTACTTCTATTCCTCATGCTCAAATGGCTACACTTTTTTAGTGCACTTGATCCACTGATTTACTGACATGCCATGTGGGTGTGAGTATGTGTGTTACTGCTCACTGCAAAAAAAAAGAAAAAAAAAGGCTCAATCCCAATTACTGTGGGCCAGTATAATAAGAAGGAGTAATGCCACCCTACTTTTCTACATGGGGCAGTGACTTAGGCCATATATCAGTTCTTTAATCTACCCTATCCAAGCTCCACATTAATGATCAACTTTAAAATTTCTCCCTTTTTTGAGGAGAAGATTAGTTTAAACACAAGGAGTTAGTTGGCAGAAAAGTGTCTCAGGGAGGGGGGAGGGAGAAGGGGGCTTGGGCGGAGGGGAAGAGAGGCCATAACCACTTTCCCATTAGGCTATTGATTTTTCTCCCTCTCAAGGACATGCTTCAATCTGAGGCCCATGTGTAGACTGTCTGTTAGGAATCTATGGCTCAGCTTTACACAGAAGAGTTGTGTGCCTTGGCTGCCTGTATTTGGCTTGGCCATAAATTTGACCACACTCAATATGAGAAAGAGGGATGAGCAAATTGAGACAAGGTCAAAGGGCAGCTGGTTGTGATAGGTGTCCAGTGTGATTGTGGGAGCTGCCAGGAACACAGACAAGTGGCTGTGATTGGCATGAGTGGCCTTGGGCATAAACACAACTGCAATCAAATAAAAACAAAAACAGCCAACTCATAGATTCTCTCTCTCTCTCACACACACACACATTCTCAGGGAGAGTGTTTTACACATGCACACCACTGTGAAAAGGAAAAAAAAGAAGAGGACAACATCAACGAATTCCACTAAAATCCCTGCTCAAATCGCTTAGTGAAATCCTTGGTGACAGCTATTGATTTCTTTGGTTGAGCCTCGTTAATTGGACTCTGTACCCTCTAGAAAGTGTGTGGTCCTGCGGTCCTTTTCTCTGTTCAGCTACACTTAATCATTTTTTCCCAAGATACAGATTTCTCCTTGACTGTGTTGAAATACATAGACATCAACTCTGTGAGGACGGATGGGAGAGGGTGGCAAAAGTTCACAAGGATCAATAAGTGCTTTATGGCCCAGATCAGATGTGCATGGTAGCCCTTAACAACCCCAACTACCACCAAGAGGGATATAGGCAAGGGAAACACAACAGCTTTTCATCAAAGAGAAATATGGAGCAAATGAAACGCTGGTCTAACAATAGTTGCCACTCTCCTGCCGTAACATCTCAGTTAGCAGCCAAAATTGAGTGGACATGAGGCCTCATTAAAGCTTAATGCAGAAGGTCTCCTTAAGGCCATGCAGCTACTGAGACCTGCTGCATGAGAAGAGACAATATCATTGAAGCTCTCGGCTTAAGGTTAAGCAAGACAGGATGCTGGCATTCTGAAAATCTGCTGCTTGTGGGCATTCATCCTCTTGTCAGTTTAATGCTAGGTTTCTTGCTTAAGTATGCTACGGGCCTACTGCAGCTATTTATCTGAGGAGACACTGCTGTTTTTGTCTTAAGGGTGGAGCGACTTCATCCGAATTGAGTTTTACCTGAGAATTAAAGAGAGTTGGGGTTTACTTATAAGCGGAGAGTAGCTTTGGTCAGCACATGGTAAATTCCACCCATTCATTTCTACTACATTTAATTGTTAATCATCACGATGGAAAGAAACAAAAATGGTCCAAGAGACACTTAAAAGAGAAAGAGAAAATAAAATGATATCCATTATCCAAATGTTTACAGTGACTGTGGCACATTTAGTGTTTTAAAGAAATTAAGTCAATAATAAAAAGTTCCTGGCAATAAAAGTGTTGTGAAAATACAGTTGCAGTTTAGTTGAGTGGCAATGCAGTTTTTTAAGAGAGAGGTTTGTGCTACTGGTAAACTGCAAAACCCGTACTGTTTACATTGATCCAAACTGGACAAATGACCTAATCTGACCTTGAATCCTATATCTCCTCTCCTCTCGAATACACTTTTCAGGTGAGGCTTCTTGTGTTTACCAGTCAAAACAACATTGGGATGTATATTTTCAAAAAACAAACATGTGATAAAGGAGAATCAGTGGGCGATCGATCTGATGCTCTGACACGCACAGTTCTCTTTCTGTTAGCTCTCAGTAATGCTGACATCATCTCTCTGGGCTCTGCTGACTATAAAAACAAGCTCCATACCCCATTGGGGATTAATAGAACAGCAGTACAATTACATAGTCTAAGCTTGTGACAAGGTTATGGTCATACGAAATTGACCTTAAGTGTCCATGAGATACGCCACTGTACTTCGTCAATTAATTACCCCAATCAATTAAACTGAATTATGCAATAATAGAACAGAATGTGCTTAAGATAGCATATAACTAGTACTGTAGGTAGTCCATTAGGGTGGAGATGAGTGCCAAAAGTGGGGCTTAGACAGATGGCTGTGTGAACACGTGACTTGAGTAATGCTGTTTGCAAGTTATCATCTAGCAGGGAGGGGAGGAGGTAATTGTGTCTCTCAATTATCCAGGAAGATGAAAGTAGGGAGCCAAACAATAGATACACTATCTCACTACATAGGCTCTAACGGGAGGGACGGAAACTGGGGGGGAGGAGTGGGAGGACGAGAATGAAAGAGAAAAAAGAATGAGGAGGGGGATTAGACGAGGGACTGGTTGACAGAAAATTTGCTAAACATGAACTACAAAATACCGTCAACACAGACCTCTTTGCTTTTTAAATTGTGAATCACCTTCATCCACTCATTCATTGTCTCCCGCTTTTATCCACCACATGAGGGCCAATCCCAGCTGACATAGAGAGAAAGTGGAGTACACGCTGGAGTGGACCAGTCCAGGGTGGACCAGTCAATCGCAGGGCAAACATATAGATGAACACTCAAATTCAAACCAGACATTATCTATCTATCTATCTATCTATCTATCTATCTATCTATCTATCTATCTATCTATCTATCTATCTATCCATCAACTGAAAACAAGTATTTAGTCTTCCGGTTGGAGAACAATCTTTACTTTAAGTGAGAGTCGTGTCTGCCTAAAACCTGTTGTACACCAGGGACAAATTAAGGTCACCTGGAAAGCTGTGACATAGAAGCTGGAAAGTGAGTGGGAAAAAAAGATAATAAGTGATAAAAAAATGCATGAAACGAAAGAGTGGCAGAAGAGTGAACAGGTGGCGTTGAGGGTTTGTATTTGAGCCAAGATCGAAATTGTGGGACACTGGGTAAAGGGCGGTGTGTCTGTAATTTACTCAACAGACTGAGAAGCTAATGTTAGTGCAAAAAATGTGTGTGTGTGTGTGTGTGTCAGACAACTGCTCATGACAGTAGCTTAACTTGCCAAAAAGCTTATAACATAATGTCTGATGCAAGCACAATCCAAGGGTGAAGGAGACTGACTTAATCTACTCCATACAATAAATTAAACTGGAGCTCCTTGTGCCACGGCAGCTTTGTATACAGTGCACAAACCAGTCTCAGACAGAAGCTTGATGGACTCCAGCACACGCTCAGTGTAGACCCCAGGTTCATAGTTTTCCATCTCAGCGTTAATGATGTGGACCACACGAGCAGCTCGGCCCCGAATGGCTCCAGCAGTCCGGTCAAGAGTGTCCACATCTCCCTCTTGCAGAGCAATTACACATTTGTTGACATCCTCAAGGATGTGGTTCTCTAGGGTGAGGCAAAAAGAATGGCAGTGAATGGAACTGGACGGATCTCACAAAAGTCCTTGTACATGTAAATCAGTCATTTCCTTAGAAATGACGTGCTTATGATTAATACTGTGTGATTCATGTTCCTCCATGAAGGTCAATAGATTTCCACAATTTAGCTAATAAAACCATCTCATCTAAACACTATGAGGCAATACACTACCATTTATTGTAGATCCTTCTTCATTTTAGGATGCATATATAGAGCTGACATTGCTTTTTTTTCATGAGACAATAAACAAACAAACGGTAGCTGAGACAAACACATAAAAAGAAATGCTTGCAACAAATGAAAATTACCACCAAAAGCTGCTGTTTCAGGTCTAGTTGTTTAATGTATTGACTTCACCATTCAATATCCCTGTCTTGTTTTGTTATATTATTATTTTCAAATGTTGTTACTGCCTGTTTGAGTCTGTTTGTGTGCCGTGTTCCCTCATACCTGACACAGAAAGGAAGTCATCCACTGAGGTGATGTCATCCACAGCCTCGGTCAGAATGCGCACCTGTTTCTCCCACTGATCTTTGAAAACGTCCATGTTGTCCTGGGCGACTTTGCTTTGAGGGCGCGCCGCAAGAGTGAGTGCAGCATTGATAACCTGGCAAGTTGGAAAGCAAAATTTTAAACCACAGCTGTATCACTATCCAACATGAGATACTGTCAAAGCCATTGGTTAAAAAGTGATTCCGATATCTAATTTCTTGAGCTTTCTTAATTGATGTGATAACATGTCATAAATATGTTTCAGTTGGTATTACAGGTTTTATCAAACATTTCTGAAAGAAACACAAATCAACATTTGTCTGCGAGTGTATTAGCCACAGCCAATACATGTTTGAGGTTTTGAGTGAAAGTACATTTTAAGAACCCATTTATCGTTTATACTGCAGATGATGTCTCTGAAGGATAAGCTTTATCGGAGTGAGACCACATAGGGTTACTTGTTAGTGGGATCACTGCTTTGTTGGTTTTGGTGTCTCCATGGGACACAAAGTGTCACAGTTGCAGATGGCAATTTATCATTTTGATTGGTCCAAGCTTCAAGAGGGTGGGTTTTATCTAATATGAGCAGATATGTAATATGTCAGATGGTAGAAGCTGGAGAGATTTATGAACATATGACAGTTGCGTATTGCACATAAACTTTTTTTGTTGAAGCCATGATGGACAATGATTCATGACCCTCATCCCAGTCCTACAGTGGCTTCAGAACCCTTGACTTGAGCCATCTTTATTGTTGTAGATTTATTTTTAATTTTAGACTGTTTTCAGTTATCCACATTGACATTTTTTTTAAAATATTAATTGTAGATTTATGAACGGTAATCCCCTTATTTTCTAATTTACTTCCAGGCTGTAAAGAAATAGAAACTAACATAGATTTAACACTTGTATTTTTACAGTAGACAGCATGAGGAAGGGACAAGACCAGCCGTAACACAGAGGTTGAGTGACTGAGTGATTGTGTCACAAATAAGATAATATTTGGATGCAACATGGTTGGACAAGTTGAGTACTCTGATTTGAATCTAATTATACAGACATGTACACAACTTAATCAGAGAGTTTTTAACAGTGAATGTAAAGTAGACATGAGTAATAATCAGACTAGTTGTGCACAACACATATTCTATTAGCAATTTGTTTAAACATGTACACATCAATGTCTTAATAAACAGAAACAAGTGGAGCAATGATACAATGGTTATAATCTCACTTGAGTTCACATAAGGTTTGTATATAGTACTGTATATTTATGCTGTGGTCCGCTGAGTAGTTGGTACATCCGAAACAAACTTTGTTTGATGAGTACATGTAGATCCTCAAGACTTAACAAAAACATAAGCCAAATGGTATACATCATAATTTACGATGTGAGATAATGACAAAAGAAAAAATATAGAGCAATAAAAGTCTAAACCTAAAATACAGCACAGATGTGTGTTGTCCAGAGGGTCTATCACACTTTTATACAGCTTGAAGACAGATAATAAAAAGAAAACAGCAAGTATCTTGACTTCAAGAGTCTGATCTGTGTAAGATAGAAACATCTGGCTTCCAGCCAAAAGGAGATCAGAACTTCACAAGGTTTGAAGGTGATGGAAATAAAATAGCTCTTTTAGACATGGGCAAATCATATCAGCAGACTTCCAGTTTTAATATCACTGAAGTGCTGGCATCTGCGCTAAACCATCATTTTTAGTCTCCTCGCTCTTCATCACTTCCTGCTTTCTGAGAGGTTGTCATAGCTACATTAATCTGATGTAGCAAGGAAGACACTACATTCTTGACATGACAGTTGTTCAGTATGTTGTGTAGTGTATGTGTACAGATAAGTACAAGCGCTGGGAATATCTGTTTCACTGCCTCTCTGTTCATTCTTTTCAAGTCACAAAATCTGGGGTGTGTCTTTTAATCTATTTTGAGCACTGCCAAAAGTTATCAAGAGATGGTTTCTCCTCAACTTTTTAAAGTAAGCGCATGTCAGCAGGTGCACATAGTTGGGCCCATGCATTAGATTCAGCCTCCCTAATGCATTTCTCTTCTCCATTACTGTGTTGGATCCCCTGTGAATTAGGCCTACCATTTAACTTGGACACAGTGCATCGATTTTAACTTGCCTGTTGCTTACATCCAGAGAAACAGCACTACACTCCTCCTACACATTACTCACTGCTTTTCCTTCTAGTCTACACTCTAAGAACTGCTTTCTGTTTCTAATGTTTTACAGTGAAATGGGAATCATTTTCGAGTTCTCACCTGTGGACATAAGCTGTCAATTTGGGTGGCAGCCATACGAACCAACTTCACGCCCTCTTCGTTGTTGGAGATGGAGCAAGCTAGGTTGGCCACCTGGGTGAAAGTGAGCAAAAACAATGACTGTTGTTAAAGCCTGAAGCTAAATGCTTTTTTCCAAAAAGGTCATGTGCAACACGTTGATCTGTAAGTTTTGAAACAACATTCATGCAGCTTAAATGAATCAGAGACAATGTTAATGTTATCAGGAACACCAGTTTACTCCATGCTAGGTCTCAAATAAGACAGTTTAGTGAGTATTTTTCATGGAGTGCACGGTATCCAAATTAGAAACACGTGTATGTAAGTGGGCAACCTTTGAGTGTGAATTGAGTCCATGTGCACCTTTCTATTCATGACCCCTGATACTGCTTTACTCTACAGTTTCGCCATTCACCCATTCACCCATTTCCTCACACCTTTTTCTAACACACATCTATCATATCCATTCACATGCTTCCAGAAGCAAATTGGGGTTAAGTCTCTTGCCCAGGGTCACTAAGACTAGCTGAACCTTGGATCAAACTCTGACCTTCAGGTTGGAATCCAAACCACTCTACCGCTCTAACCACGGCTGCCGCAATCAAAGTGCACCACTTTACGTGCGGTTTCTTTACCTCTACTGCACATGGATGTACTTAGTGTGAACACACAATACAGGCAAAGTAGCAAGTGGAAATGAGATGAAAGGAAATTACAGCCCAAAAGTCTGCAATCAGGCCTCACATAATGATTACCATTCCTTCTTAGTTGCCCAGCAAAGAAACACAACGATTAGTATTAAAAAGGCTGTGGATACATTATTTTGACAACAACCTCACATCAGCTGCAGTCAACTCTTCAGATTTAGTCAGTGACATCAGAATTGCACTTCTACATGAAAATGTATACAATGGAATCAGGAGGAGGCAGTGTAAATGGGCTGTTGCAGCAGATTCAATTGTTAGCGTTGGTCTTATCTATAACTCACAGGTTCTGTGCTTAAGTTTATCAGTAGCGTTGATGCTGGAACTTCAACATAAACTCATTACCCAGCAGCAGAACCAAATCTTACTGTTGTGTATAATACCCTGTTCTACATTTCATGTTTTTTTTCCCATAACTTCTTATTAATGTTAATATTAATAACCACTTAACTCTGAACTCTATGAAAAACGGTCTCTTTAATTTTGCTCCACAAAGTTAGTGTTATGCTTACACCAACAGATGGAACAAACCATTACGAAATGGGTTGTCAGGTGCAAAAGTGAAAGTCCCTTTAGCAGAATTTTGCAAAGGGACCCAGGGAATGAGTCTGGCTCTGGGTTTCTGCTCCACCACCTGTCTCCTTTCTCCTCAGTAGATGCCTAATCATGGCCCTGGTGGAGACAGCCTCTCTGCCTCTGTGCCAGATCTAGAGCTAGAGCCTACACAGTAGTCACCAGATTTATCAGCCATTCTTTTCTAAATTCCACAGCTCCCACTTCATAAAACTATAAAAATTGGCAGATCTGATATTGTAATATTGTGCCCTAACATGACAGACATTTTGTATGACCAACAGGTTATGGCTGGGTTGAGATTTACAGGGTGAAGTGACTGCGTATTCAAAAGTAGATCTGTGTCACTTGTAGAGCTGCAACTAACGATTAGTTTCATAATCAATTGATCTGTCGATTATTTTGCAGATTAATTGTTTGGTCCATAAAATATCCAAAAACCTTAAAAAATGTTGATCGGTGTGGAAATGATGATCTTCTTAAATGTCTTGTTTTATCCACAAACCAAAATGATTACGTTTTAATGATTTCTTTGTTATCCAGAACAAAGAAATGAAGAAGCTTAAACAATCGGAAATAAGAAAAAAGCTTCAAACCGATGAATCGATTATCAAAATAGATTCATCAATTAAAAATCGATTCATCGATTAATTGTTTCAGCTCTAGTCTCTTCAGTATGTGGATCTTGATAAAATATATAACTGATATGAGATGGCCATATCAGAATCCATGCAGCTTATTGCCTATACTGGCGAGTAGCGCACAAACACTGAACGCTGTCATAATCGACCCACACCACATATGTGTGGTTGTCGCACACTGCTGCAAACTCCTCAATATACTGAAAAAATTATGGCATAGTTGATACGCTGTGGTTGTGTTGCCCTCTAATTTGTTGTCCCCGGGTGCACACAGTGAAAAATACTATTTACAAAAAAATATACAAACAAACCACGATTAAAGTCCTCCAATCCAATTCAAAATCCAATTCAATCAGTTAAGAGTCCTCTGTAACAAAACCCACACTGAACTCTGAGGCCCACAGCAGCCCCCCTTAAACAAATAGCCCTTCCCATCAGGCTTAATAATACATAAAAGCAGTTTTAAGCTGTTTACACAATTACAATATTCCGTCCATTGTCTACCACGCAGGATGCACCGTGGAGAGTTTGCCAGTCCAACACAGGGCCAACATATAGAGATGAATAACCATTCACTCACACACATAATTTAGAGCGTCCAATGAACCTCTGCATGTTTTTGGACTGTGGGAGGAAACCAGAGAAAAGTCACAGCACACAGGGAGAACATGCAAACTTCACACAGAAAGGCCTGGACTGGAACATGACCTAGGAACATTCTGGCTGACTGTGTGGCCCCACATTTATGAAAGTTTAAATAAAATGATGTCTGATACCTTTGATTCCCCATCTCCCTACACATCTGTTATGATGAAATACAAAAATCTAAAGAACACTAAGAAAGAAACGTGTGTGTGGAAATGTGGAAGTAGAAATGATGAGGATTGACTGATCGACGAGAGGAGGTGGAATGGAGCAGTGTTTTAACAGCAGGTGAGTGAAAATGGTTTGTGTCTGAACCTGATTAACGGTTAAGCCCCACAGTGTACACCCTTTGTTGCCTAAGCAGTTACTGCAGCGAGTGGGTTGCACTCTCTGTTAAGTAATGGAAAAGCAGGAAGAAAGGGAGAGGGGAAACATGTGGTGAGTTTGTGTGTCAGCGTTGCACGTGGTTAGTGACATGTCTCTCAAAAATAAAACAATGTAGGCGAATGCTGTCTTCCAGAGCCTCATCTCACTCACAAATTCACTGCTGCAGCTACTGATTTTAAATCCATCAATAAACATACATCTTACAGTATCTTACTCCTCTCCCACTTCAGTACAAAGTGGTCTCACCTATGACATTTGCTGTTGTTGAAGATGCATGAGAGAAGTTATGTGTGCATGCATGGCCTTTGAGAAGACACTTGCAGTTAAGAATGTGCATGTTTTTTCCTGATAAATACCTAAACTATTTGCAGTTTTACTACTAGAGAGGATATGATGATGACGAGAATGCCTGTGACAGTGCAGAGAATAGTTGAGATGCTTAATTTAATTAATTCAGAACCAAAATAAGCAGCTTTATGAGCTACAGTACCGAGGTTTCAAGCATGGCTGTGCTGCATGACAGGCCTGAATAATCATTAGAGCTGGGGCTGCAAAGAGGAACTTTATTGTATGATTAAAGTGCCAGATGTTTTTTGTGTCTCAAGACAACCCTTCATTTTGATTCATGTCCGTCTTTGTATCCATGTACAGTTTGTTTCAAACTGAATCCTTCAGGACAGACATATACAGTGGCCTATCAAAGTCAATTTAGAGATAATGTGGACACAGAGCAACAGTAATAGCTTAGAAAATGTGTCTGTGCTAAATTTTGTAACCAATAAAAACTCATTGACAACATTTGAAGATTACATGTTTTGACATCTGTAGAACACTGACTACAACCCTTAAAGGGGTGGAAAAAAATAATAAGATACAATGAAATATTCAAAAACCATTACAATCATGTCTCACTATTACAATATATATGTCCCCTGTTGGTGAATGTGTAACAACGCACACACACACACACACACACAAACAGAGAGCCTGCTGTATTCCTACATGAAGTCACATATCTCCACAGCATCATTTTATTGCCCAGTTAGTTTTCATAACTTAAACATAAACTCTATATAATCTAATACAATCATTAAGTTAATCAGATTTCAGCATGTGCCCGGACTTTGAAACCAAACTATACAGACACATGCCTATTGGCAGAATATGGTGCCAGTTTGTATTAGCACTTCCAGTGCTCACATGTCACTGTTTGAGGCAAATTGAGGCAAATCAAATTTGTGTTAGAGGACTCTTGCTTAGAGCTGCGTCTCTTTACTCATGACAGCAATGAGCACATTGATGGATTGCAGTCCTTAATGTGAAGCAGTGTGTGTACAGTATGTGTCGAAATGTGTGCGTGTGCCAGAGAGACACAGGGTGACTTCACAATTTGCATCGGATTTGTTATGATCTATAATGTATGTATATATATATACATATATATATATATATACCTCCTTATGAGTTAGTCCAGATGTTGATTTTTAATTTTATATATATATATACATATATATATCTGTGTGTGTGTGTGTGTGTCGCCGGATTTCAAGACCATTTTATTTCAGCCATTTTACGGTTACAGTGTAATGAAGTACTTGACCAATAAAAAGCAGGTCTATATTATCTTTTGCTCTTTTTTTGGTCTGGCCTTCAGCAGCCCTTTGACTGCTGCCTTGGGCCCATGGAAGGCAAAGGGGCAGAGGTCTTTCTGGAGGCTGGAAACATGCCCAACAGGCACACTCCCACTCCATCTTCCCAAACGCAGGCAGATCTGGATCTGCAATTATTATTAAGGAGGCTTTGTTTTTCTTTTTCTTTTTCTTTTTTTTTTTTATAAAATAAATATGAAAGAAAGAAAGGACATATATGACAACATGACTAAAGACCCTGGTATACCCATGAAGCGCATTGCGTCATCAACGCGCAACACGCAGGCTTTTGGAACCACGCACAAAGAGTAAGTTGGGTGTGAATGGACAGCGCATGTGCAAACTGTATCTCCGCCCCAACGGTAGGTGGAGTATTAAGCCTTGCTCACCAGGCAGACAAAACATTTCGACAACAGAAAAAGTAGTTGCCAAGGATAGTCATCTGAGCCTCGAGCTGGTGACCCACGAACCGCCTGACACCCAGACTCCCCTGCTCGACGGGCCTTTCAGCTGTGAGCAGCTCAAACCATGTTCGAGGGAGCTGTAGCAACGTTCTCTTCTTTTTTGGTAGGAATGCATCCTATTCCCTGCGTCCAGACTTGCACCCAATGGTAAAGTCAGGTACTACAGGACCCTGACGCACGAGTATACCAGGGTCCGTGCAATGGTACATGCTGGTACCAGGGCCTTGATGCTGATACGTTCAAGGATAGTGCAACAAAATTCATAATTCAAGGAAGCTTGGGCATTTAAGTGTGCATGTGCTTGTGTGTGTGTGTGTGTGTATGTGTGTGAGAAAGACAGAGAGACACAGACAGAGACAAAGCTGTTGAATGTTCCATTTTAGCCACAAACAAAGAACTATCGATTTAGTCCCTTTGCTCTGCTCTGGATAATCACTTCAATTCTAATTTGATGAAGGTTTTCCACTGCATTTGGCAAGATGGGCCTTCTCTTGTATGTGATTTGAATCAACTGGATGAAGCTAAATAACTGGAAATGGATCTGATAGTGTAATTTTGTCCAGTTTCATAGACTGATGGTTGTTTTTAAGACACACTGATGATGTAATACAGTAAATAACATTGTAGCTCTGTATCTTTATTGCTCTATTGAATCAATTGTGTGTTGGACCTCCACTGGGATGCTTAAATCTCTCTTTTCGCAAATGACCTTTTCTTTCTTTTGTGATTGTTCTATCTTTGATTGTTCTTCATTGAGTGCAGCCTGACATTACCTCTGGAGGTGAGATTTTCAAGTGGCGTCATTAGTGTTACAGAACATACCTACGACAGATGAGAGCAACAAAACGTGCACAGAGGGTCAGGAAATGTGTATCAGGTGTTTATTATTACTGAAAATAATTCAGCTTAGTTAAGTTGCTCAGTACCCTGCCAGTCATTAATGAGTGTGTGTCATATTCACCAGAGCAAAAACTAAACACAAAACAAGAACATGGGCTTAATGGCTGGTTAGTGACTGCTAAGCTTAAGGTGTGACTGAGCCAAAGACAGGGTCAGTCAGTAGCTCATAGGCAATGTGTTGTGTCTACAGTCACTTCAAGAAGCAAGAGGTGGACATAAAACGGAGAAGAATGGCAGTGGAAGATGTAATCAGTGGAGATGACATTTTAGGCTGCCTGGCTTTGTTCCATTACGTCCATCATCTGGATGTTTACTTTTGCAAGGATGGTGTTAAGGGGGTTCACTGACATAGGATAAGGCACAGTCTTTTATTTCTCTCAAATTCACAAAATCACATGGTTATTTCCTCTCTCTCTGTCTCTCTCTCTCTCTCTCTCTCACACACACACACACACACACACAGAGTTAATAAATCAGTCTGTCAACATAGATGGAGCAGAACATGTAACAGGGGAAGACAGTATGCAGACTGTGAAACAATTACAGTTGTGCCCTCACAGGAGCACCTCTATTTGTTTTAGTGATGAGCTGTCAGCTCCCAGTGGTGACGCCTGCACATGCAATATAGGGACTGGAGGTGACAGCAACAGGTTAAGGTGCATGACATTAGGTAACGCCAGATGTCAAGTCTGTGAGAGGTTCAAGTCTACAGGGGATATCAAGCTGTCAACCTGCTGAGACTGACCATGAACCACACCTTTGAAAATCAATCCCTATTAAGACATTAGACGCGGACTGCTTCAGGGAGAATGCCCACCAGGCTTGCAACATCAAAAGGCATAGCAGCTTACTCAACAAAAAGAAAAACAAGAAGCCCACGATCTAAAAGTCTACTCCTTTTTTGCCTTGTATGGTGTGGTAACATGACCTGAAATTAAGCAAGCTCTTTTGGAGTCCTTTTGATGACAGATTGCTGCTTAATTGCTCCCTCTGCTACCTTTTCCCCATCTTCCCACTCACCCTCGACTGAGAGACAAAGTGAAACTAAATTGTGAGTGACTCTAATGCACTTAGGAGTTCTCTCAACACTTCCTAACTCAAAATGGAAATGAGTTTAAGTCACTGTTTACTTAGTGACAGGTCCACTAATATGTGGCTGACTAGAATACAGCTCTAACCTCCTCCTCCACACAGTCTCCCAGCAGAAGCCTGGTTCATCAACTCGGCTAAAAACAATGGCAGTCGCTGACAAAAATGCAAATGCACAGGTAAATGCACGTGTCCCACATTATTTCGGGAATAATCTTTGAAATAAAAGTATCTGCTTTATCAAAGCCTAAAACAGTAGAGACTTCATCCACCGGTAAACTCTAGAGAACGGGGCTGCAGGATAATCATTCATACCTGATGCTACATCATTATTATTACCATTAATATTGTTATTATTAACGGTAATAATAATGTAAAAAAAAAAAGTATATGAATAATATTATAACACTTTCCTCTCCCCCTTTTTTGTTCCCCTACCTCTCCTCCTTGCTTATTGTGTGAAATCTTGGGTTTATCTTCTCTATTATATTGTATATTTTAATGTTATTATATTGTGAGGTATTGTATGTAAAATTAGATTTTTTAATTTTTTTTTTTTTGGTTTTTTTTGACACACTATTACAGTTTGAGTGGCCATGCTATTTAAAAAATATACCCTTAGAAGCTTCCCGATAACAACATGAAAGTTAAATGACGCAATTTCCTATGACCAGTGAATCCTTCACAGAGCTTCTCCAGCAAAAGCACACATGCTTTGGCTGAACCTGGACAACAGGAACACACACACATAGGTAGCCCTGTGCCATTGTTGACGTAAAAAAACAGTCACTTCCTGTGCCAGTGCAAAAATTGTTGCTGGGTGACACAAAATTAAAAACAAAGAGCATTGTGTGGAGCTGCATGATTAGCATCGCTTGAACTGATTTGGAAGTGGACTGAATGTACCAGACATCCATTTACATTTAAAAGTACCAAAGCTTTCATTGTTTTTTTGTTTGTATTTTGCTGTGATTTGTTTGTCTGCTTTTGCAATCTGCCGCAGCTCTGAAGATCTGATGTGATTTGATTCGATTTTTCTTTTTTTCTTTCTTTCTAGTCTACATAAATTTGGAACCAAATCTGTAGAGAAGAATCATATCATTGTCTCTCGGAAACCTATGACTAATCTGGCATGACGGGCTGACAGGGTGTGATTTACATTGTGAGCTGCGTTGTCGTTTACAATAGAGCCACAGCTGAGGTGTGGGTATTCCTAAAACCGTGGCTGGCTTTTTGATAAATATGATAATTTGCTCCAGCCTGCTGGGGAGGTGAACCAGCACTGCAAGCAGGGGGAGGTTTGAAATGTACATGAGGGAACAGCGGGGGTGGATGACAACACAGATCAGACAAGTACAGACGTTCATATACACACACAACACCATAGGAGAGTGGAAACACCTGATGTAATACAGGAGGAGACGCTGGCAATCTGTTTGTAGCTGTCTGCACTTTGGTTGTTTGCCCTTTCATTTTGTTAAATGTCAAGGACTAGTTAATTATTTGACTGACCATATATACCTGTATACATATATATATATATACTGTATGTATTACACCAGAATTCGAATGCCTAAATGAAGAAGGCGGGCATCTACAGGATTACATCCACAATATAAAATTTTATTGAGCTCAACAAGGGACACAGAGGTAATTGAAAGCAGTATAAACAAATCATAAAGTTAGCTGGACCGAACTGACTCGAGACGAGGATATACTATATGTGAGAGCGTGTCTGCATACGTTGTAAATAAGTGTCTTACAGCTTAAATTTAGAGCACTCGATATTGGATTATCTTGTCCACATTGCTGTAAGTGGCAGGACACTGAAGAAGGAAGAAAGAGGGAAACACATAGCTGACTCACTTTTCCCCAGGCAGAGGGCAACTACTCACACTTCCTACTGGCATTTTAGTATTTTGTAGTGCCTTGGTCTTGAGGAACTGAGGCTTCCTAGAGTGATTTTGTTTCATTTCGCTATGAGCACTGGGTTGCACAGGGTGGTCAGTAACACCAAAAAGTATGTCTCCCTGTAGTTTGTTCAGCTTACATCTTTTACCTTGTGCTCAAGTTTGCATTATAGCTACAGGGGTCAGGCTGCCTCTCTCACACTTCCTCAACATTCCTTTCTCCCCTTAGTATAAAATAAAAAAAAAGAAATAAAAGAAAGGGAGAAGTATTGATTTCCCTTTGCCTTTTCTGTCTTTCTTTCTCTCTCCCTCCTTCCTGCCCTCCTATTCTCAGTGTGCCAGCCAAGCAGTCGGTCTTGGCACCAAAACATAATTATGAAAATGGACCTCTGGGTTGTTTCTTTTAATTTATCTCTACATTCCACAGTCCCTCTGCAACAGAAGCTATTTAAAAATGGTCTCATGGGAATTGGAATGTTTAACCCACAATACAATAAAGAATGGTATACTTATTGGTGACACAACACTGCTTGGTGCCCAAATAACAGAATGCTATTTTTAGCCAGAGGCTCGCAGGGAAATGCTTAAAAGACACAGGTTCGCATTATTTCACACTCACAGATGTTTAACTGTGAGTGAGATTTGCGTGCCTGCTAGTTTCTGTCAAATGCTGGCGTCAAGTTACACCGTATGGCACCCATGACAAAGTGGCTTGACTCAGACAGCAATTGCTGTGCTCTTCAACTTGCACTTCAAGTGCAAGGCCAGTGAAACTCAAACGAATCCAAAAATCAGGCCCGTGTTCAAGACATAAAAAGTCGCAGCACAATGTGAGATACAGTGGCTGCAGTAGCCCGAGTGCTGTCGTGTTTCACTGTAGTAGAACATACATTATATTTAGGTATATTTGTGCATCACTCACACAACATTATTGTTTGATAAATATAAACTGCAAAATGACAGATTATAATAAGGTCAGGCATGGAATGCTTCTGTAGATAATTATAAACCCTCACATCCATTTAGCCCTTTGCAGATTTGGGATATTACCTATCTATTACATATGGGAAAAAGATTCCCGGTAGATCCAAAGGATCTATAGCACCAATTTTTCAATCTCAAACAAAATGTGAACACAACAAGACCTTGACATTTCTCCACATTTGCATCCCTCTGTCTTCTCTCATCTATGTACGGCACAAGAAAAGCATGATTAGTTCTGTTGGATAATAGATGCACACAGTGGGAAAGGTCAGCAGTTGTCAGCCCTTAATGCCTCAACCTTTAAATTAGGGGATGGGTGAAGTGAGATGAAATTTTAAAAAATGATCAGTGAGGACAGGAGTCTGTGACACTGATGATGATAAGAATCAATAATTACTCATTTCATGTCATCCACATGTGAAGCATGGCAGAAAAATGCAAACGTCACCGTACAGGTGCTGGAATAAATCTATAATTGCTTCCAGAGGAAAGAAGAACATGTTGTCTGTGAATGTTAAAATCAAACACATATTAAAGCGGCAATAAACGAGTTTGATTTACTACGCATCACATAATTTTTGCACCTTTTTCTTAATTTTTGACTAAGCCTTCTCCACGCTGAAGCCCTTTAAAAACATGCATCCTCGCGAAAGCACAATCGTATATGGCAGAATTCTTGATGTGATCGGTGTATTTGCATCTCAGTACGTCTAAATGTGCCCGTGGAAATGTCACATTTATTCCTGTGCCTCTGAATTGATGATTATGTGAGTTGTTCTCAACCGAAAGCAAGGAAGTGCGGAGATGTGAAAAGGCCATTATGGCACTGGCTGAGAGCAGAATGAACAGCACAATTAAAAAAAAAAGAAGAAGAAGAAGGAAAAAACCTTTCCATCACCATGGCCATTAGTCCTCCTTAATTCTGAAATATTATTCGTGAGGGGGGTGTTAAAACCACACCATGTATAATGCAGTGTGTGTAAGCAAAAGCTGATATTTGAACAGCTTTATAAGTGTACTTTCTGTGATGATATACAGTATACTGCAGTACACTTTGTATTTAGCATCGCTACATAGTGCATAGTGATGAAGATGTGAGGTGATAAAAGAGTAATACACGAGAGCACATGGAAGGAAAAAGTGATAGAAGGAGCTCTAAAAACTTTTTCTATGAGCTAGTTTGTCTTCGGATAGTTTCCTCCGCTGCCATTTAAAACAGCAAATATCCTAGTAACCCCAGAAATAAATAAATAGATTTTTAAAACGCCCATCCCAGATACTTTCTTTCCCCCTCTACTGCCTTTATGGAGACAAGCATTAATGTGCTGGGACAGTTACTGGCCTTGCACATCTATCTTTGATTGATGTCACCTCTACAAAAGCGTGGTAAAACGTTTCAAATTACAATAGTAATGTCTTGGCACACTTTTTAGTAGAGGACATATACACCAACGTAATAAATGAATTGTCATAACTGTAAGGACCCAGTGACCAGACAAAGTCACATTTGCAATCAGGACAAGCCTCTGATGCAACGGCTTTAGTTAATTACTTCATAAAGGGGCAAGCATAACTTTTGCCCTAGGTTACCAATCACTATGAACCCTGATACTAAATGTGTTGTAGGTGCTTTTTTTTTTTCTTTTCTATTAGGTATGATTAACTATAAATTCTGAGTCCATTTAATTTAGGATCGGTGGAATTGTGCTTTGGGAACTGAGCAAAGTTACACTTATAGACTTGAGACACCAAATAATGCTCACTCTTCATTTTCCACCTTGAAATGCAGTTTGATATGAAGAACACAAATAAACCATGTTGCTATGATCAAAAATTGCTTTGTGACCAGTTAGGGTCCAGCCTGTAGCACTTAAGGTTATTTCCAGAGTAATAAAACAGATGACAGGTTGTCATGGTTACCATGATGGCATATTCACAACTGCAACAGCAGGTTGTCGTTTTGGCTTCACAGTTTAATCTTATGTGCAGATCCTGATTGTATTTACTTTTCAAAGGGCTCCACTAAAACTACTCATGTGAAAGTAACAATGGCAGCTTTTGGAACGTTCTCCTATCTGAGCACCTGCTCACTACACATTACTGCTCCATTGTTCTCCATATTTTAAGTGTTTGAAAAATGTACAGGTACAGGCAACCGGTTGTGACATAAATGCATCCATTTTCTACCACTTTATCCTCCACAGGAGGGTCGCGGGGGGTGCTGTGCCAATCTCAGCTGACACAGGGCGACAGGTGGGGTACACCCTGGACAGTTTGCCAGTTCATCACAGGGCCACATTTGAAGACAAACCATCAATTTAGAGTGTCCAATTTACCTAATCCCCATATTGCATGTTTTTGGACTGTGGGAGGAAGCTAGAGAACTTTGAGAAAACCCTCACACACACGGGGAGAGCATGCAAACTCCATGCAGACAGACCCTTGTTCCTTGTTCTATGATTATGACTACCTGAAATTACCAGACAATCATAGGCAGGTTGTCATAGAAACATGCCATTGTCTCTGAGGTGTTAGTAACACGATTACTGATGCTTGATTGTACAGATATACCTAAATATAAAATTCAAAAAAAGACGTGGAACAACAATTTTATACTTACTTATGTGTAACTTGCTGAATTGCTCATCTGTATGCCAAAAGAACCTTTGTCACCCAAATGAAAAAGAGATACGGGCTAATTGGCTGGATATGGTAGAGCAAAGATATTCTGGATTATTTGCCATGGTAACAGTTGTCTTCTTGCAGAGAAATAATTCAATGGAGCGCAACCTGAATTCTTAATTGAATGAAGTGTGTTGATGTGAATTTTTTATGCAGTGGCAAAGTTGTGGAGTTGCACTTGCACTGGGCTGAGCATTAGGGCAGCACTGCATTTAACAATATTTACAAAGAGCAGTTAATGACTGTGACAAAGACAATTACATGTCATTTTAACAATTATTAAAACAATAAAAGTACATGTGATTTATATAATGCTCTTCACAAACTGAAAGTCGCTTTACATTTAAGAGCACAAGAATGAAAAAAATGCAAGTAATTAATGAGAAAAGAAAGGAGACATACAAATAATATTATAACCCTAACACTACTATTTATAAAAACCCTAACCAGATTATTTATAAAACTGCCATATTTTAAGATATAGTTCTGTAGACATATGGCACATCAATAAGTGCACATACATAATAAGCGGAGCGTGTAACACGACTGAAGTGACTGTCAGTGGAGAACAAAAAATATGTTCTCTATCCAAAAGTAATTAATTCAACAGATGTATGAGAAAATAATTAACGTGTCATAAATACAGTGATAACTTTGTATCTATTGGATGCAGTGTGAATTACAACATATAATAAAGTTAAGTTGGTGTGAGACAGTAGTTCTATTTGCTCTGTCAAACCAAATGCGGTTTTGTGTTAATCAAACTGTAATGACCTCTATCAAATAATTGTACTTTTAATGGGGTGTAAGCAGAGAAGTGTCAAATCGTGCACCATTGGAGGCAGAAAAATCCCCTTTATTTTCCTCCTCTCCCCACCACACCTAAAGTAACGCTCCCCTGGAGAGAGCGAGAGAGGGGGGGGAGAGAGAGAGAGCGATCAAGCAAGCGGAAGGTTCCTTCTGCTCCATTAATCTAATGACAATGCCCCATGACTAAGACCAGCTTAGCAGGCATTGCTCATCCCCATTGGCTCCTCTTTCATTTAGCATGTCATCGATGCACAAATGCAACAGGAGCAAAGACAGTAAAAGACGAGGATGAGGGAAATAAAGAAAGACAGAGTTCTTGCAAACGATGGTCTGATTATATTTCACCGGTGTCCATGGTTACCAGAGGATGTGACAAGCCAGCGCAGATAAAGACTTTGATGAACTTGAGTATAAAAAAAAAAAGTAAGAGGCAAAATAGCATTCAAACATGTCATTTTGCTTTGTCCTTTATATCTTTCATGTTCCTGTCAATAACCCGTCTGTGTGCAGTTATTACATGTTGTTCTTTTAGATTCTATTGAATTCATTCATACCTTTTCGTTATACGGTCTATGGTTGGTCTGTTTGCACTGCTCGACGAATGATAACGATAGGCCTATGTCACCGAGCAGTGACTGCCATACCAGAATATTTACACAAGTATTACTTTTCCAACAGAATGATTGCACAGAACTGCAATCTATAGTTCTACAGCAGTGTGATAACAGTTTGAGGGCAATAAATAACGAGCAACTCAAGACACACCACAAGTACGGCACAGGTTTAACTTAGGCTTTGGGTGACTCTCGCATGCTTTTAGCTCAGGAACATGGACAAGGTATGTGGAGGCATTTCTTTAATTGTGACACAGATGGGAGACACAGTATGAGAACACTCTGTGGTATATTATGCATTGATTGCTGGAATCCACTGGAGCACAAGGCTCTGTGTATGTTAGCTTAGTGTCTCATTGGAGAAATATCCACTTCAGCATGCCCTCTGGGGAAATAGCGACTAGAATTTGGCTGTCAAAGAGCAGAGCTGCTGGCCCAGAATATCATGGGGTCAGTGTGGATAAATAGGCCTCCCACACAACACGAGCAGACACGGCTTCTTAACTAAATGTGAGACAAGCCAACTGCCAAATATTCCTACTAACATTATGAGCCAGCCTGACAGATGTTTGGGTGTGACACTGCCATATAAAACCAAGTGAAACCCAGGGCGATTTACAATTGAGAAAAGCGGTGTCTCAACCGAAGGTTAAGGCAGCTTTATTTATGTCGCAATAATTTACCGATGGAAAATAAAATTACACCTTGCAATCACTGTCACTGGGTCACAGTCCAAACTAATACAGAATAAAAAATGATGAGAAAATAAAATGCTATAAATGACATGAGGTATGGTATAATAAACAATCAAAATTATGAAGTATAGTAAGTGCAGTTTGGTATCCACATTCATATGTGTTTAAAAGCCATAATTGAACCTTTTATGTATTTTATATACCATTATATGTTTTTGTCTTGTTAATTTCAGAGGTGAACAGTAGATTTTCATTTTATTAAATTATTATTACATTTTACATTACATTTTATGTTTATTTATACCCTGATTTACCTGACTTTGCTCGTATGTACTTTGCCTGTGAGGTTAAATAAGCTACCTATGTATCTATGTGTCTAGATGTCTCAAAGTGCCTTTCAATCAATTAATATCATGAGCACATTTTAGGGTTAAAAGTCATAGTGTTGAGTGAAAACAAATGCATCATATTTACCAATGCATTAATGATGAAGGCATAAAGTTTGTCATAGTTCTGAACTGACAGAGCCCCTTGGATGACAAAAATAAATCTTCGGGTCCAGAAGTCTTGTCTTCACAGCCATCAACATCAGATTCTTGCTTCTTTCAGTATTGTTTTGGGGTAGCACAGTCTTGATTAAGTGTTGTTTTATTACCTAGGGGGTTGTTTGTTTCCATGGTGATAGAGAAAGCAGAGGCTGACACAGTACGTCATTACTGACGTGGGAAAAATGAAAGATAATGTGGCATTCTGAATGGCAGGAATGCAAGGATCAATTTGTATCTTGTTTTGTCAATCTATTGTCACTGCTGGTACAGTAATTATGTCATGCAGTCATTATAATAATAACATTAATCTTTAAAATATGTCACAAATGATTAGTATGTTGATGTCACATATTTCAGAATATCATAAAATATAATGAACATATATTTTCATAATTCTTTTGGCATCTAATTAGGACTTCCAACGTGGGTTAAGCAACAACGTGTTACGATTCTGTGTGCCTGCACTGGGCAGAGCTGTTGTAGTTTTATTGCATTTTGAATGTCCCTCTGACAGTTTAAAATGACTTTTCTAAAATTACTTGTGCATTCATTTTAACTTAAACAATGAAACACAAGATAAGACCTTGAACCTGCAAACATTTCTTTCTGCTTGGTCACTAGGGAACGGGGCTGCCATCAAAAAAGTGTCTTCCAGCAATGTAGACGGCAGAATTATTATTATTTTTTGGTCCCAGGGACATTTTCATCTCAGCTTTTATGGTGGGTAGATTGTGTTTCTATTACTTTCTTAACACGTGCACTGGCAGACAAACGTCATGTGAACTTATTTGGATTATTATACACTTATATTTACACTTAATTATTCACACACGCAGATTTGTGTTAGCTTGTGATGTAGAATATTTGATTTTTGACCACAATTACAAATTGGTCACATGGGCACACGACTGACACACATGTCTCTCTCACATTCAAATTAATATCCATACTGGTGAACACATATACAGCGGCGTATATTCCCTGGTGTGTGTATGTGCGCTTGTGTGCCCATGTATGCTTTCTAGTAGCAAGATAATGTGTGTGCCTGATAAACTTGAGTGTACGGTGGTCAGTATGTGTGTGTATGGTACATGCACCCCCCCTCCCAGCTGAAATCACATGTCCAATATCATTGCATTTGATTTCCAGTTCAAATGGTGTTTTGGCTGTGCAAAACATGTGCGACAATGCTGCTTCTGGCTACTTGTAATGCAGTGAGATCAGATCAATGAATGCAATACGGACTAAATGAACCAAAAATAACACACATTACACTCCAAGCACAAACTACATGATATTATATGCATAAATGCATATTTGAGCACTTGTGCGCAAAAATGAATGGTCTGCCTTTAAAATAGTATTAGATATGCCAGTAAAGGATGTTGTCTGCATGCATTATGGGGAAACGATAACGAGGGTGGTGTGGTCTAATGGCGTGAGCAGCTAGCGGCAGCGTGAGCGATTCTTTGTGTGCATGCATTTTGCATACCCTGTGAATTGGATCAAAGCAAGTGTGATGACGAATGTCCTTCCATCCATTCTCTAGTGGGTGGGCCGAAAAGGAAAACAGCTGGTGCTTTGTGGGCCACACACAACATTTTTGTCAAAAAACTAAGAATAATGATAACAATTTGGCCGCGAGTCACAGAGCAGAGGAGAGAGCGAGCGCAGGTGATGTTTTTAGGACCAGCATCCTCAACAGTCTTGTAACCAAACCTATACCCTTGCCCGGACGTTCCATGGCACAAACTGAGCCATGATTTGAATTGTGCCTTTTTAATTTAATGCACTCTTTTAGCACAGAAATGCAGCCATTGCACATTAAACACACTGGTTTGGTGGTTGTACTTGCTGGTAAAGTAAGTAAACATCTCTCTCTGATTCTCTCGGAACGGAGTCCACTTTGTGTCACTTTAGCTCGGCGAACGATATCACGATGCACTTTGTCCGTTCACTTCCAATAACACGAGCGTCTCTGACCTGTGCCCCTCATGGAGAGCATTGTGACTGACTCATGCTGCAGCCAATCACAATCCAGCACCATGTTGCATGCATAACAGACGTCCCCAAATCCGGTGACTGAGTTGCTCTTCTTAAAATAGCTCAGGCCTACCGGGAAATAACCCACGTTCACATGGGGAGAACATGCAAACTCCACACAGAATTACCCTCGGTCGAACCGGGATCCAAACCGACAGTCTTCTTGCTGTGAGGCAGCAACACTAGCCACTGCACCACCATGTGTTTGATAAATAATGTGTGCCTCAGAAATATGTAAATGGCACCAATCTGCTTGTGTACATAATCCATTTAGTCCTGCTCTTTTCAAGCTAATCATGGACACCCTCATCACCTGCTTTAAACAAACCACAAGATATATGGCCTGAAGTCTTGAAAGAAAATGGGGAACGGAGGGGAGAAAATAAATAAACAAAGTAGAAAAAGCACTGGGGAAAGAGATAAGATTACATTCTGTTAGAAAAGAAAGGAAATTAAATTAGTTATATGTCCTGTTGGTGCTTGACTGGATTTATGTTCCCACTTTTATTTATTTCATTTAAAGCTGATATAGACCATTTTTGGCTTGAACTTGTCATTGCAATGTTAAAACTGGTTGCGGGGTGTAATGGAAAAAGAAGGAAAAAAAAAACAACATCCGCGTTTATATTGGTCACCTATAGCCTTGTTTTCACAGAGAAATGACGACTGAGTTTACGATACAAAGGAACGCTGCTGTTCTGCATCAAAACAATGAAGATAATCACTTTCCCCCAGTATCTATCAGAGGTGCTTATTATGCTTATTATAACACCTGCTCTGAGGACAAGTGCCTTACAGTCCTCAAAGGGGTTTTACTGCCGCTACATCTTTACAGCAGTGACGAAACACGGGGCACAGATGATGTCTGTTGCCTCGGAGAAAAAAAAAAAGAAAGAGCTGGCAGTCGTAAAAACGTGGACATGCGAAGATTTGTAGCCAAGAATTTTGCAGGCACAAAAAAGGATATAACTGAACATGGCCCTCAAATCCAGTCAGCATATGAATTAGCTCAACAACAGAAGGCACCATGTCTTTGGTCCAACTGCACATACGACACTGTGCACAAAAACTAGGACAGACATGACAGGCTGAGAATATATATACGTTATATTGAATCTATAGTGAGGTCAGTATATGTTTGTTGTGATATTGCATATGTGTTGCACAGACTGCTTCACAGCTGAAAGGACGAGCCGTTCTTTGAAGCTTTTGGCCTTTGATTATTTAATCCTACGGATGAGGTTTGAACTTCTTTTTTTTATACATTAATGACCTCCTTCCAGCATGCTCTAGAAAAATCTGTTCTTCTTAATCATCTTAATCATCTAAAAGGAAGACTGTAATTATCTATAGTGCTTTCTTGTTCAAGCAATTCATCTCAACCAGTGCCAAAATTCTTTCTTCTCCAGACCCGTCACTCCACATTTGACAAGGAACAAATCCCTCCTTACTCATCTGCTCCATTGTCCTTTGATTACTGAGCAAAATGCTAAGGCTACTTGATATCTTCAAAACTGCTACTGTGATCGGGGGAGGGATTAGGTGAGTGATTTTCTGTCCTGATTCTTGGATACAATATAGGGTCACCCGCGTGCACACCAGACATTCCCGTTTGTGGTATTTAGATAACAGGGGGGCAGTCATGTTTCATAAGGATTTCATAAAGGATCTGCAAACTGATATATTTCCACACATATTTTCCCAAAGGACCTGACCTGCAATATATAGCATTTTACCTTTAATTAGCTATCTGGGGCAAAATTATAGGGTCCTTGTACGTTTCTTCCTCTCACCTGATTCATCAGCAGTAGATGGCGCCTGCCATCACTAACTTGTTTTAGCCTTGCATTTGCACTGCGGTAAAAAGTCATGGCTCTAATTAGGAGAGATAAACTATTTCCCGTAATGAGAATTGATGGCTTTCCTTCTGCACAACCAAGCATTTTTCTTTCTTTCTTTCACTCTTTTGAACTGAAGCCCCCATTCTCCTTAAGACTCTCACACACGCATGCACACATTAGATCTGTGTATGGGGGAAAAAAAAATGGAACACTTTGTGATTAATGGACTTAATTTCCAGCAGATGTGACTTCACGTTGTCAGCCCACTTCACCTCAAAACCTTTCTGATGATTAGATTTAATCCTGTGTCGAAAAAAGTCAAAAGGCTTGCAGAAGAATGTCCACCTGCTCACCGACACGCTGGCATCCTGTCCCTCTGTAAACATTTACTGACGAAAAATATGTCTTTTCCTTTTCATTTCCCTTTGACAGCATGTTTTTTTTTTTTTTGTCAATTGGTGCCTCTCGGGCCACATGATGATAATCAGAAAACACACACACTAAAAAAAGACATGAACTAATAGTATAAAAAAAGGCGGATATGTGTAGCGTTACAAAATTAGACGCCTCGATGAAGCTGCATAATCTATGAGTGTCAGAGCCTCCAGTCTTTGACCACAAAGACGGCCCCTCACTATGAGCCTGTGCTAATGCTGTGTAAACATCGCGGCTGCTGTTTGCCACTGATTTAGCACATGTTAATATTACATGAGAAGGAGAGGCCCTTTGATGATGTAAGTGAACGCTCAAAGTAGGGCTTTCCACCTCAGGGAAGGGGAACAGCTCCTTTGAGATTTTTTCCGCAGTGACACCACAGAGAGAGTGTTTCTAGTTTCATATGCCATCACTAGAGGTAATTATTAACGACTCCACCAATGGAAATCAAGTTCTTTTTACACTGTTAACGTGTAAATATGCTGGTATTATATGATGAAAGACATATCAAGAAATAATAATTAGTGCCATTGATGTGAATTTCCACTTTGTACCAGTGAGTGCGTCCTATACAAATTCCATTTCCACTTTTGAGCACTTTATTCTTATTCTTATATTATTCTTATTTCACTTTTTTCACTGATTACATTTCTTGCAAAAAAAAAAGAAACACTCAGAAAGATTCATACAAGGTCCATAGAGGGTATATTTAGAAACAAACACTTCAATCACAACTTTTTTTTTATGTTTTCAAATATGGTGAATGCATGTTTCACGAATTGTATTTTGCATTTTAAACTATCTCTCAGACTCACAGCGTCTACTTTGAAGTGGTGCGCCAATGGCTTGCAAAGTAATGCAAACTAAGAAAAAAAGTCCATTTCAAGATATCAACACAAAATGGCCTGTGACTTGAAGGATGTCGTTTTAATTGTTTTCCTGCTTTACCTGTGAGGTATATGACCAATGTGGTCAATGTGTGTCTTCTGGGAGACATCCTATGTTGCTGCACCAACCTCTGATAATCCAGCTCCCACAGTCACCAATGCTGTGCACTGGAGACCTTTGTCTCTCTCCCTCTTTATTCATCAATCCACAATTTCAACCACTGACTAAATAAAAGCAAATTTGCCTGTCATCATGTTAACATCATGTTACTCTAAATTTTAAAAGCAGATTTTTTTTTTATGATCATGAAAGCAAAAGTATAACAATCTGAGTATGTACACACACTCTCACGCCACAGTGTCGTGAATAGAGCTGTATCAGGATGAGCAGAATGGGAAGATCTCTTTCAGCAGACAGAACAGACTCTTAATGAGCCATTAACCTGCTGTCGGTCGGGTAAAATGGCTGCAGGATGCGGTTTAATTTACCATTTTAGAAAGAGGTCATTGAATTGATGAGCCACGGGAAAAAAAAGTTACACCCCCAGTTGGATGTATTAGCAATGCTGATGGTGAAGAGGGTGAGCAAGGAACTGGAAGAACAGTCAATATCTTCAATCAAGCTAACCTGTCAGACAATGATTGCTACACTTGCGGTCAAATCTATAAAACTAATAGTATGGATTTGGGTAGACTTCTCGTGGAGGAATTCTCCAATCAAAAAGGGAAATCATTTCACTTCTCTCCCGAGGAATGAGTATTTGTTTTTCACAGATACATATCAGATTTAATCTTTTGCACGTTGTTTACGTTTGTCAGCTGCTAATGTGTTTTTTTTTTGGCGGTTTTCATCATTGACTTTAAGAGTCAGTTGTCAGTATGAAAGAGCTGCCATGAAGTTGCATAAGCTCTCCTCACCATCCATTACAGTAGCTTTATGGATGATGAATTTTTACATGAATAGACAATAGATGGTTAGCATATATCACTCCACCAATGAGAATGAAGTGAATTTGGAAATTGTGAACTGTTTTGCACATACACTATATCTATTCAGACCTTCTTTCTTGGAGAATCAAAAGAAAACTTATGCTGTCCCCTCAAAAAAAAGGTAAGGGAAAACAACAGAATCAGAATTGGTAGTGTCATTGTGACAACGAAACATTGCACAATGAAAATTATAGAAAAATATGGAAAGTAAGGAAATAAAAGATAAAGATAATTATGTTAAACAAGACTAGAGACAGTTTCTATCCATCTTACCATCACCTGTTTAAACGCTGCTAGACTAGATTTTTTGATCTAGTCCATATATGTTTACGGTTTACATAATCACTTAATTATTCTTTCATCCATCCATATTCATCGTTTATTTTCTTACTTTCTATATTTTTCTATATTTTGTAAATGTTTGCACTGGAAAACCTGCACTTTTAATTTAATGCTGTGCAATGTCTCGTTGTCACAATGACAATAAAGAAAAGAATAAAAGTACATTCTAAGCAAATCTAACTGCATTGCTATGATTACTACTATTTTTCCAACAATTGGATCAATTTAATTCCATACACACACATTTATAAATATATATATATATATATATATATATATATATATATATATATATATATATATACATATATATATACTTGTGTGTAGTATAAAACTGTGCTCATGAGAGAAGCATCAAGCCCACTGACATTCTTTCTCTGAAAATAAAATAGAGACAGACAGTAATTAAAGGTTCATCAAATGCAAGCGCAGGTTTTGCTTTGCTGGGTAATAACTCCATTGGCTTTGTGCTTCACCCTGACAATTGTTTAAGAGCTAGTATTTCCATGCTACAGTGTAACAGAGGAGAAAATGTAAAGTCATCTCTATGAGGAAGGACACACGGAGCTTTTTACGATTGCTATATTCCATTCATAAAAGTTGGAGATGTGGGGAATGTTATGGTAACTTACCTTACTATCAGTGTGCTAAAATATAAATGATATGCAATTTAAACTACAAAGAATTCCATTTTTGGTTTATATTTGATTATATAACATCAAGTATATAAACCCGGCAGCTGCTTTATAAGGTTCCTAATGCAGTGGCAGGAGTGGATAACATGTGCTCTGCTGCTGTCGCCCATCTTTGACCTTTTCACCTATTCAGAGATGGCCTTCTGCACAGCTTGAGTGTGTGGTTATTGTTTCCTTTCCATCATTTCAAACAAGTCTAACCGTTCTTCTCCGACCTTTGGCACCAACAACACATTCTTGCCCACAGAACTGCCACTCACTGGATATTATCTCTTTTTTGGACTATTTTCTATAAACCCAAGAAAAGATTTTGCATGAAAATCACAGTAGATCAGCACTTTATATATCTCGTACCAGCCTTTCTGGCACCAACATCCATACCACATTCAATGTCACTTAAGCCAACCTTTTTTCCCACGCTGATGCTTGGTTGAACTCCAGCAAGTCTTCTTGGCATGTCAAATGCAAAATGAATGCATCACATCGAATAATCAAATAATGCTCTATGTGTATAGCAACAATTTATGAATTGTTGAAGAACATGGCACTAAGTTCAACGACATCACCGAATACTGTCCCCACCAGATTTTATCCTAAGAACACATACAGTGCTGAGGACTGGTAAAAATGTTTAAATTAAATCTCTAACTGACTGTCCTTCCTTTTGTAACTGCATTGTCATATCCTACAAAACATGAAGATGATACATGAATTGGGGTAAAAAGACATTATGAGACATCAAAAGTGATATGACTAAGCCTTCATGGGCACATGACATAATTGAGGATTTATGCTGGGCTATACATCATATTAACATTGAAAGTCTACTTATTCAAAGCATGGAAGCATGGTGCTATGTCAAGTCTTATTCATCCTCTGTTTTCACTTTTGTCACATTTAATCTCGTATAATCCACTTAGTGTCATATCTGCAAAACAGGAATTCCACTGCTTCTTGTCATGTGGCACCTCCACAGAAGCTATCCCGGCTCTTAGCAGGAATGCAGATTTAGTTTTTTTTGTGTCTCCGAGCTAAGATTATCTTCATGGCAATTTGCTTGGGCAAGGTTCGGTGAAATGTGTCACACACAAACATTGCAACCAATTCATGCAGCCTGTAAGAGATAATGGACCCTTGAGTTGACTCCCTTAAGCCTGCAAGAAAGGGCTAGGTGGTGGTGGTGGGGGGATCTTTTGTGAATACATGGTTGATGGTGCTATAATTTCCATCTGTTTATCTCCCCTTTCCCCTTTTTGGGACAGTGGAGATGTTACACAAAGAATATAAATGTCAGCTCATGGTTAAAAGATTGGCTGATTGCATCCTCGGGCACAGCTGTAATTTTCAGAAAAGGGCTGATGACCATTTCCCTCAGAGACAAGCTGACTAAATCACAGAGAAATTAACAATAACACCGAGAGGCACATCTGAAGTCAGCATAATTATTACAATCAAAGGTCTCCATATTATACAATAGCCATGTGCATGTGTATTTTTTTTTTGTTAAATTTTGTTTATGTTTTTTTCCTGTTAGCTGTTGAAATACTATTTAGTATATCTGCATGATATAAATAAAACTTGAAACCTCCACAACAAAATATACAGTATCATCCAGTGAGATAATGAGGGATAACACATTTTCCAAATGTGCATTATGTGACCTCGTTGCTCACAGCGTTATCAAAACTTTAAAACTGGCAATTGAACAGTTGGAATACAACACAGTACCACAGTAGCACGGAATAACACAGGGCATGGGAAAAAAACAAAACAAACAAACATTTGAATTGCTGCTTCTTGCAGTGGAAGCTTCCCCATCGATTGGAATTTGCTAGTATCCGTCTGTGGAAGTATTGATCAGGTGAACTATCAAGTTCTCATCACATTATGACGAGCCCAAATACAATGATGTCAGTAAGGATTGCAAAGTCTATATATGTCTCATAGTTTTCAGATCATCAAACTGAATCTTTCCGACCTGATTCTATAAAACTCTCAATATGTCATGGATAAAAGGAAAATTATTATTATTATTATTATTATATTATTATTATGACTTAGATGTTCAGTTAAATATAGTTCAAAAATGTTTTTCAAATCCATGAATTAATCTTCTGGCGCTGTTGGTGAAAGTGCAAAAGTGTCCATTACACATACAGACAACATAATTGCGAGCATTTCGCACAGCTTTACTCTCTTGACTCAGATGTTTTGAATGCATTTCAACATTACCACAGTCTAACTGCTGTTCATCACCGTGTCTCACACATCAGTTCTCATTTAAATCAAGGTAGACGGGATCTACACACTCACTATCTGACCTTCTGTTTGGTTCAAAACAGCATGAGATGAATGGGTTGAAACACAAAACACGACGTTGCTACCTTTGAACGTGGAATTAAATATTGAATTAAATATGTGCCATAGTGAATGTTTCAGTTACTCCTGCCTGCACTGCAATAATAATGAAGCTGCTCAAATGCTTGCCATTCTTCTTTAAACACCTCACGTATGTTTGTTATGCATGCTATTGACTATCAGCTTTAAAAAAAAAGAAAGAAAAAAAATCATTTGGGCCGGACCAAATTAACTCAGTTGAAGTTACGTGTTATCACCAGTTTGGCTTAGCACACACACAACTCCATTACATACTGCTTCACTGATTACCGTTTCCCCCAATCCAGGACAAATAAATAAATCGGAGGTTTTCCTCTGTGTGTGCAGGTGCTTTGAGCATGGTGCACAACTTTCAGCTGTAAGGGTGGTAAACTTTGTTTGGCACCAGTCTTTGATCATTAGTTGAAGAGTCTGACCGGTACAGATGTGTCTGTTGTCTGTATGTGTGTGTCTGAGTGACATGGAGAGAGAGAAAAGTTGTGGGGAGCCGAGTGAATCAAAGCTCTGCTTAAGCTCTTTAAACATGAAACAAGATTCACTCATCTCTTCACCTCTCAAGAAGTGCAAACGCTAGCTTTTAGCGCAGTATAAACATCACTGCGTAATCATATGCTGCTTTTGAACCTATTTTGATGCTCAAATCTTGGGACAGTATATCGCTCAGCCCTAAGTATGGTGTAGTGTATTAACCTTGTCAACACTATGCATGATTCAGTGTTGAGCTAGCAAGCAACCAGATTTTTTTCCTCTTTCTAGTAGTGCCAGTCTAAGTTGTTCTTCTATGTCCTTTGTCGCGAACAAGAGCATTAACTCTCACCGTCTTCAGTGTGATTGGCCAGAGTATATATATCTCTCTCACGCACAAGCTGATTTCAAGTTGAAGCACAGCAGGTCGGAGGTTTGATCCCTGGCTCCTATAGTCTACAAGCCATTGTATGAACAAGAGACTGAAACACAAATTGCTGCTGGTGGCTGTGCCGCCACCTTATGAATGGGCGAGAAAGACGATGTGTGATAGAAATCATGCTGCATTTACTGTAGATGCACTGAAATAACGGATGGGGAGGGGTAAATGGCAAAATATAAATATAGACAATTCACCGTAACAAAGCAATCATTAAAAACCCTGAAAACAATGTGTAGCATCAAGTAATTGAATTTTTTGTGAAGGCCAAGTGCATAAAACTGTACTCAAACCATAAATGGTATGTGGTGGCATTTTACTATCTGATCTGTTTCCTGGCATTTTTCTTTTGCTACACAAGGTAAATCGCGGCAGTGGATTAAGTTGGATGTGATGTATCTCTCTATGAATGTCTGTTGTTGCATCTTCCAAAGGCAGATTCCCTCTGAGGCAAATATCTGAGAATGAAAAGGGAGGCCTGATATTGGCCTAAAGGTTTGGGTCATCACAAACAGATCTGTTCCAACAGTGATCCATCCACTTCCCAGTTAACTGTCCGGTAAAGTGCTTAATGCAGTGGCCCTGAGAATAATATTTACTGCTGCAGTCTGTCTCATGTTGCTGAGCCCTGAAGGCCAATTCAGTATCGGTTACATTCAACTCTGGTATTGATTATGCATAATCACTGATGGTATGTCTTTCCCCTTGACTCGGTTCATGTCCAAAGCAAGGTCACAGCCATAAATTCAAAGTAAGAAAACCTAATGAACTGATGAAGGTAAAGTGAACAGCTCAACTTAATGTAGCCATACACTGAGAAAAACTCAGTGACCACAGATGCAATATAAATATATATCGTATTGCTAAAAAAGGTAATACTGGGTTTGCTGCATTATCCGCTTGGTTGATAAAGTTGCAATTGGAGTATTTGTATAAAAAGAAAATGGAATAAATGCCATTTAACCACAAGGTTCCGTTTTATCTTACAATAATCACAAATATATATAAAGACAATACAGTAATCATTAAGCAACCTCATCTGACATGATACACTGCACACCTTTTTGCCCATGATTATATAACAAAAATACAGAAATATGGTCCAGTGAGAGATAAAACAAAACTGCCTTTGCAAGAGCATTGCCTGTCAAGAGATAGGTACAACATTGAGTCACGGTCAGATGATAACCAACCAACTCATAGTGACATTAGAATAGTGGCGGAGCATAACGTCCTTAAGATGTACAAGACTACTGGCATGTATACACTGTTCTTGCAGTGGCAATAAAAATAAACCATGGCAACTGTAAAGAAAAGTGGATACTGATATTGTGTGTAAATTAAAAAGATCTCATGTTGTGGCTTCAAGTGGTAAAGAGTCAATTGCAGGGGAATGAAAAGGGGGGACAATGATTTTACTTTCATCAGACAGAACATTATATTGAAGGTTTCAATAACTGAAGTGTTTTGAGGAGCAGCATATCTAAATGGACTATAAAGGCTAATATTTTTAGAAAAACCTAATTTCTCATGGCAAAAAAAATCCATTTGATATCTTCATAACGACCATGCAGCTTTTCTCCAGTCGAGGCAGATGGACATATTGGTGCTATACAAATAAAATTGAATATACTGTAATTTTCTGATACACGAACAATGAAGCTTTATAAGAATATATCATTTTATTCCACATGCAAATCGAATGGAGACTTAGCTTCTTCTTTTGCCACAGCAGATGATCTGCCTCCATCTTGTCCTCTGCCTTGTGTCCTCTTCTGTGACACCAACTGTCCATGAAACTTGTCTGTGGTCTGGTCTCCCTCATTTTCTCCAATATAAACACTATTCCTCTTCAATGTGACCTAACCATCTCAACCTTGCCCCTCTTACTTTATCTCCAAACTATTCAACCTGAGCTGTCCCTCGAATATGCTCATTTCTAATCCGGACCATCCTGGTCACTCCCAGTTACAGTCTCAACATATTTAGCTCTGCCACCTCCATCTCTGCCTCATGTCTTTTAGACAGTAACACTTTTTCCAAGCCATACATCATATAGCAGGTCTAACCACCATCTTGTAGACCTTCCCTTTCACTTTTGCTGCTATCCGTCTGTCACACATCACTCCTGAAACTCGTCTCCAGCCCACTCCACCCTGCCTGCACTCTCTTTTTCACCTCTTCTTGATTGTGTTAAACAATCTGGTCAAAAGGTCCACTGCTTTCTCTTCTTGACATCTCCATACCTCCACAGGTCTGTCATCCGAACCTACTGTCTTTCCACTATTCACCCTCTTCATAACTGCTCTTACTTCCTCCTTATTAATCCTTTGTGAGGCACTATCTCTCCTCCATCAGTCCTCCTCTCTCTTACTTTCCTCATTCATCAGCTCCTCAAAATACTCCTTCCATCCACCTTTCCAGCTATGTCTCTCTGTCTAGCCAATCAATACAAGTCTTTCTCTCCTTCCTTAGTGCTCACACCTCACTATAAACCTTTTCCTTTGCCACCTCTCTCTTTGCCGCATGCCTGGACTCCCACTAAACCTGCCCCCAAAATACACGGATGCACTGCGCTCTGATCTGCACATTGACACTGCTAGCGTCTCACGTCCGCCTGCTTCCACGCAGCTGGAGTCGATTTTCTCGTGGTACTTCTTGCACAGCAACACACTTTATATGTTGTAAACACAACAAACAGAGCACTACTTCTACCAACCGAAGAAACAGGAGCATCCGCCAAAAATAGAAGTGCTGCGTATCCACTCTGACCTTCCGCAACTGAGCGGGCCGACAAGCAAAAGTGTACTTTTGACACTCAAATGGATGGGTATCGGCTCCAACACTGGTTGCGCAACACAGTTGTGTTGCATCTCCGATCAAGTGTATTTTTGGGGTGAAGAGTCTGTAGCAACTCCGTCCTGGACGCGGTACAACATTCTTTCGTTTTCATCTTCCACCATTCAATCCTTAAGACTGTTACTAGCACTTAAAATTGCTTAAATAAAACATTTTTCCTCTTTGAATATCAGTTAATTTCAAATTCCACACAAAGACACCTATCAAAAGAAAGCTCTTAAAAAGAGGGATTGTATTTCTGCTGGGTGAGGATTAGATACTTCTCATTAAAGGCAGTCTTGGGAATTAATTAGTCCAAACTTAATTGATTGATTAATGGACCAATGATATAAGGAAAGCTATTCTTTTACCTCTCAAAACCCCGGGGAATAACTAGCTTAGTTTTATCGCCCGTATGCTTGCTTTACTTATTTGTAAAATACAACCTCTTAAACGTCACCGTTAAAATATCACAGTTCCAGAAACACATATTTTGGGTGTTAAGGGTGAAAAACAAGATTTTTTTTTTGTGTGTTACTTAAATTACTTGCGCTGTATGATACGTCTATGATTAAATGGCTCAGCATAAGCATACATCTAATTGACTAAACAGATACATAAATCATGTATTCATGTAAGTAATGGATGTGCAGCAATTTGTTGAATTAATTTTTTTTTAAAAATGGGGGTCAGGGAAAATCATTTACCTGACTATGGCAAGATCACTGCCTTACATTTCACAGAGCTATTTTATGTCACTAGGCACTGACATGCCCAGTTTAATTATCACTGCTTTCCTGTTTCTGGTCTAGATGGTGTAATGAGATTGATTTGATTAGGATAGAGCCCCTGGAATAAACTTGACCCTTCGCTGAGGTAAGCAGAGAACAGTGGAGGGGGAATACAAAATAATGGATAATGTTGTTCCAAAAGGAACACAAATCAAATGGAAATAAATTAGGCATGAAGGAGGGTACTTTTTTTCAACTTCAATGCTGTTGAGCATGCCCAAACTCCAGACTAATGGCTTAAGACAGCTCCTCCCTTCTCCTGGGTGAAATGACTGCAATGACATTGATTGGAATGTTAATTAGTCTAATATAGGAGAGGATCTTGATAGCTGCACTTATGATGACTGTGTCTGTGATGGGACAAGTAATGATAATGACAGTAATGACCATGAAATTGCCAAGTATACTGGATTGCCTCAAGTGTATTGGCTACCTTGCTAGCAGAATAATGAGAATAATGTACATTCTCACCTTAGGTAATGAACAAGTAGTGGGGGAGCAATGCAAACCCTGCACATGTACTGTATCTTAACCAGACTATGCTAAATTGTTTGTACTGTAATGCAACTTCATAATGGCACCACACCAATATTTGTACTAAATGATAAAATAAGCAAAATAAAACATAGATTTTGTCTGTTACTGGTTGCAAATATTGCATTAACATTTATCACAACACCCTTAGAGTATGTAAGATAGGGAATCATTTGATCTGAGTATTGGAGATATAATTGTTTTGTTTTTTTGGAACTTGCTGTCATAACCTCGAGGGAATATAAACTTGTAAATGCATGCTGTACTACATACATTAACTGCAAAACCTACCATTTAACTCATGCCACAATAACATTGACTTTTTAATCTCATCTTATTTTTATTTTGTTTGGTATTTGTTGTTCTTCATCATGCATCATGGTCTTCTCGCTGCAAGGCGAGAGTGCTAACCACTACACCACCGTGTGGCCCTGAGACAATACAGTTTGATTCTATTCTATTTTATTCTAGTCTATTTTATTCTACGTATTGTGAACTACTCAACTGAAGTTGTTCCATATTATTCAATTTGTTCAAAGGTTCCATTGTTGCACTGTAACCAGAAATGTCTCTTGTGAGTTTGTCTTCAAACTTTGGCCATCAACATGTTCCAAGGACATTCCGCCTCAAGATCAAATGAAACATAATGGCAATGGCAAGTTTCTGCTGGGTATTCTTTTAAGTCCAGCAGATAGAGTCTTTTGAATGAACAAGGTTAGCAATCGCTTTTTAGGAATAATATCCCTCTAAAGAGGGACTTTCATGCTGCCATGCTTCAAGTAGAATGTGCAAATTATTTTTTAAAAATATATTAAAAACACAGATTTGATATAAATAAAGTGTGCCCTTGTTATAAATACAACTGAGAAAATGCACCACGCAAAAATGCAAATCAACATATATCAGATATCGGTTGCACATAAATAGTTGTGGGAGGGTCCATGCCTAACAGCACACTGTCAACACACAAGCTGTTGATAAGCCACTGCAGAGCCAGTGAGCTATATTCTGTTTAGACTGGGGCTAAGACTCTATCTCCTTTGCATAAAAACAACTGCTGCGTACGTCACTGTTGCCGCGTGCGCTTGACATATACGTGAAACAAAATCTGCAAAGGACAACAACAAGGCAGCATCTTCCATGTTTTCTTTTTCCTTCATGGGAAGAATAGAATGCCTCTGACTGAAATGTCCTTGGGATAAACAAAGTTCCAGTACTGTTGAATGCAAAGGACAGCTTTTGAGTGCAGCATCAGTCACATCCTCCCTCATCAGCAAACAGCTGGGGCAAAGCAAAAGGGCACGCAAATCACTCATTCCCTTGGCTGATGTCAAAGAAAGCAGCGGTGCTGTTTTAGGCAACAGTATGTTAAAAGAAGCCCACATAAAGGCTTCTAAAGGCTCCTTTGAATAAGCCATGAGAACAAAAGGCATGACTATTCCTCCAATCCCATTACAGAAGGACCCACATTATCATACGCTTATCCAATTTATTTCACTTAGGTCAAGTTACCCACCTGGCTGTTTCAGTAACATTTTCATTTTGGGCCATTCTGGGCCTTGTGCTGTATGTAAAATATGTGTATTCCCAAAATTAAAATAACTGATGTTTGAAGCCTCACGTTGTGGTGCACAGTTGAGGACATGTTTTGAATTGAGATGCACCTTGCTTCTGCAAAGTAACCATGTGGTATTTATTTATTTTTTAACTATTGGAGAAAGCTGTGTGTGGTATTCAATCTGTGTGTGTGTGTGTGTGGGCACAGTTAATTACACATTTGCTTTAGAGTGTAATCAATTCTTAAAATAACTAGAAAGTCTAATATATGTGACAGTATTATTTAGCCGGCTTTTTAGTGAAGAGGGCTGTTATCACTTGGTTAGCGGTGGTTGCATTTTTAATTCATGCGAACAGATATATATGTGGGTATATGCATGTGCCCCCGTGAATAATTCATGACTGACCTCCACCAGTTTGTTGGCATGTTCACGGAACACCTGGGCGTACTCCTTGACCTCCTTCTCATTTCCGCTCTTAGCCGCTTCAATGAGCACCAAGAGGGGGACGTTGGTCTCCAGGAAAGAGTCTGAAATGTGGTCCATCACTGCCTTCCTCAGCTGGAACACAGGGGGGGGGAGATGAGATGATGAAGTCACATTATTAATAATATTGCACTTTTCACTGTATTACATTTGACAGTGATTACATATCACTAACATAAGTGGGCGAGGGGACAGAGAGAGAGAGAAAAAAGACAAATCAAGAGGGAGACTGAAAAGGGGGAGGAGCACTCTCAATGGGCAGAATGTTGTGTGTCTTACCCAAGGACACATCGGTATGTAGACTAGCGGACTGAGCCAGTAACCAAACCCGCAACCTTTCAGTTGAAAGACAACTCACTCTACCACTGACCCAGTGGTTTCAGTGTCGAAACACAGGAGTCTCGTCTTTTACAAGAATTGTAACAGCAATTACTACATAGTTGACAAGACAATTAGTATGAGCAGTGATACCAGTCAAATCCCTTTATTCATGCTACCCTATTAAAATGCCTTCAACACTTTAACACCACAAGCAATGCAAAGTCTGTACACACTGACAGCATACACTGAATATGCACATCACCCAGCGCTTATTCTAACACAGACAGAACCTCTTCTGTCTGGTTTTGGTAATCACTTCCCTTGCATTTGATAGCATTAAAATAAAAAAAATAATAATTAACAACTTGGGCGACAGAGATTTGTTTGACTTTTCAAAACCATCTTTTGTAATTAGGTGTAAAGCAAACATTGGGACCCTATCCCTGCATTACAAATATTGAAGCAGCAAGAAAGAAAGTACAGAGACGGACTAATAGTTCTGACGGACATTAAACCGACAATAAATAAATAAATCAGACGCTAGCGTGTCAGTCAGCACGTGAATAACCCGGGGCAATTACAAGCTTAATTGCCAGTCTGCAGAGGGAAGTGGAACAATGGTGAATTATGGCTATAGGGGCAGATAATTCATGCTTCTGGAAAGCGACGGGGACATGCCAGGCAAACAAATGCTGTAAACAATTCCTTCACTCCTGGAATCCTGGAACACTGATCTGATTTTTGTAACACTAAGAAAACAAACTTGCATCACGACAGCTGTGCAACCTTGTTCTCCCTTCACCTGGTGGCAAGAGTGGGGCGTCACGACAGATAACAATCTTGCTTTGCCAGAATAATCTTCACACTATGTCATTGCTGTTACAACACAGGATATAGGTGTGGCAGAATCCACTATCTTTCTGGCACAGGTGAAATAAACAATTGATCTGAGTCGTATGAACACGTTGCTGCTCTCGCTGTAGTCAATGACTGGGTGGGATTTTGTTTGGCTGTATTTTGTGTGATAACAACTGTATTATTCACAAACACCATTGTGTCATAAATCAAAGTCAAGTCACAATTATTTTGTAGAGCACATTTACATGTCATTTTGCAAGAGGAACTTTGAGAAGCAATAAATGATTAAAGTCAAATTATGAATCTGGGTCAGGCAAAGTAATAAATAATGCAATGGCATCGATGTCCATCACATCTTTTGTCAGTTTCTGTAAAACATTTAACATACATTGTCGGTACACTGCAAAAACAGCACACTATATGACTCTACAGTGTGATCAGAAACTATACATAACCCACACACTATAGAATTAGTTTGCAGGGTCGTATATTTGTCCTGCATAAGCTTTGGGTCCATAGTGATTTAGAAATAGAAATTGAGAAACTGGAGAAGAGAAAACGAAGGATTATGCGGTGGTTGGCCAGATGCTTTTTACTTCATTGTTACCAGTGTTAGTGTTATCTTTTTTTTATTTTTATTTTTATTTATAAAAGGATTAACAGACAACTAAGTGTGAAGTATTAAAAAATAATACCATTGATAATTTCAGCTCTAGTATAAAGGACTTGTGCATTCCAATCCTTCTGCTATATGATCTCTCTTAAGTTTCAAATGAACACGTTTGTTAATAGAAATTTCCTCATGATAACTTACAGTTTAACATTATCTCCTTGTCAAAGATGGATTTGGTTTCAGTATGACTTTTTTTTAAGAGCCTGTTGTCATTTAGACCCTATAACAAAAATGAACTGATAGCACAGGATCTATGAGAGTCCTTTTTAGAAGTCTACAGGGAAGAAGGACTCCTGTGGTTTCTGTTGTGACTCAGGAGTAATCACCAGTTGATTTTACAGACACATATGGATGGGATATGTGTAAGAGGTCTGGGTCTCAGGATACTCATGAATGCCCCAACAGTGAAACTGAATCTGACGGCGGGTTTGAGCAGAGAAATGATACAGACGAGTGATTTCCCAAGTCGCAGTCTCTCTTGCACCATCAGCATTCTAATGCCCACACACACACCACTCGCACAGAAATCCATCTTCAATCTTTTAGATCTCACCTCCCTCCACACTCCACCCCCACTCTCTTCCCCGCTAACACTCCCTCTGTATTTCACTAACACTTAAAGGAAATTAGACCAGGAATTCCAGTAGGTAGCAAAGGCTCGGCTTATTATAGGTTAGTGTGGTGTGACTATTTGTCTCCCCGAACATGCAATGCTACAGTGATTCGAGCTCTGGACGTAAGGGCTCCCTCTTTTACATAGTATAATGTGAGTGTTCTTCATAAGTGTTATGGGTATAGGTAGTTTCCTAAGTTTCACTTGCGGGCATACATTTTATTATTTTCCAGAATACCTTTTGCATGCTGGCTGTCAGCATGCAGACTGAGGAGATGTGGGACAAATGAAACACAGCAGTGAGCCAAGAGTGCTGTCAAGACAGACACAATGATATACACATAAATAGACAGATAGAGAAAGGCACCGTAGGGCCAAAAGGATCAGAACACATTCGGCTATTTTCACTATTTGGGGCTTTAAAATGAAACGGAACATCAGTGGTTCCGTTTCGTACGTGCAGTGGATCATACTTTATTATTTCAAATAACCTGCGCTACTTTTATAACGATGTACGACGTGATGGCATTTACATTGTTGAGGAAATGTTACAATGTCTTCATCAACAAAACATGACTGATAGTTCTGGAAAAGGCCACCTAATAGTGCCTGATTGTGACACTGCTACAAAACCAGTGTTGAAATGCACCCGGAATATTCAGCAGTATTAAAGAGGCATCTGACATGTCTGCTATGCTCATTAGCTAGTTAGATGTATTCTGACTCTGAGTGAATCAATCAAATATTAATCGAATAAATACATGCCTGAGCTCGTCATTAACATTTTTTAAACCTTTTAAAGCATCTCTACTCAGGAGACGCTTTGAGGCACTTTTTTGATTCAAACCCGCACAACCTTAACAGTTGAGATATTCTTTGATTAGTCCAAGTCTCCCGGAAATTTAAATGCAAACCATTTCAGTCATTCTGACATTTTAGTTATAAAATGTATAGTTACCTTTTAAACAAGACAGGGTCACACTAAAAGGCAGTAACCTATTCCATTTATTTTGTTACATTTTTGAACAAAAGTGAGGCTGTTAAAGGTTGAGAACGATCTGAGAGGAAATCTGTGAAGGATTTTGCCTAAATTGTTGTTCTTGCTTTCAGAACAAACGCAAAGCAAATCTGATGTAAACTGATTTGTGAAACTGATGTAGCTAACGAGGACGTCGGGGCCACATGTTTATTAGACTTGACGGATTCATATCAGTGTGGTGAACTGAGAAATCCTCAAAGATGAGGTTCACATCAGTCTAGCACGAGTGTGTTTTATTGGACGGAAAACACATACCTGATCTTTCCCCAAAACAGCTGTATGGGATAAGAGGGAGCGCTGCTTCATCCCGTCTATGACTCACTGTTTGAACTGGGATAAATAACTCTGAACTGCATTTAGGAGCTTTGAACTGCGACGAAGAAGGATGAGAAGAGGATGACTGAGGAGATGAGATAAAAGAACTTCAAACTGCGGAGGGCAGTGTTATACCACTCAGTTTACAGCCTGCCGAAAGTTATCAAAAGAAGAAGAGTGTGACTCGAAAGATCAAAGGAATTCATGAATGTTCAAAGGAGTGCAAATAATACGAGAACACAGAATTATCATGTGTTTTCAAACACAGTCAACATCAAACTCTAGCATCTTAACTTGTTTACTATTCAGAAGAGTCTGAATCCATGCAAAGGTTGAAAAACACAACTCGAGATTTCAAAAGAGCACTGTGGTAGAATTCTGAATGTTTACAGTTGCACTTCGACTTCTATTATGTTTCACTTGTGATTCCAGACACATAGTGGTGGGTACCTTGGGGTCAGCACAGCAAAGTTTCTTATTAAAATGTCAAGAGCAATCTCAGCATAAACGGCTAGAGTCACAGCTGAGGGGAAACAGCCTGTGCAAATCAAAAATTAAGTAACAGCTCTCAGGTAAGATATGTAACGGGGAGCATGGAAAGATGATTGGTGGGGTGAAAAAAATGAAATGGTGGAAGAGGGACTGACTGATCATCAATAGTCTAAGGATAAACATGTTAGATACCTCCTCCTGGAGTCTTTGTTTATTTTGTTTCCAGCAAAGTCAAAAATTTGCTTTGGAAATTGAAACAAGGAAGCAGCAGGAAGACCCAGGTTCGCCCCCTGCAACCCTCATGTTGAGGATAAAACAGTAGAAAATGGATGGATGGATATTCTGAAATCACATAGTGGTGCAGTGGCTAGCAGCGTTGTCTTACAACAAGAAGGTTTGCCCAAGGTTTGTTTCGACCTTGGACAAACCCTCAGTGCGGAGTGTGCATGCTCTCCCTGTGTGCGCGCATGGGTTTTGTCCAGGTGTTCGAGCTTCCTCGCACAGTCCATGCAGATTAGGTCAACTGGACACTCTAAATGTCCACGGGATGGTTGTTCGTCAACTTTCACTGCGTGTCAGCTGGGATTGGCACCAGCCCCTCGTGACCCTCATGTGGAGGATAAAGCGGTAGACAATGAATGATAAAGGACATTCTGATAAAAATGGAAGCAAAATCACTGAACCGTATGGACCAGGTCTATCACTAACAGTCCCTCCCACGACAACACCTTACACAAGATGGTCAAAAGTCTTATTGTATGAAAGGTGTGGGGGTAAGCATAGCCCTGGCAGCTATGTCTACTTATCAGACAGTTTAACTTTGCAGTGAGCAGAGCATTCGCTGTGTAGTCATACATCAGTGAGACAACCTGACACTCTCCTCAACCTTCAGGGCTGTTCCTTCCTTACTGGGTGACTACAAGCCTTTAGCAACATGTTTCCCAATGTTTTCTCTGTCTGACAAACACTCACACACAAACTAGCACACAAGTCTCCTGAGACCCCCAACTAAACATTACCGACCGGATAATTACAAAATATTATACACATGGGATTGTTTTGTGTGTAGAATGTACTGGAATTATGTAGCTTAATTGTGTCTTGGCAACATTGGCTGAGCACATACTGTATGTTTTACCCACATTAACATTCTGTCTTGCAGTAGATTTGCAAGAGACAGTTTAGTCTGTGGCAATGTTGTAATGAATCAGTGAACTGTTGCTACATTATTTTGTAGCATATTGTAATCTTGTAATTTAATTCATATTTATTGCTGCATTAACATGCATATTTGGCCATGTGGGAAATATACATAAGCTGCAAAAGCAAAACTAACATATCATATAGAAGAATGGTGAATTCAAAGCAGTTCCATATTTATATAATAAGCAGATACTTGAACATTTGGAGTCTATCCACCTGGTGAATGTTGGGTCTCATATTTGCCCCTTTTTTCTAACTTTTACTATCTTGTGTGCAACCACTACTGAGAGAATTATTGAGTTCTTAGCTCCTAAATGCTCCAGTGTGTTCACCAGCTTTGTCTCAGTGCTCTTGGTACTGGACATGAATATTATGCACTTGGTTGGGGCATTTTCACTAAATCTGCTGCCTACCAGTTGCTATTGCTCTAAGACCGCAAGGGGAGCTCAGCTTCCTCTAAACTGTTGTCAAATATGGACTGTGTTGTATTTACACTTCAATACTAAACATGAGCCAGAACACAAATAGAACGTATCACTAGTTTGTTCAGAATCAGCTGTTTATCACAGATGACGGATCATCTTTACCGCATTACCGCAGCAGCCTCCGCATTAAAACCACTTGAAGCTCAGCTTCAACTGTTCTCTGTGGGATGGCACAGCATATTATTTCCACTGCTGTGAGCTCAACGGTGATTGGACAAATGCAGCAAAAATGTCACAGAAGCTCGGCTTCTCTGGGAGTCAATGGAGGAGTGGGCAGGCGTGAATGCTGGACCTCAGGATAATGATTGAAAGTAATGTCTGAAAGGCGGAACCAGAAATCATAACCAACATAAAACATGCATGACAGCTGAGCCTTTTCTGCCTGAGTCCTGTGTGTCTGTAGACAGATAGCTGGTCGTTGTGTGTTATTTGCTTGGCGATATAGCTCATCTACTTTTGTACATATACACTGTAAATAAAAATACTAATATGGCATTTCAGTTTTACATAATTATCGTGTTTCCTTGTGTTTCTAGTTGTTCGTTTGCAGAATTCATGTAAAAATAACTGGGCCTGAAATGAGCTCCCCCTGTTGCCACTGCTGCCTACCTGGCGCTGGCAAACAGTGTACTCATTGTATGCACAAACAGCTGCCTGCAGCATTTGGAACTGGTAATAAATTAACCAGAACAGTAAAGTTGCATGTCGTTAAAGAAAATATTGAACTGAAGCATCGGGAAACTGTGGAGTTTGTTGATCTTTCTGTAGATTTGCATTGACGAGTAAGTTATTTCACACAAGTAATCATGTGAATAGCAAATATTCTGATGGGAAGCTGCTTGTTGTTAAGTGTTTTTTGTTCATTCTGTCTTGAGCTGCATTAGTGTTTATCTAAAGCAAATCTACCTTAATTTATGCATGTCCACACCTATTATTTTAGAGATAAAGTTACAATCCCTCCATAATTAGCTGTTAATTTTGAACTTCCTCAGATAACGGTAATCTAACATTAATTTAGCTAATGAAATTTTAATGAACACCCTCAAAACATTTTTTTTCTTTAAGACGGAAAGTATTCGCATATAATTCCAAACTGTTACATAAACAACAGAGTTACAGCTTACAAGATTTGTGGCAGCTGTTCCTCCTTAACATGATAACCCGCAACAATTAAAAACAGCTGCATCAAAAAGCTAATGGTGGAAATTGAAATAATTTCAACATCCTAAAGCACGTAGAATGGCAGAGAAAGATAGAGGAAACTGGTGAGGCACTTATGCTATAGGGAATCCTGGAATCAGCCATCAGTCAAAACAAGGCCCAGAGAGATAACTTGACAGATGCATTCATTACAGACAGGATGACAGGGGGTAGAACACATGGCTCATTTCCAACAACTTTGTTGCACTGGTCACACAGTGAATACTAATTAAAAGGAGGAAAGGCATTTAAATACCGCATTAAAAATACATTTACTCCCCAGATGTGTGCAATAGTTCATATCCTATTTTGATTGTTTTCACTTTATATGCTCACCCCTCCTACATGGTTAAACAAAAACAAACAACAACTTTTGATTACATGGGTGTTTTACAAGCAAAACAAGCTAAACTTATACGAATAATGATAACTGAAATGTGCACATTGTGGCTTTCCTATGTAAAACAAGGGAAAAAGGTTGTATTTGTTTGACAGCTGTAGATGCTCTGTGACTTTTTGCATTGTATGCATTGTGCATTGCTATCCCACAATGTTAATTCATTAACAAAGCAATGAGAGGCCAAATGATAACTGGTCTTTATGCCTAAATAATCATGCTCTGCATGTTTTAAAGAAGCACATTTTGAATAGCGCTTTATTAATAAAAGGTTCACGGTCATTGAGTTTAAGACTATTTTAGAATGGCGCTTTAACTGAATTAATGTAAAAGGGTTAGGTGACTGATGACCTGTTGCTTCACTATCCCTAGTCACAGACTTTTAACAGAGTCACACGATTGATCACACAGGCATTGAACATATGCGATGTGATTTACTCCAGTGAAATGATGTCATACTCATGCATTAAGTGAGCAGGCCTTTACTCTGATACATTGCTCGGCATTGATGTAGATGACTAACATAGACTTCATGACCAGCCTGAATTCCACTATACAGTTCCAGCGCAGTCGTATTATATAGCACCGTATATCTGCCGTGACCTTGCTTTAAACGCGCCACACACAAAATAGTGACTAGTGAAGCAGTTTGTTTCCAGTGCAGTCGCTAAATACACAAGACTCCTTCTGTTAAATAATTTGATTTTAGAAATGACCTTGCTAAATGTTGGCGATTAGTGCAAGTTTTCAGGATTTTGAAGTCTTTTTAACTGATCTACAGTTCGGCATTGTTCGGTCTGATTTCTGTGTTGGACGTCGTGCTCAGGACTCTTCCACTGACGACACTCTCTGATTAATCAGTGACCAAACAATATTTGTTACACAGTTAGAGAATTATGTCTTTGAATGAGCTTGTTATATCAGTAGTGAATGACACTTCAGAGCAGACCATGACAGCAAAGTTTAGAGTGTAGTTTAATTCCAGGACTGAATGGGTGTGGGGCATATTACTAATATGAAAATATATTTATTCAAATTAGTATGTCATTTCAGTGCATATCATGTTCCCTGTTGCCATCATTACTGTGAAGTACATGGAAACAGGACTGGAATACATAAATATAAACAAAAGGAGGTGGTCAAATGCCTGCTACTGTGTAAACACAACAGCCAAGACTGAAGGGGCACTGGGTTGACACTTTATTGCTGATTGAGGGTCTCTTGTCTGGAAATGGAGAAAATTATCACTGTTTAATTGTAAATAAAGACCAAGTGTATAATCATTGTGGGTGAAGGCTGAAGTAACAGGTTACAAGGCTATAATTTTTGAGTCATTAAGATTGAATTAGCGTTTGCTTGTACCTTGTTGAGCTATGTTACGTGGATGAAAAATATAGTGTCACTCTGGTAATCAAACCTTCTCTTTAAAACAATTAAAGTTAAAATTGTGAGCTGCAATGTTGTCCCACATTGCCTCCATCAGACTAAAGTTCTGTGTAAACACGAGCTAAAATGGGAGTGGAAATGACATCCTTGACATCTACAGAGTTTGCCCTGGATAAGAGACAGCTTAGCAATGCATTATATGTACACACAACAGCTTGAAAGAAAAAAAAGCACGTCTCTCTGGCTGTGTTGTCAGAAGGCTTGTTCGGTCTTACCTGCTCCAATTTCACAAACGCTGTCTGACATTTGTGCTCATCTGCTCTCATTTTAATCTCTCCCCTTCAAAATAGGGGAGAGACTGAAATGCTCAAGCGCACCCCGTGCTCCTCCCTCCAGGAATGTCTTGCATATCTACACGGCGCAACTTACTTGCTAAACTGAAATTGTGTTCCCATAATTATGGTATCACAGCTCTACGTAATGCCTGCATGTGTGCAGAGGCTTTGCCCTCCCATCGAAACACAAAGCTCAAACAGACCGCCCATTCTGTCAAGCCAACCCCTGAGTCAATAGAACACCCTGTCAGTGTGAGTACCGCCTGCCAGCCTGTCAGGCAGCTGTACCAAATGCCTGTCGGGAGGGAGAGTTACAGCCTCCCATCTAAAATGATCCCTGGTCTTCAGAGGTCAGAGAGGACACAACCACTGCTACACAGTGCAGGTAGCTGTTATTGACAATTTTGCCAGGGGGTCCTATCTCCTGCAAACAAAGATACTACATTGTTTGACAGGAAAGTACAGTATAGTATATAGTTATAAAATATCACACACACATCATTTAAAATCTTACACTTCAGTAAAGACATGAATGGCAACAGAGTGGTAATAATGGCATATTATTACAGTAATACATGTTATTTTCCAAATAATATTCACATAATAACTGGGTAATGGGCATTACCATCAGTGTACTACCTGCACATGAGGATATTTGAGTATAAAAACAGGTAATTGCTGTATTAAAAATTTGAAATTCATCCTCTCTCATGTCCCACATAATTGAAAATTTCATTATGATGTATGATTTAATTATGTTGTGGTGCATGGACGTTCTGTTCCTGATTAATTCCATGGTACTATCATAAATGCAAACAACCATCAAGAGTGATGCTCATGGGGCTCAGCAGATAGAGTGGGTGATCTTCTAACCAGAGGGTCAGCAATCTAAATGTGATCCCTACATAGCTTCACTAGTCTGCATGCCAATGTGTCCTTATCCCTAAATTCCCCCTGGTGGCTGTGCAAACAGCATATAAATGGGTGGGATGTGTGATCATACAGCTGCATATATACATATGCGCTGTATGAATGTATAATGCATGTGAATGGGTGTGAAACAGGGCATTGCAAAACAGTAAACGGTGCACAGTGTTGCGTGATGTGTGATGGATTGGAAAAGCACTACATAAATAAAGACCATATAGGCATAATTCCCTGTGTCACCATCCATTTCCTACCACTTTATCGTCCACATGAGGGTCGAGGGGGGTGCTGTGCCAATCTCAGCTGACATGGGATGAGATTAGCACAGCAATTGTCCACGGTACACCCTGGACAGGTCGCCAGTCCATCACAGGGCCACATACATAGACAAAACTCTGGAGCGTGCTATCTTTAATCAACTCTCCTCCTACCTTCACTGCAACAACATTCTTGATCCTCTTCAGTCTGGTTTTAAAGCAGGTCACTCGACCGAAACTGCACTTCTTGCTGTCACTGAGCAACTCCACACTGCCAGGGCTGCCTCTCTCTCCTCTGTGCTCATCCTCTTGGACCTTTCTGCAGCGTTTGACACAGTTAACTACCAGATCCTTATTTCCTCCCTTCAAGAACTAGGTGTCTCAGGCTCTGCACTTACCCTACTCTCTTATCTTCAAAACCGAACATACAGAGTAACCTGGAGAGGATCTATGTCGGAACAATGTCCTCTAGCTACTGGAGTCCCTCAGGGTTCTGTCTTGGGCCCTCTCCTCTTTTCTCTATACACCAACTCTCTTGGTTCTGTTATTCCCTCTCATGGTTTTTCCTATCACAGCTACGTCGATGACACCCAACTCATTCTCTCTTTTCCCAGCTCCGACACACATGTAGCAGAACAGATCTCCGCTTGTCTGACCGACATCTCTCAGTTGATGTCTGACCATCACCTGAAACTCAATCTCTACAAGACTGAGTTTCTTTTTCTCCCAGGAACGGGCTCTCCCACCACAGACCTAACCATCACCCTCGACAACTCTGTGGCAACTCCTTCTCATACCGCAAGGAACCTGGGTGTGGCACTTGATGACCATCTCTCCCTCACTGCCAACATTGCTGCAACAGCTCGATCTTGATCAGAAGGATACGGCCTCTTCTAACCCAGAAGGCGGCACAGGTTCTGGTCCAGGCTCTTGTCATCTCACGCTTGGATTACTGCAACTCCCTCCTGGCTGGTCTCCCTGCGTGTGCCATACGACCTCTGCAACTCATCCAGAATGCAGCAGCTCGATTGGTCTACAAATTACCAAAATTCTCCCACACTACACAGCTCCTCCGCTCCCTTCACTGGCTTCCTGTAGCTGCTCGCATCCACTTCAAGACTCTAGTGCTTGCGTTCCATGCTACAAACGGATCCGGTCCAGCCTACATCCAGGACATGATCAAAACCTACACCTGAGCCCGCCCACTTCGCTCTGCATCGGCAAACCGGCTCGCTGCCCCCTCACTGAGAGGATCGCATAGGCATTCGCAGAACTCGAGACTGTTCACTGTCCTCGCTCCCAAATGGTGGAACGAGCTCCCCATCGACATCCAGACAACGGAAAGCCTCCACATCTTCCGCCACCGACTAAAAACACATTTCTTCCGACTCTACCTCGACTAAGATGACGACAATGACGTATACATCACACTTATGACTAGCACTTCATAGTTTGGTTTACTTGAAGCTCTTACTTACATCTAGCTCTTATTTGTACCCAAATGTTTAAATGCACTTATTGTAAGTCGCTTTGGATAAAAGCGTCTGCTAAATGACATGTAATGTAATGTAAAACAACCATTCACTCTCACACTCACACCTACACTCAATTTAGAGTGTCCAATTTACCTAATCCACATATTGCATGTTTTTGGACTGTGGAAGGAAACCGGAGAACCCGGAGAAAACCCACGCTTACATGCGGAGAACATGCAAACTCCATGCAGAAAGGCCCTTTTTCTGACCGGGTTGCGAATCCGGGTCCTTTTTGCTGCAAAGGCAAGTGTGCTAACCACTACACCGACATCCTTTTTTGGAGGATTATAACATTTATAGACAACACAATCAATACCCTTTCCACACAAACCACCTGTGTCAATTTCAGGATGGCATAAAATATTTTAGAGAGAAAGAAAAATCCAGCAACCCACACAGTTGGCAACAGTTAACATGTCAGTTAAAATAGAGAAATAAAAACAAAAACTTTGAAAACCAAAATTTGGGAGAGTGGGAAAAGAAGGGAGAGGGAAAATGAGGCGGAGATTGAAGAAAGAAAGCAACAGGAGGTTATTGGAAAATCCAACATCCCATTGGAGCTTGATGAAGAATTGCAACAGTTCAGTCTAAAGGTACCAACACCAATTGACTATTTTTTGTGTCCACCACACTTTAGGGACAGGATGTTTCAATGTTTTATTATGTTGTGCAGGTGGAAGAAGGCTGTCCTAGAGATGTGCTTTATGTGTGAGTCAAAGGACATGTCCTCCCAGATTTCTTACAATAGAAGGGGAGGCCAAGGTAATGCCAATCAAACTGTCTGTGTATCACAGGTGTTCCAAGGTAGTCACTCTAACCTACCCCAGATGAGTGCTTTAATGTGAGGGAACCAAACAGGTACATGTGATTTTACAGAACTGATTCATGTTCAGTACACAGAAACTACCACAGGTGTTTCCAGCTAAGAAGTCCATGCATTCAACACGTATATGCAATGTCTGCTACTAGGAATCACTCCATCAAAATAATAAAACAAATAATAAAAAGGAAAAAGGAAAACAATATATAGTGATGACATGGGGAAGCAGGATCATGGGGATTAATATCTGGTATTGTGTGGTGCATTTGTGCCTCATGGAGAGAGTTTTTGCAGCAGAGTATGCAGCATTGAAGAGCATTAATAATTACATAACATTGGGTTTCATTTTAAGCAATTTGAATACATTTTATATAATATTGTGAATATAAAATGAACATTGAAACCTTGCAGGTATTTCTACGTTCATTTTCATTACCAAAATATTACTGGATATTACTTTGGAAATTGCATGGCATTACTGTAATATTGTCAACTTATTACCACCATTGGTGTTAAATTACAAATATGATAACATGACCATAATATTAGCTCCCCTTTACATAACTATAACATTGTGCTTACCATGTAAGAGCAATAGCTTTTATTTTCTCGGACTAGAGGCTCATAATATGTATTCTCTGATCTCTGATCCGCGTGTGGTCAACGTTGACTTGACATTTTGCACATTTCTATTATTGTTGTGTTGTCTGTCTGTAACTCTGTGTTGTACTATTGTGATCATCCCTGACAGGTCTGTCTTGAAAATGAGTCCCTGCGTCTGAATGGGCTAACCTGTATGAATAAAGGTTAAAAAAGGAAGAAAAAGAAACATGCACGTACGTGTGCTCAAGTATGTTGTCAACATTTTTGTCTGACTCTGCAGGATCCACTGCCTATCTTATCTTCAGCAAAGAAGAAGAAACAAAAAAATCTATATTCATTTTGAGCACTGACACTGTGTTTCTTTTGGGATGTGAAGTGTGAGCAGTTTTACTGTAGATTCCTCATACAACTCTCTTGGTCTCTCTTGTTTGACACTCAAAAGTAGAGCGGGGGGTCAATATGACTGAATACCTAAAAATGTATTTAATTGCGTACTAAATTCTTTTGGCAGTGATTACTTGGCTCATCGCGTCTGGCTGCATCAAAATGAAATGCAATCTTTGAAAAAAAAATTGAAATTAGAGCATGTAAAAAATGTCCGTGTTGTCGCTGTTCTGGCAGTGACCTGGAGTGAACCAAGCAACATCATGCAAAAATATGCATGCTGCAACCCTGTAACTCTGACGTGACCACAATTTAAACCTGCAGTGGTATAATCTGTTTAACTTTTTTGTGGCCTCGTTACAAAACTATTCCTATTTCTATTTCATCTATAATCTATAATCTTCTAATTAAGTAAGCAAAGCCGGCACACTGCTATTAAATAGTGTTGCATTTTAATCCTGGATTACTATTTGTGTTAAAGCTAAGAAAATGCATCTGTCTTCAGCTGCGGTGTTCCAGTATGGGACATGATTTCTTAATAAGATAAACATGTACACTGCTAATTTGATTCAGCTCATACTGTCCTTGTTCTGGATAGATTTCCTGCCTCAAACAATGAAGGGCAACTTCACCCTGGTTCAGTGAGACGTTGGGATTGAAAAAAATAAATAAATAAAAAATAAAACTGACAAAAAAATTGACGTCTAAATGAAAAGAACAGCCTTACACTGTTGGAAAAGTGGAGACAATAAAAATAACAGGTCAAATTTAATCATAATAGATTCAAACAGGTTTACTGTTACTGTTTTAAGTTTACTCTTCATTTGTGGTAAACACTTGGGTGAAACAGCCCATTAAGATTCAGTAAATACGGTAAGAAACAGAAAGAGGGAGCAAAATGAACACATGCACTCACCTGTCTGCGCAGATCCCTGGTTTTTTTGGTCATTTTATCAATGGCTGAGTTCAGTGGGTCACCTTTCTCTTTCCTTCCAGTCTGTAAAAGGCAAGAACATAACATGTCATTGTAGTTACATAACTTATCAATGCTCATCAATGATCATTTGACTCCAAGTACCCTACTGCCCTGCATATCACACAGTGTATCTTGTATAAATAACTCAAGCAGAGAATACAACAAAAAAAAAAAACACTTCATCACAGAGCATATTTTGCTGTTGCTTGATTAGACCACAATCATTGAAAACAAGATGCAAACAGTTTGATATGTTACCTAGCAACTGGCCTCTCTGGCAACTTTCAATATCATTTTAGCCAATTCCCCTGTCTGCCACACTTTCTGTCACTGCCAACTCCTACTGGTGACTTCAGGAGAGTGTAGTCTACCATGTGTTCCACCTGATGCACACAGAGTCACCAGCTGCTTCTTTTCACCTGACAACAGGGAGTTTCACTGTGGGAGCAATGATGAGCTTCTCGAGTATCCGCCTTTCAAATATCCTGACCAATAGTAGGAACTGCTCAGGCAGATTCTAGGCAAAGATCTGTGGCTGTCTTTTATTCCGAACCAATCCTTGTGTGTTGTGTTCAATGAAACGCCTGAGCAAGCAGGAGACACCACTTTCACTTATGCCACCTGAGTACTATATTTACCACTTACAAGCTCTACTGCTTTTGCTGAGAAACCACGATTGGAGAGAAGAGTGGCACAATCTTTACTTAGTTTATTGGATTTTGACTGTTATTATCTAACTTGGAATGACAGCTTGGATTAAAGGTTAGAATGATCCCGTCAGTATAGCACTGAGAGTCTGAGACTGTGTAAGGGGAGGACTTGTCCTTCTGTAAAAACAAAAAAAAAAAAAGTGTACAGTATGAAACACCCTCATGCTGGCATTAGAGCTTGTCACACAGCCAGATGTGTTAGTATTACACACCACGCCTTTAACACCGAGCATGTCACCGACGACATGTTTGCACAAGTGCACTCTACATTGCAGTACTTCAACAAAAGTGTGTGCTATCGGAAAGATTCCAGTTGTTTCTGAAAGTTGCACATTAAAGCCAACATGTGGTTATTATGGTAATTTCACTCGCGCTGTTTTGGCTTCATTTTAAATTGTTAATACGCTATATTAACATGCAGTAAATTGTAAATAACTGCCAGATATATAAAGTTATTCTGGAAAAATGGGCAAAAGCACTTACTCACAGCACATTTTTTTGTGTCCAATCTATGGTTAAAATAAGAAGCGAAAAAAGTCCATTTTGTGGGTGTTAAAGGGTTAATTTTCCAACAATGGCATGCTTTATAAAATCATCATCATCAGACTTTGTATCCTGTCACTTCTCTCTAGAGAAAGGCATATATATGTGTCTATTTAATACCTCATGGGGCTGTTCTAAATGCACTGTTGGGATAGTTTAACAAAGGTTACCATAAGGTGTTGTCTTGTGAAAGTGATTTTAGCATCGCCATAAATAAGCTAACAAGTATTTCAGGATAAATACAACACAATGTGTTTTATTCAAAAAAAGTCATTAGGATTCAATGCTGTCTTTATGTTGATTCAAATGAGCTGAATTAACAGGCAGCAACGACTCAACTGAAAACGAGTGCAGACACCGGGACACTGCTTCATATGAAGGAGGCATGTGTTGCATTTACTGCTGCGCTGCTCACCATCCCTCAGGTCCTCTCAATCAGCTCCTGAGTCAAGTCAAATGCCACCACATTTCAAGCTGAAGGCCTACAAACAATCATTCATGTTAATTACTTTGTCCTTTTATTTTGACACCTGACAAATGAAAACTTGGGGCTCTTCCATTGTTTGAAAACTATACATAACTATTTGCATTATTGATCAGGTTTGTATGGACGGTGCAATTTATGTTGCACACAAAAAGACAGATATCCAAATCCACTGTATAAATAGCGTCCGGTAGCCGTAGTGTCCTTTAAAGTGGATAGCAGGATGATCAACAGATTGTAAGTCACTGTGATCTTCTGTCAGAGCAGAAGCAGCATACCAACATTAGTTGTGTCGTTGCCAGGCAACCACCTCGCAGTTCTGCCTGGCATAGCATGAGGGCAAACAACCAAAAATTCTCATCGTCCTTTGCAGAAAAACACATACCTACCAACACAAATTCTCAGTGGCCTGTTTCAAATGATGTTTTGAACTGATCACTGCTCACGACTAAACAAGAAAGCGAGGCTTTCAGCAATGTGGATACTTATACAGACTGTGGAGCCTTATCTCCGTGTTGCTGCACTAGTGTCCTGCCCTTTTGATAATTGAGTGGAACAGAACGTCTTGTACCCTGTATCTAAATGAGACCCCATCAAACACCCACCTCACAGTAAACTCAACCCAAGGTTAACGTCGATTGTCACCTTCAGCGCGTTCGTTGAATTGTAAAATGTATTTCAGATTTTCACTGAATGTGCCCTCTAACACAGGGAGAGCAGAGAGGAAACAAAGCTACTGTCTGCTAAATGTCGCATTTGGCGGAGTACAAGTCAAATGCAACTTGTGCCAACCCACGTTCCGGAGTGACCTGGCTGACTGATGACAAGAAAGCAAAATCTTCAAGCATTTCTCCTTATTTTAGAATTCTTTTTTTTTCATATTCCAACCACTATGTTTCAGTTTGGGTATGTGCGGTGCAGAATTCACATGTGTGCAAGGTCACTGATGTGAAAGTGCTCAATGAATTGAGCCTGGAGCCATAAAAACAGATAATTCCCCTTTCTGTCTAATGTATTGCTGGCTTGCCCTTGGCAAAGGCTCATATAGCACGAGTTTTCTTTCATATGGATGTTAAACATTAGGAATGAGTCATTTTTCCTCCTAGCTCAACAGTTAGTCACCCTTTTCTGTAATAGTTATCACACGATGCACGCATGTTCAATTTACTTATGTTTGGTGGAGCAATGTCTGTAAATTCAAGTGAAGAAAACGTGTCTCACCACATGAACTATCTGGAATTACAGTGTACAATCAAGGGAAATCAAACCACTATACCACTATGATATGCTGTATGTGTATGGTTATATCATAACTCCATAATGAATGCTGAAACATGTCAAGAATGTCTTTGTGCCAGTTGCTGATTGACACAGAGGGAATGGAGGAAATGAAGCCATAGTATTCAGTTGCCTTCCAATACTAGAAGCATTCACACCACGACGTGTGCGCACAGACGAGCAGAACGCATAACAACATCAGTCATTGTGCTGCCTACAGAGACTAATGTGTCATTAAGGCACCACAGGGACACACAGGATTAAAGCTGCTCACCACCAAAAAATAAAAAGGGGATTATCTGGAACCTTGCTGAGGACACTTAAATCATATCGACATGATTTAATGTACCAACAACCTTAATTGAACTGGAGAGAAAGAGAGAATGGCCAGACATAAAGAAATCCTCTTATTCACAAGACGAATGAGCTTCAGTTTTTTTCCCCCCACTTTTATCCCAGCTTCTGCAATTTTTGAGTTCCTATTGCTGGTGTGTATATTTTGCCGTAACACCTTTAGCTCTGTGTGTAGTCAATGCAACATGCTTTTGCTAATTCAAGTAGACTACTCTTATACTACAATAACACTGGGGTTGTAAGAGTGTTGTCCATTACGCAATATAAAGGTAGAGAAAGTGAAGTCCACAGTGCTAAAAGTCTATCCCATCTTATGCCCATCGTAATTCATATTATAGCAGTTTCAGTGACTCTGGTGTAGACTGTTGCTGTATATGCTCAGCAACAATCCACAGACCAGGTGTCCAACAGAGGGAGCAAAGGGAGGAGGGAGCCCTAGCACAGACTGAGCGAGGGAGTTGGACTACATGGTAAGATAAGATAAGATAATCCCTTATAAATCCCACAATGGGGGAAATGTACACGTTTTCAAAAAAATATGTGTTTCACTTGACTCAAGCTGTTATATGTATGTTGTTGGTTGTAGGCTGTGGGTCACGTTTAGCATCCGCCGCAGTCCAGTAGCTGCTGGATGCGTTTAGCAAACGGAAATGATCAGCAGAGTGTAGCCCGTGAGTAATGTGAGGCTACTGCTATTGCAAACCAAGACATAATGCTGAAGATAAACAGAGCCTCGAGTAATCTGAGTAATCTCACTCACCATGGATGGGCAGCGACTGAGAGCTTTACGACTTTATCACCACACTAGAATAAATGTCATACCATCGATACAATCACTCCATCGAAGAAAGAATATACAGTGATACTTTTCACAGCTTTACATCCTTAGTCACAACTCCTCCGAGAGGGGCTGGGTTTTCTGCAGCAACACCAAAAAAATACCCATTTAAAAGACACTGTGTCTCATCATAAAGTTTGCACACAGGGCCTGAAATAATGATTCATAGTTTAGCTAGTGTGTCAGACTCCTATCAGCAATCAGTAAACACACTAATAATAATCATGTGTGTGCACATGTGTGTATATTTGGGAAATCAAAAAAAAAAGACACCCTGAGACAAATTATTTGCATCTTCCGCCGATAATGTTTATCATTTGACATTCCTCCATTGCAGGTGTACCCTGTGTGAGCGTGTTATTCTTTGTACTCTCTCACACCCAGTAAATGTTGATTCAACAGCTGCCCATGCGGCAGCACTGACTGCTTATTGTTTAGCTGTAACATAATTAAATGTGCACGCTCAGATTTTGTACTGAACAAGTCCCCTTTTGCAGGCAATGTTTCCTACTGTCCCCATCCATTATTTTCCACCCCTTGTGTGCACTCATTCATTCCCAGAAGGGGAGAGGAAGACAGAGCAGGGTGCTTGAAAATAAGCATCTAGTGTGTGGGGTAGTGGAAGCAGCAGAGTTATTGTTGTTCACTCAGGAGATGGGCTGGTGGACGGTGCAGAGCTCAGGAGTCACTGAGGGCCCTGAGCGTGTTCGCTCTCCCAGGCCCCCGACGCTGTGCTATTCATTGTTGCAGTGTAGCACAAAATGCTTTAATTGCATTTCTGACCTCCAAACAGAATGAGACATTATGGTAAAGTGTCTGTGCAAACTGAATAATATGCAGAGAAATGAGGCACTTGACTGTTTTAGGAATGCCAATTTGACTTTTATCATTCACTTTCAAATGTAAAATAAGAGCGAGTGCTCAAATTTAAGTATTGTTTCTATTACATCGGACATAGAAGTTTATTACATGTGTTTGTAGCTGAATGGTTTTTAGTGGCGCAGGGACACAATACATTTTTATCTCGTGTTACTCTGATTCCTTCATACCGACAGTCATTTATGGTTCAATTTTGTGGTATTCGTGAGCACTATATGTGAATAAGCGTTCAAAGCGCTTATTTTTGGCGACAACATAACAAGCATGCTTAATGAGAAGTTTAGATAATCTATATTGTCTGACGCATTCAAACGTGTCACGGCTCTGCACGCCACCTAAAACCAGTGCAATAAAACTGACAATGGTTAAAAAAAAAAAAGAGCAGAGAAGGAGGGGTGATGGAAGAAGTGAGGCATGAATCTGGTAATTCATAAGCAATAACATGGCAAATCAAAGGAATGAGCAGATGAATCACAGAGAGGAAAATAGCAGACAGGTGGGGGAGAAAAGAGATGAGGGGGGGTTATTGGGGTATAAGACATTCTGTCTTATTGTCTCCCAAGATCAATGTGCTAAATGATATCAATTCCGGCTCCTTGTCAATTCAATTAGGCAGGAGCGAGAGGTACAATTACTGTCCAATGTGGTTACACTGTCTGCAGCAGGCTTAAAGGGGAAGGCAAGCTGATAAGGAAAGGGTGAGAAAGTGTTTGTGCGTGTGCAAGCCGGGGGCTGATAATAGTGGTAACATGTTGGTGGGGTTACCACCAGATAATGGGTAGCTAGATCCTCATTAAGATAAGCTGTGCTCTCTCAGCTGTAGTGCCATAGATGGGCCAATTTGACTTGTTCTCATTAAGTGGAATTTAAAGACGTGCAATGGAAGCTATCCGCTAGTTTGATTACAGGATACTGGAAAAGAAAACACACTACAATGCCCGCGGCCAAGACCAAAAATACTTCAAGATGAGTGGCTTGGTTTTTGTCCCTCGCTTTTTTAAATGAGATGACACAGCATGATAGCACAGACCTACAGATGTCACATCATAACCTCAATGGGAATATTCTAGTGCATAGTGTTGATGCAATGCTGGAGCGAATAAGAACAGAACTAACATCTGCGCTGCAACGTGTCCATGTATGTCTTTATGTGTCCGCACGCACACACATAACAATGTAAGTTTAACAAATACAATGTTTTTCCTTTTATCCATAGGTTGAATGCCAGTCTGTCATATGACATACAGATACACAACCATGCATCCTAACCCATCTTCACCAGGAAGTTCACCTGTATTTTATTCTACTTTACTAAGAAATAATATTGCAGAGTGAGTGAGTTTGTATAAATCCAAAATCCTTTAAGACACTTAATCCTTCTTCTTTCAGCTTCTCCCTTTCTGGGTCGTCCCAGTCTGGCTCCTTCTTGCCCTCTGCCTTGTTTCCTCTTCTCTTACACCATGTCCTCATGTCCTCCCTCACAACATCCATGGACCCTCTCTGTGGTCTTCCTCTTTTCCTCCTGCCTGTGGCAACTCCGTCTTCTCAACATCCTTTGTCACTTACAGGTACCTAATCTTCATTCCTATTGTGTCCAGTGTATATTCCACCTCTCCACCTCTCCATGCTCTCTTCTACTCCTACTCTCACTACAGATTACAATATCATCTGCAAACAACATAGTCCACGGAGACTTCTGCCTGTCAACCTGTCCATCACCACTGCAAACAGGAAGGGGCTCAGACCTGATCCCTGATGTAATCCCACCTTCACCTTGAACCCATCTGTCACTCCAACTGCACACCTCACCACTGTCTCACGATTCTCATACAGGTCCAGCAAAACCCTCGCATACTCTCCATGGTGTGGCTGATCAACTTAATTCCTCTGTAAAACTTATTATATCCTAATGATAAACATAACAACAGTAACCCCAGTGTTTGGGCTACATTTGTGTAAAAGTGTGGAGCATAATTGTGTCACATGGGATGCTTGTTGTTACAGGTGCTGCAAACCATCAATGTTTCTAATCACTTCAAACGCTTGCATAAAATATCTGGACACCAGACATCTTGATGTACTATAAGGGAAGTGATAATGACATAAGGCGAAGGCTTTCAGTCCTTGTCCTTGGGAAGGCTTCCATGTTACATGTAAGTTTTTTTTTTTATGATTCACAAACAAACATATAATTATGAAAGGAGCTCACAGAATGCTGATCCAGCTTATTTCAAAACAAAAATATACCATAAGCATTTGTTTGTGTTGTTATTAAAAACAACTACACTTTTTGAATTGTTGCTTATAATCAAATAAAGTGTATTTTATTTATTTTTCCTGATTATTATATGGATTTATTAATGACAAGGTCTGATTGAGAGGATTTCCCTCATATATTAACACTGTTGCCTAGCAACAGAGCCGCAGCTGAATGTTGCACTCATTTCTAATGGAACTTAACATGAAACTGAAGGTTTTTTTTGTCTTGTTGAGATTGTTTACAACTGCAACAAAATATCTCCAGTGTGATTTTTTGCAGAAATGCAGCCCCTTCACAGGATGCCCCAATAATCGCTACAGTTTAGTGCATGTCTGAAAGGAGCTTGTCACTTTCCAAAGCATTATTTTTTTCTGGCCCACAATGAATCTTAGAATAGGCTGAGCCAAGGGTGATCCAGCAGTAGGTGAAAGACCAATTTGGTGGAGCATTTGAAATGGGACAGCCACGTTGCGGCAATGTGATGCAATCAGCCTTCATATTCGCACTCTGAAGGAGGTTACCCAAGAATTGAGACACAGCTAACGAGGACCCGCAGCTACTGTGCAGTGCCTGAAGAAAACAAGTTCATTTACAACACCCCAAGTGCTTCATACGTCTTTTCTTCTCTCACGTGGCTGCTCGTGGTATCTATAACTCTGCTGTTTGAGTCTGGCAGTCTCCTGTCATTTAGAGTTAATGCAGCTGAGAACGGCACTGCCTGAGGAGGAGTCAGAGTGCCTTCTGGCACAAGCTCTCTTATGTTTAATGGCTGACGCTGTTTGCTTATTCCTCTCATTACACTGGCTCATGTTTAGACTGTGGGCCTGTCAGTGGCTATTAGCATCTGTGGTCAAGCAGGCTGTGGATGAGAGGAAGCATCTGGCTCACTATCAAGCACATCGTAAGTATAAAATGAGCAGTATGTTTAGGATGAAAGTCAAGAATTAACACCCTGTGTGCATGGATGCATGGTTCTAGATACACCGAAGCCTTTAATCATCAACATTAACAAAGATGAATGAACTGATATGTATTATGAAAAGTATATTTAACTAAGTATTATAAGTATTATTAGATGGATCAATACCACTTTTCCGTGTATCATACTGTCACAGAATGAAATATCTACTGATACACATAGGTCACTCATATGCAGGCATGATGTTGGTGGCACATATCTCTTTTTACACCTATACTTAATAAACCAGTTGTGATATATTTAGAATTGTTTGGATTGTTTAGGATTTCACGTTTGTCTTTTTCCATTATCACATCCAATGATTTTGACCAGTATTGGACTGATACTGAAAACCACATGAGCTCATCCCTTATACAAACAGCTGGGCAAGATAAAGGTCTGCATAACAGTGTCCATTCCACCACATGGACACACATCTTAATGGAACATAAGTGAAAGGAGACAGTAAGGGAAGCACACAACTAAAAGCTGGAGCAGAGACAGAAGTATTAGCAGAAACTGAAATACAAATGAAGCAAAGGGCAAGCGGTTGCATGCCGTTGTCTTTTCTGTCGCTTATGATTTCAGACATTATAAGGGCATATGTTACGGCACTCAGAAAAGTCACTGAGAGCATGACCTGGTAGGTTAAGAAAATGGGATTTATAAAATGGGAAAAGTTAGGCAGGAGAGTCAGGAGAAAGGGCAGGTCAGGTGTGTCTACTGGCAAGAAAGGCGGGTACAAAAAAGTCAGCAAAACCATAAAGGCATGTTGTTGTTTTTTTATTCCAGTATATGATAGAAGAATACTCAGACTAAGCATAAAAACACATTTTGTGAGACACATTTAGGCAAAAGTCCTCATTTTGACACAGTAAGGGTTAAAATGTCTACTTGAAATGTCTCAATAATTCAAAAATGGTTGGAAATCTGCCCCAGTATAGTCTCATTGATGTAGTTTATCTATCGTGTGTTTGGTGAAAAAAACAATAAAACTATTTTTAACATTAGAAGATTGAAGTGAACAGCAAGAGTGAAATCGAAAGCATGTTGGGCTGTAAGTCACTGTTTTAGGTACGCAGTTTCAGGAGAATAAGAAAAAAAGTGAGGCAAATGTCTAGTTATCAGACAGACAGAGAGAGAGCAGGGGATAAAAAAAAGTCTAGCCCTGCAGCAGCAGCAGAATGGGGAGCTAGAGCAATGCTGCCTGCTGCCTCCCTGCACTGAATAGCAAGTAGCTTGTGAGGGAGGGACTAAGGGAGGGGCAGCAGAGGAGAAGAGAAGAGATGGAGAGGATGAGAATAGGTTAGAGAGGGTGAGAAAATAAGAGAGTGTTGTGGTGTCTGTAAGAACAGAACTGTGGTAAAAAAGAGAAAACATATAGTCAGAGGGGTGAGAAGGTTTGAGTATCATTGATGTACTTTTGTTTCACTGCAGAACTAAGAAAAAAAACAAAACACTGGATTCATCTCACACAGACACACACACACACTCCCTTTCCTTTACATACATACACAAACATGACATGGCGATATTTGGATGCTTCAGACATGATGAAACACATGTAACAGGGACTCGGGTCAACCCACTTCAAGAAGTCATTGTTAACCAGCAGACATAATCCCATTTCATCATCATTTTTGCATTTCTGCATTGCATCACTCCCACCCCACCCGCATTACCATTGCCTGTGCCACGTCGGATTAGACGACACACTTACATGTCACAAATTACAGGATTTCTGTGAGGTATAGAGAGACATTATTGTTCCCCATGAGGGTCAGTTCTCTAGTGCTTTTCATTTTAATAGAAACCCATGCCAGGCACCTTCAAGTACCTTATATATATATATATATATATATATATATATACATACATATATATATATACATATATATATATCTAGATAGTGTCTCACGTATGTCTCAAATAGTGATTATTAAGTGCAGCTGTTATGCTGCAGAGATGATTCAGTGAGGTATAGCTAGACAAACCTGAACTGAGTTTTTCAGACAGTGACCAATTTCAGTCTCATTCCGTGTTTTCCCACTCTAGTTCATTGCACAGGTGCACACAAACTGATAAATTCAAATAAAACAAAACATGTATGTGTACAGCTTCCAGCCTTTCGCTATCAGTGTGAAGGTGGCAACTGTCAGGGAGACTGATGGGTATTGAGAATGATATATGTGTTTTTGTAAACCAGGATAATGATGACTCAAGCTGCTCTGGTGGGTAAGTTGCTGTGTGTAGGTGGTGCTAATCAGGGATTAGGGTGGTTTGGGAAAAGAGAGAGAGAGAGAGAGAAAAACAAAGCCTCAAGTCTGACAGTGGAACAGAGCTATGAGCGGATCAAATGAAAACATGCTAATGATAGCACGATAACACCAGTATACCTCCTGCCTGTTGTGGCTGAGGCCACTATAGAGACAGCTGCTGTGCACACAAACAACACTGATACTATACAGGGGAAGACACCAGTGTGTTTACTTGCTGTAATGATCCATGGTGCCACGACTTCAAAGACTGCTGGAGCTGGCTGAACTGGTAAATGATTATGTCCCCCATCCTTTCATGTAGGCTTTGTCAGTCCAGCCACGCAACACCACATGCCTCAGACAGAGTTGTTTCTGCTATTAGCTGGGAACCATAAAGCCACCGAATATCTGGACATAATGTAAGTGCACTGTGCAAGGATGGATCAGGGGATAGGACTTACTGTCACAGTGGGTGTTTGAGGATTGATGTCTTTGCAAAGGACATATATTCTCTTCCTTAAGCTGACTTACAAACTATATTCTCACAATGGTAACAGCTGCTTATGTCCAACCTGCATTTTCCAGGAAATGAAAATGACACCATCCTTGAAAATATTGGCTGTCATTCATCAAAGTGTCATGGTAACGGCACCGATTTAAACACCAGCAAAGACATATGAACCTCTCCACGTCTGATTTATTAAACTGTCGCACAACACCTAAATAAGCACTGATTTGATCATGGACTGATAAATTGTTCAGCTCTGGAAACAAGGACATGCTGCATCAGTTGCTTATTTGACACAGCCTAATTTATATGTGTTCGGCAAATCTTGGCCTATTAAAAGGGGTGACTGCCTGGTGCATCTTATTTCCATATGCTATATGACAAAGAAAACACAGCAAAAAGCTCATCTGTAGCGACAGAGGTTGATCATATACATTTGCCTCAATGATGGCCTTGTTAAACGACCATCACGTCTTTTCCATTGAATGAAGTGCTCTACAGAAAAGTAGAAAGATCATGCATCTCCACAGTCAATATAGAATTTATTTGCTGGATAAAAAGCTTAAATAAACTATATCAAGTTTTATGCAGTTTTACAATCACATGTTACTTTGCTAGTGTTGGAACTGTAAATACAGTGCTGTCAATATTGTATGTATCTCCTCCAAAAAACATACTCTGGACTCTCAGAGAACAAAAAAATGTCGGATATTGTTATTTTTAGTATGTTTGCTTTAAAAAAAAAAAGTATTAAATATGAATCACCAAATGACAACAAAGTTTAATATAAATTACTTTATATAAATTATATTTTTATTGGACTCTGATAATCCAGCAGTTGGAAAACCTTGCCAATATTAATACTTCTTTCTGTGTGCTCTGTATGGGAATAATATTTAGGGAGCTGAATAACAGGGTCTTGGGTGCATCACAAGGACAGTGAAGTGTACCCCTGGGCTGCTCGGCCTTATTTTTTAATGCTGTGAAAGGGTCACATCTCTGCTGTGGGTTACCGTCTTAATTATGCATGGTCCATTTGGTAGACAAGTCTCTGGTGCAGGTTTGCAGCTGCAACAGACAGTATAGCTGATAGAAGAATGACAATGAGTAATGTTGATGTCCAGTTTCTACTCCAAGCAACTTTAAAAACAGAGTGATGCCAGAAGTTAGAGAAGCCAGTACTTCATCACTCAGGTTATAAAGACTGAAAATGCAGCCCCGATGAAATGCAATCATCATTTCACTACACAATGTGAAATGACTAAGTTGTATGCTGAGGTTGTAAGTTGTTGGCTAAAGAAAACAAGGGGATGCACAGCATGGAATTTTAGAAAAGCCCCCCCGACATCAAGAGTTTAGATATTTGTCAACACTTTTATGGGTTAATTTCCATGTGTAAAATTACTGGAATGAAGAGAGCAAATTATGCAGTGAGCAGTGAGTATAATACACACATATACACACAGGCAAGCAAAAAGGCAGCAGAGATGGAGACTGTTTTTTTCTGTTTTAATATGGGCTGTAGTCTTATGATGCCATAATTGTATATCTAATTGTATTTTACTACGTAGAAGGTGAGGGTTTGTCATAACACATACTCGCATACTGTACCCTAGATCGACCGCACACTTAGGATCAAGTTATGTGTATATACCTGTGTTTAATTTCGGGATAGATAATGCTAGCTTTAATTGGTTGATATGTTGCAGTGGCGGTTAGTGGCCTCTGAAACAGGGGAAGCTCATTTCAGGCCCTGCTTTTATACATACATTCTTACATAAATTATGCAAATGAACAACTAGAACAAGGAAAAAGCGATAATTATGTAAAACTGAAACGCTATAATAGTGTTTTTATTTACAGTGAAACGAAAATGGGCTAGATCACCGGGCAAATGACACACAACATCCAGCTATTCATCTACAGACTTCCCTCGCAAAACCCACACAAGACTGAGGCAGAAAAGGCTTTGCTGTTGTGTATGTTTCTGCAACGATGTCAATCAAAAACTGGTTCCGCCTTTCAGAGAGTTCTTCCAATCAACATGCATAGGCCCAGTGTCCGCAAACGCCCACCCCCTCATCCACTGTTCATGGAAGCTGAGCTTCCCTGGAAGTGACACTCATTCTGTGTCATCACATAGAGAAGAGTGCGGAGTGCGGAGGCTGCTACGGGAATACAAAGAAACATGTAAGGCGACGACCCGTCATCGGTGATCTAAACGAAGTAGTGACACGTTCTAATCGTGTTATAATGCACGTTTAGAATTGAAATAAATAAATACAAGATACAGTTCATATTTGACGTCATTTTAGAGGGAGCTGAGCTTCCCTTGCTGTCTTAGAGCAATCGCCACTGATGTGTTGTAATGACTTGGGTTAGGGTTAGATAAGCGGGACACAAACTTGAGATGTTTTTTGACTGCACTGCACCGCTTAGAGATTGTGGTTAACATTAATGCATAATGGCAGCAATCAGAGGGAAAAAGGTCAATGGTTTCAATTTGGCTTTAATCTTTCTTTCTTTGTTTTTGTGATTGTATACGGGCAAGGAGAGAGAAAAGCAAAAACAATATGCAGTACAAACAATGTGAGCTGTAATCAAACACAAAAGCAGTAATCACATAATGATCTTCTGTCTTTACTGTGAACATATATTCAACCTGAATAATGAAAATAGTATACCAGCTGCAGCCAGGTGGTACATTGGTTGACACTGTCACCTCCCTACAATTAAGTTCTGACTTTCTAACCTGGTTAACTAGGGCCTTGGTGTTTGATGTCCTCCCTGAGTCTTTGTAGGTTTTCTGCAGCTACACTATTCAAAATGAAATATAGAGGTAGGCTAATTGGAGATTCTTAAAGGTGTTAATATAAGTGTGGATGGGTCGTGTTTGTCCTGTGATACACGAGTGACACGCCTAATGTGTAGCCTGCCTGACACAAAATGTCAGCTGTCGTCTTCTGTGTTTTAAGTGTTTACACAGCGATGCTCCTTTGAAGAGCCAGGAGAAATTACACCCTACATCTCAGGTTTTGTAAGAGAGGTGTCTGAGCATGTTATCATATGTGCCATGTGCAACAGAAAACGACAGACATTCAGGTTGTTCTCACTTTGTGAGGGACCTACTTTATAAACACAGAGTACACACTTGCTATTTAAGTTTTGACACGCTGGTGTCTCGTGCAAACACATGCTTTGAGGACATGTTACTATCAGTCATCCGTGTCCTGAATACTCTTTGCAGACTCTTGATGATCAAAGCAAAGTTGAGTTCTCAAGTCTGACGGGTTATCTGCTGCTTATAAAAAGGCCACTGCCAAGACACAAGGGCTCGGGTTAGTCTTTACAATAAGCCACACAATACAGACATTTTGACTTGTGACAGCAAACAACCATGTAAAATATCAGGACTGTTAAACTGAATGTCAGACATTTTTTTTTTTTTTTTATTATTTGCATCTGTGCTGTGCTTCCAAAAAAGTGACAAAAAGCTCTTCCAAACAAAAGGGCCTATGACAGGGCATGGCTCCTTTCCTGGTGCAGTGGGGCGTCATTTATCACCTGACATTTTACAGCAACAAATGTGAATGTCATTTTGAAGTCTGGCAGATAATACTGTATATGGGTGCATTTGTCACAAAAAAAGTGCCCCCCCACCCCAAAAAAAAAAGACTTGTGATGCATACTAACACATTTTTGTTCAGACACAGCGCAAGTAATTACTGTCAAGGTGAAACTTTCATAAAGGACAAGCTCCAGTTAGCACCTGTGACAGAGATGCGGCAGAGATGGTTCCTCGAATCACATTTCACACCTGACCTTTCATCTTAATCTCATGTTTTCAAACTTTTTGCTTCTGAGAATGAAGTTTGATGAAAATTTATCAAATCAGAGGGCAAATGTACGTGTTGTAGTGCTACACAGTTGTGTGCAAAACTACAGGCTGAATTATCTCCCCAGGATGTAGGACTTAAAACATAATAATACATCTCCATCTGCCATCTGCACCCAAAATGGACTGTATGTAGAATTTTAGATTGCCGAGCTTACCTTGCAGTGATAATAGAGGTAAAGGCACATGTCATTTTCAGTAAAATTTACAAGTGTTTCAGCCTTTTGCATCAGAGACTCTTCTGTTCACTGTGTTCTGCTCTGCTTCATCCCAACATGAGAAAGGTTAGTGGACATATGAAGGATGTGGAGCCTTGTTTGGCTCCGAATGAGGCAATAGGCAAGAGTAGTCAGGACTATCAAAAAGTGAGGACATACTGCTTCAGAGAGCTGGATTTTGAAATGGGCTTGGTGGCTCTCAGTGGGATTTCTGCATCATCTGACAGCAGAACAAAGTTCCTTTGGCACACACAACCTATTCACAGGCAGGGTTTGATGTAGTCTCTGAAGCAAAACCACATAACAAGCAGAACACAGCTGCAAAAAAGATATAGACTAAGTCAAAATTGAGAAACATGCAATTGAATTAAATACTGGATGTAGAAAACCAACATATCAACCTGCCAAATGTAAGTGAAAAATTGGCAGTGGAAATAGCTATCAACTGTGGTGCCAGGTGAAGTATTTTGATCTTGTTTCTGTGTAAAAGGCTGTCCAACACTGGGAATGTTATTGTTAACACCTCACATCTGACATACCTGAGAGTAATTGAAACCCATGTATCCATCTATCGGTTATATATATATATATTTTTTTCCTCTTTCTGTGTGCTTTACAAAAAGAAACTGCAAGATATTTCGTTAGTAGTTTTTCATCTTATAATTTGTGCTGTTGATCTGTATCCCAAGTACACGTATTTCATCTGAGGTATGCAATGACGCATATGTGGTACTAAGCTTTGACTGCATTTGATTGGCAGTAGGTGTTAGTGTCACACATGGGGGTTCCAGTATCTTAGAGGCAGCCAACTACCTGGAAACTAAGAGACACTATGTCGAGTTTAACAAATATAGTGCTACAAAAAGTCAGGAGAATTTCAAATGGACAAAGACAAAGTCAGTGAAATAGAAGGCCACCATGTTCATGGCAACAGTGAGCTCACAGGTACACAGTACCTTCATGCAACTGGATGGAAACGAACACTATCACGATAATGATCAAAACTAAAAGCAATTTTGAATCATGCTTCATAAAGCGAACACTCAATTTTTTCTAATACTTTTTTTCCAAGGCTTATTTTATTTATCTCCATGTGTGCACAATGGCATATGTGAAGCCGCATGTTTATATCAGGCTTGCCATACTTCTTTATTAATTGTTCGTAAGTCAAGACAAACAAAAAAAATGAAAACGTAGGCTAATCGTGATGATGGAATTAAATATAATTTTAATGGTTATTGATTCTGAATCACAGAAAAACATCCTCCCAGTCTCAAGCTCCACTGAATATCACGATGGTATCGCTTACTGTTTTGTTTAACCCAGCTTGCCTAAGTACAAGCACTAATTATTATATTATTGTCTTCTATATTCTATAGGGAATCAGGAATGAATAACACTTCATACAAAACGTTCTTAGTTCAACCTAAGTTGCTGATAATATAATGGAATTATGTCATGGAAAAACTATAATGAATACATGTAATATGAACTCTCTGACCACTTACTGTATGACTCTTAAAAACATAGATAAACATCTATGGGGGTTGCACTCTTTTGTGGAATGATAGCATATGTCATATTCTTACCCATTGCATTTAGTCGCCTGCCTTGTTTTGTTGGACTCACACAGTCGTTCAAGTGCTCAGATTTAATAAATATTTTAATACTCTGCCTGTAATCATAGACGTCTTATTCCAGCACTCAATCCCAAACTGCAATGTTTTGATCTAAAACTCCTTATTATGTAGCGGTAAGATGGAAACTGGGGAAAATAACATTGCATTATGTATTTTAATTTTTTCCATATAAAAATGTAGAATGTTCTTTTTTGAATGAACTTATTTCAGACTGAATAAAAACATGGTTTAGGAAAAGGACCATTTTCTGTCACACAAAAGTATCATTATGTAAATGGCATGCACAAATCAAATCAGACTAAATATTTTGGTGTAACCTCAAACAATTAAACAAATAATAACTATACAGACAGTGAGACAGATCTGTGGCTAATTTGTTTATATTTTGTTTGTAATATGAGGCCCAAACTCAGGCTATGATTGCAGCTAAAAGGGAAATAAAATGCCATTAAAAGCCTATTTATGTGAAACAAAATGAGTATGATTATCTTCCATGATATGTTCTGTTTGGGCACAAGCGTCATGCTCACACACACACAGTCACATACTTTGACCCACACTTGTGCTGACTGTAACTGCAAAGCACAGCGCCAAAGCTCTTAAAGTCTTAAAACTGATGGTCTGGACACTCTCATCTCCTGTTCACTGTGTCAAGTCATTATAGTGCACCAAGTCATTAGCTGATGGCACAGCCATCCATTACAGCTAAAAGGGGATATAGAAAAGACAAAGCAGGGATGATATACACTTCAAGATGTCCAGATCGTAACGATGACAATTTTTCTTGCTTTTGCTCGGCTGCTCAATATATCTCTCGCTGTCAAACCTCCATTTCAAAATAATAACTGAGAAATTGGAAGAGTAATCAAGATGTGTTTTCCAAATCCAAATATAAATGTAACATTAACCAAGAAAAGAGGTTGTGAAATTTAACTTCCTTCTGGTTTTCATGGCAGCCATTATGCTTCTTCATTAGTATTTCTTTCTTAACAACCCCTTAACAAGTATAGGATCAATGTTTGGTGACCATACATAAAACATACATTAAAAACTGTATGTATAATGTAAGAATTGCACACAACTAAATTAGAAGTGCAGTTATACTGGCTGGAAACTAATCATAAAACTACAGATGTATAACATACTGCAGTGAGCCCCCTAGTGGCTGGCTACCAGTCACAAACAACACCGCCCCCTCCTTGATAGCAGATGGGACAAAGGCCAAATAAAAATAATTAATGAACACATTGAATGTATTTTTTTGTGTCTACAAAGATTTTTAGGTAGTTCTCATGCATGTGTGTTCAAGAGTTCCTTTTCCAATGGTTTTGGTTTTAATGGTTTATGGGATGCATTTTATATTTGGTGGAATATCAGAATTGACAGCTAACACTGACTCAACCTCGATACTGCAGCCTCACTCCACACTGACAACACACTGTCTCAGATACTTTGGCTTCAGTTTTATACAATCAGAAGAAGGTGGAGACACGTCTTCCATAGTCTATGCATCAGGATCATCGGGGATGTTTTATAATTGAAAACCCTAATGCATGAGGACACTACACTCAGTAGAGAAATAAAAAAAAAAAAGACCAGATGGTAAAAACATTGGCTGGCATGAGGAGGCATTGTTACAGCTCAATGTCTTTGATAATCACCGAGGAACAATGACAAGGCTAGGACAAATTCCACTGAAAAACAAGATGAGAGAGGGACTTCAGAACTAAAGTTTGAGTTTTATTTCAATGCTGATCGTATGTGGTAAGCAACTGCAAATGTATTCTGTAGTGAATGGATCGTGAAGGCATGATTGGCAATGGCATGGGATGTCTGGCCTCAGGGCAGTTTGATTGAATAAGGGAATGTTCCATATTCCAGGCTTGACTATACTTTATCCTGAATGTTTAGGATGGCTAAACAGTGAGTATTAATAGATTGAGATTCAGCCATTTGCAGTATATTATAGAGTATACCTATATATATATACTGTATATAATTATGTGATTTGGTTAATTTTAGTAGCAACATTTCTTCACGTTTTTTGTTATTTAATATGCGGCTTTTCTTCATTGTTAATATGCAAGAAAATGGCTCTTTGTTTCATGGGTTGGAACTAATATAGGACAGCCTTTCGTTTAATGGGCACATGTTATTTTGCAACTCTGAAATAAATAAAAAAAAACTGCTTTCTCACACAGCAGAGGCACACATAATATCGCCCAATTTATTACAGTCATTGAGAGAGGGAGGAAGAGAGAGAGAGAGAGAGCGAGACAGAGAGAGAGAGAGAGAGAGAGAGAGGGCGGTGTCATTAATGCTTCTGGGTTAAGCCCAGCCCATTCTGAATATGTAAATGTCTCAGGCACAGAGAGGGGGGGGGAGAAAAAAAAAGCAGCAAGAGAAAAGTGAAGAGGGGAGAGAGAGAGAGAGGTAGGAAGAGGAGGGGAGCAGCATGAACAAGCGAGTAAGCGATCAAGGGAAAGAGAGCGCGCGAGAGAGAGAGAGAGAGAGAGAGAGAGAGAGGGAAAGAGAGCAAGAACTCTGAATTGTGAGTGGCTTACGACACTCAGTGAACAGAAGGTGCTTCTGCATGCTCTGTCAGTGCACTGGTCTGCTGCAAGGGATTGCGCGCTCCTATGGTTCCCACATTTACCGCCCTGCCTGCCTACCAGTACCAGCCCTCAGCAGTCTCTTCCAGCTGGCTGAGAAAACAACCGGAGAGGAAGGGAATGAACAAAACCGGCGAGCTACAGGGAATACAAGCGGCTTCTTAACCAAGAAGAGCCATTGAGATGACAAGGAATACTGTTACACAAGAAAACAATGAACAGGGTTCACCTCTTAAAGCCTCTTTTTTTTTTCTCTCTTGCATCCATCACTGAAAGCACGATTACTCGCTTGAATGGATTTAAACATTACAAGGCAGTGATTGCTTCTAATGGACAATAACATGTGTTGACAGATCTGCTGAAACTTAAGCAGGAAGGGGAGAAGAACAGAAAACAGGAGCTATTTGAAAAGATTTTTCCTCGTTCCATTTTTTTTTTTTTTTTTCCTTTCTCCGCTTGTCTCTTCTCCCCTCTGATCATTGCAGCAGAGGACTGCGGAGGAGCTAAAGAGACAGAGCTCATGCATACAGACAGGGGAACTTGCACTTCCTACCATCTCGCTGAAAGCTACTTGAATTCCTTCTCTTTCTGGCTCTTTCACTTGAGGAGAACTAAGACATTGTAAGCCTGCCAAGGATCTGGTGTCCACTGAAAAGGGAGAAGGGAGGGGGGAGAATTTGTACCACAGTGGGGTCTTTTTTAGATTCGCACATAATTAGTGTTGGGGCACAAAGCGAGAGGCTGAATGGAGATTGTCAGCTTTTGGATAGGGGTGAGTAGGAATCTTTTCAAATAAGAGTGAGAACTTGTTTTCACCTGTCTACTATCCACCGACTGCTTGATATCTAATATAAGCACAGAGACTTTTCCTCTATCCTTTGATTTTTTTTCCAAGGATTTCCTTGTTTGACAAAATAAAACAAAAACACAGTACGACTACCTACAGCTACAAAACAAAACCATATTGAAGGGGATATAAATTATTTAAATAAGACGTGATGATAAATACGGTGTGGAGGTGAAGAAACAATATCCAGAGTGGTTCAATGGACATTTTCTCAGTGACATCCCTGGATATTTATGCTAATGGATTTCCTTCTAATTGGTCTGTACTTAAAGTGGCCACTGAAGAAGCCCCCTGGGTTGATACTGTGTTCACTGGGCATTTTTTTAAGAATGATCCCTTTGGTAGAGGGGGTTTGTCCGAGGCTGTGCCGCTGCGACAGCAAGCTGCTGTACTGCGAGGGGCTCAACCTCACAGACATTCCCCGCAATCTGAGCAGTGCCATGGGCCTGTCCATGAGAGAGAACAACTTGACCGAGCTGCGTGAAGGCCAACTGGCTAGTTTGTCACAGCTCACCTGGCTCTATTTAGATCACAACAACATTGACATTGTAGAGGAGACGGCATTTGAAAAGCTGAGACGAGTGAAGGAGTTGGACCTGAGCAGTAACCGGATTGAGAGTCTACCAAATGGTACCTTTAGGCCCCTCCCAAATCTGCGTATTCTGGACCTCTCATACAACAGGCTGCAGGCGCTTGAGCCCGACCTGTTCCACAGCCTTAGAAAGCTCACCAATTTGCATTTACGCTACAATGCTCTCAAATTTGTGCCAGTGCGGATTTTTCAAGACTGTCGGAGCTTGCAGTTTTTGGACTTGGGATACAACCAACTGCAGAGCCTGGCTCGAAACTCCTTTGCTGGTCTCTTCAAGTTGACTGAGTTGCACCTTGAGCACAATGAGTTGGTTAAAGTGAACCTTGCCCACTTCCCTCGCTTAATCTCTTTACGTACTCTGTACATGCACAACAATCGTGCCACAATTGTTGTCAATACCCTGGACTGGACATGGCATTTTTTAGAGAAGATTGATCTGTCAGCTAATGAAATCGAGTACATTGAGCCCCATGTTTTTGAGAGTACACCCAACCTCAAGGTGCTAATGCTAGACTCCAATCGTTTGACGGCTGTGGACCAGCGCACCCTGGATTCATGGTCATCTCTGGACAGCATCACCCTGGCAGGGAATGACTGGGAGTGCAGTCGCAACGTGTGTGCCTTGGCCTCTTGGCTGAGTGCCTTCAGAGGCCAGCGTGACAGTTCCCTGCTGTGTTCAAGCCCTGATTCTGCACAAGGAGAGGATGTGTTGGATGCTGTTTATGCTTTTCAGCTGTGTGATGATCCCCCAGTGGAGGCAACTGCAGCAGGTCTGTACACCTCAACAAGGGATCTGGCCCAGGGTGGCTCTGTGTTCCTGGGCCCTTTTACTCCCAACCCTTATGAAGGTGAGGGTAGTGAAGTGGTCACAAGTTCCTTCACTGTCACAGTGGGCCACGATGACCTGGAGAGCACCATGCAGATTCATAAGGTGGTGACCGGCACCATGGCACTCATCTTCTCCTTTCTCATCATAGTGCTCATGCTTTATGTAGCATGGAAGTGCTTTCCAGCCGGAATAAGGCAACTGAGGCAGTGCTTCAGCAGTCAGCGTCGTAAGCAGAAGCAAAAGCAAAGTATGCAGCAGATGGCTGCAATTTCAACTCCGGAGTACTATGTCGACTATAAACCTAACCACATTGAGGGAGCTCTGGTGATCATCAATGAATATGGCTCTTGCACTTGCCAACAGCAACCTTCTCGGGAATGTGAGGTGTGACCCTACTTTGTGAGTACATCCTTTCCTGCATTTGTCTGGATATACAATAAATCCCCTTCTTTTGGATACACTGGGGAAAGGAATATTATGGGATTGATGGATTAAAGGGAACTTTTGGACAGTTTTTACACAGCATCTCACTGTGATATAGAAGGAGTGTGCTTCATGCTGCTTGACTATTTCAAGGTGGATTTACTGCTACTGCTGTACTCTCCCAATTTGAGACTACAGGGCATAACATGCACCTGACTCTTGGACCTGTTGACGTTCAACAGCAAGGAGAGGAATTCATTAAGAGCAATGAGGCTTTTTCTTCTCATGGATTGATAACTGAGCTTTAATGTGTGTTTCTACTTCAGGACATTTGATTATTGTTTCAAAATCAGTTGGGGACACATACAAGAAAAAGACAAAGGAAAAAAACAAATATTTGTATTATGTAAAGAGAGTATTTGACAAGCATCTAAAATATATATAAAAAAAAACACGTTTAAGTTGAAATAAAACTGTAAAAATAAAAGTCTGTGTAAAATATGTTAAAAGACGAAGTGCAAGTGTGGACAAAAATGATACAAGCTAATCTATTTCTTTTTTGTAAACTACAAAAAAATGTTTAAATAAATGAATTGCTATTCACTAAACTCATTTGTATGTGAGAAGCCTGTCAGAGAGGATGAGTGACAATAGATGCAGTCTTTGCGCTCATGGACTGGAGAGCCATGTCTCTGCAGTGTATTGAACCAAAAAAAAAAAAGGGAATACATAAAAAAAGAAAAGAGAGAAAGGGCCAAGAGAATATCTGCATCTCATCTCCAATGTAAACTCCATGATCTGAATTTTCAATCTCTTCTCTGTTTTAACTTTCATATTTGTTGTTTTATCATTCACTGTGTTGGCTTGCTATCAATGTAGTTTCTCCCCTTCCCACTGCCTGTGTGTGAAACGATTCAAATGATCTATTTCATCTTAATCAGTAAGCATATTTTCATATTATTATATCATTATTTGTGTACCATCCAAGTAAAGAAAACAAAGTTTTAAAGATCTAAAGCTATGTCTCTCATTGTTTCTCCCTCTTTGGCTTTCACAGAGGACTGACGCCTCTTATCACTGAACCAAGCACACTGAAAACAACTGTCATTGAAACCATGCTTATTTACAATCCCAGCATTATTTAAATACTGTTAGAAACAATGGGGAAAAAAACGAAACACCAGCTTCAAGGAAAATTTGCACATACGATAAGCTCCACTGTGTTTTCATGTGACGTAACTGTTTGTTGAGGCCATTTTAAGGTGTATATAAAATATATATTTATATACACATACATAGAGTATATATGGCATATTGTTTTGCTTCCTGTGTTCATTGTGTAATTAGTGCACTGGCAGATGCTGTGCTTCTTGGGTTCTTCGACATTAGCGGTGTGCTGTGCGTATCCCCCTCACATGGGGATACTGTGAGGGAGATGGAGGATCACCACAACTGCAGAGAGAGGGAACAGACTGCTCTCTAGTGTGCATATTCTCATACTGTGGCTGCATTTTACCTACTCCGCACCATATTCTTGCAAATTCAACAGGAGGGGGCAACATCAGTGGACGCATTTGCTGTGGCTTTTTGAAAAAAAAAGAAAAAAAATCAATGCATCAAATTGCAAAGGGTTTTTTTTGTGTGTATTTTCTGCGCTAATTAAAAGACAATGTTTACAACTTGTAAGTTAGCAGGAATAAAAAAATGTTTCAAGAACTGACTGACAATCATTATAGTCCCAAAAAAACACTAAAAAAAAGTTACTATCAAAATCATCAGTATTGTTGTAAATGCAGCTGGTGCTGTGATGTTTGAAACAAAGGGTCAGAGAATCAGGTAAGACGTGGTCAGTTCCTACTTAGAGTGGACTTGGTGAGTTTAAAGTTGGGGGCCATTCAGAGCCTGTGAATGAGATCCACCTGCAAATAACTGTGCTAAATGTTGCTGAACTGTCTATTTGAACTGAGCTAATAATCAGCAGTTCTTAAGGCTGTGATTAATAAAAGAGGCAAACATTTTCATAGGGAAACAAACTGAAATTTGACTTGATTCTAGTGACAATAGTGACAATATTACCGGCTGGATATACATAGTAAATTACACTCCCTTTGCCCAAACAGAACATTGGATTTATTTTTGCTATTCTCATCCATATTAACAGAGGGGGTGTGCTAGAAATTGCATTTCATTAACATTGTTCTTCTTCAAAACATAGTCAATAATAAAATATTCAGTTGACAGCTAAGCACCTAGGATAACAATCATTTTAAACAAAATTAACTTATTTCCATATTTACCACTAATAAATGAACGCTAGATTTCCTGAGATTGTTGAACATGTTTTTTTATGTCCCTTAGGTGACAGGTCTCAAGAGAGTTCTGTCACCATCGCTTAGAAGTACTGAACCATAACACGGGTGACAGAATGTGTCTCTGTATATTTGTATGTATGCTTCTGTTCCAAGCTGTGTTATTAAGTTGTCGTCACACACATTCATTCCCAATGCCTAATTATACTTTGAATTTGAAGCTGGCTTAAGAACTCTGGACTTTCTACAATCATTAACATCAAACCCAATGCCTGAGGAAGTAGCTCATGTTGCAGGAAAAATAAAGTTTCTTTTGTGAGCAATTTGTGAAGCTTCCTCTTGTCCTCAAAATGTGCATCATTATCATTATTATTATTATTAGTATTATTATTATTATTATTAGTAGTAGTATTATTGTTATCATTATTATTAATAATTTTGTTTTACTTTTTGGCTTTTAACACATAGATAAACTGTGGAGCCATGTTTCAGGGAGTGATAATAGCATAACGTTCCTTTGTGGGATTCGTAGTCAATTTCTCGTTTATGAAACCAAGGGTGTCCCACTTTTAGGACTCGCCATAGCTGTTAATCACAACTTGCCGTATCATGTGAATGCAAATGAGTGCTTGAGGTATGGCTGGGCGTCCCTCTACCTCAAATTCTATCTAGTATTTCCAACCCCTTCCAACAGCCCGATCAACACGCAGCTGCAGGGTAAATTTGAGTTTGTGAAGATTCATTTGTATAAATATTGGATGATGTCTGGCAAAGAGGCCAGTGCAGGCACTATTGATTTCATTTCACTCTTTTCTTAAACAAGCAACCAGGGCAAAAGGTGATGGAGAATGGCTTTGAATATTTTAAAAGCTTTGAGTCTAGAGAGCTGACGTTAAACTACTTTAGACGTGTCTCTATTCCTCCTCACCCATCCACCCAACACCCCTCTGTATCCACACTGCAGAGTGGAGAAAGAAAAAAAAAAAAAAAACATCAATTCATCTAACTGACAATAGATCAAATCTCTGCTTGACCTAATCCTGGGGTGATAATTCCCCGTGGGAAGATATGTGCTCTCAAACAGTATCCATTATAAATGCCCTGATTGATGATACTCAGTAAAAATCAATACAGATGAGTGGTAACCAAAAGTATCATAGTGGTAACAGATGTATTCTGTTACACACATTTTCAACTGGGGACCCATTGTTGAGAACAATATGTTTTATCTCTATCACAATTCATGATTATTCACAGAACGATGAGAGCGTTGACATGGTGATTCAGTAAACTAATCAGATGACTGCAGATCAGCCTGAGAAAAAGGAAAGTGTGTGATTCTGCATCAGTAGTTGACCAAGGAAGCATGACATTTGTTTTGTAATTTGCAGAGCTGCAGCTGTTTGCCAGCCAGAGGATATAAAGTGCAGGGGTCATGAGCACAATGCACTTACTTAATAATTTCCAAGCTACATTAGAAAAAATAAAAATGTGGTGAATGTGTTCGGATGCAGTTATGTCTGCGCTTATTTGTGGTTATACATAAGACCAACAGACCAAAAAATGATGTGATTCCTAGTACGGGTGCTATGGACATAGGAAGTCACTAAAGAAAGGTGGATATGGAGGTAGAGTTAATGGCACAGAGCATAAAGGTCATGAAAATGAAATAGGAAAATGCAGAGGGGGGTGTGGGGCACAAAAACTGTGGCACTGTGTGTAGAACATATGACATGGGATTGTGCTAAAGGTCAAACAGTAACAACAGAGACCTGATAAACTCAAACGGTACAGGTTGTTGTTTCCTGAAACACAATTTAGCTCTACTATCAATCAGCAAACACACACACACACACACACATCTAGCCTCGTCCAAGTCGTGACTCTTGCTCAAACATTAAATCGCTCAAGAAAAGCGCACGGACGCCTTTCTATAATGTAAACGCAACAGTGCAATGCAGTATACAACAAATGGTGTATGCATGGCTGTGTCCCCGAGTGTACTGCAGGGTCTTTGCCTGTGCAGTGGAGTGTCTTGTCAGTGACAAAACATCACTCTGCAGATCTTTGGGAAATAGCTTGCATCACACAACCTGCAGTAAAGCAGGGGGGGTTGCCTTAGAAATCTTTAAAAAATAAATTAACCTGGCTTCCTGTGAGGGGTATCGATTGGGCAACATTCTGCCTTCTCATTGGGACAGGGACTGTGCTGCATAATTCACGCTTAACACCCCCTCATAACTGGATGGAGAGCTAAATCATGGGTGGCAGCATGTACTGCAGTAGGCACTAAGGAGCTGGTGATGACTAATGACAATGAGTGGGTGGCTTTTCACTGCTTCTTTTATAACAGGTGGGTTCGCAGGATCAATATTCTAATCATCGTCAACATTACCTTTGAATACAAAACCCCCAGATGAACACTTTTCTCTCCTATTGTTCGTTGCCTTCTATTCCTCTTTTTGGATGCAGGTTCTGTTGCTCGTGTAATAAGACTGCACAGGGGAATGCTACTAATACAGTCTTGGTGTACTGCACATACAGAAACTAATAATAAATAAATAAAGTGCAAATTACACTCACATGTCACATTGTTCAGAAGTATGCCATTTTACCTGGGGATTTAAATGTGAAACAAACACAGGGAAGCTCACAGTTTCCCTCCAAACCGTCCACGTTAAATACATTTACATAAACATACGTCTAACATGATGGTACAATTACAAGAACTACTGAGGCAACAATTCTCCGTGTAGCCCTTTAGCTTTTAATGGCCACTGCTTCATTTACATGTGCCACGCTTAAGCAACACTGAATTATAGTAATGACTGGGGAGTCATTATTCTTACCCACATATGGTTTTATAGGTAGAACTGCAGAGAAAGATGAAACTGGCTCGAGAACAGCTTGAATACGTGTTATACTATACTGAGTCTGAGGATAGACAAGGAAACGCTGGTCTTATCATGAGGGTAATTGCTGCACACCGTCCTGCTTTTTGTTCTGTGGCAGGATTTTATTTTTTTTTTTCCCCTTTTCTTCTTATTCTGACATTTTTTGGCTTTTAACTCCTTCCACATAATACTTCAACATAAAAACTTAATTCGAACTAAAAGCAAAAGTCTGTCAAGGTGTGGTAGAGAGCACAGCGCAACGCCGGGCACACAGTGATACAATAAGTTGTCACAGCATGTCAGCTTGTCACGCGCTGGTGCTCTTAAAGGGTCAGGAGTCAGGTGACGTCATAGACAGCTGTGCTGTATCCTGTCCTCCTCTGTGATAAGTCTCGCTCCTACAGAGGTATTTAATTTGCAATTTGCAATTACAGCGACAGCCCTAATAGATGTCTTTGGATTTGAGATCGATTTCCTACTTTCAATCCCTCATTTTCAACTTCTTTCTAAACACTCATACCAATGTAATGCAGCACGTCAGATTGGCTTCATCGTGAGCAGAGGACAGTTTCTTCAAAAATGGCCTTCTCTAGTTTTTAATATTGTTATTGGGGGTGGAGTGGCTCAGTGGTTAAGACCAGTACCCTCTGTGCGAAAAACATCATGGTCGCAATGGTCGCAAGTTCGATTCCACCCCTCGCTGATTGTATTCAATTCCATTGTAAGTCGCTTTGGATAAACATACATTAAATGACATGTAATGTAATGTAATGTTATTATCATTCATTCGTCTACCACATGAGGGTCGCGGGGGGGCTGGAGCCAATCCCAGCTGACACAGGGCAAAAGGTGGGAGATACACAACCATTCTCAAACTCAAACATACGGGCAATTCAGAGTGTTCATTTAAACTCTGCATGTTTCTGGAGTGTGGGAGGAAACCGGAGAGCCTGGAGGAAACCCACGCACACACGGCAGAACATGCAAACTCCATGCAGAAAGTTGTTATTAATATGACTATTGCTACTGTGCATTTTGTAGTCATTTGCTATGGCTACGTTGGATTGATGGAGAACATAAAAGTTCAGGGACAGCCATTGAGATAATGCCTGGCAACAGCTGGGCCTGCATCTGGGGCTCCATGTAACCTGTATTAAGTGCAAATGTGGGTCAGCACCAAATATTAAGTGTACTAATGCCGGCGGAAGTGTAAAGATTAATTCAGGACTAGAAGCAGGATTTTCTATTCATCTGTCAGTGCAATTCATACCTTTACAGAGACACCCCGTCAAAAATATTGGATATGAAAACCACCACACTATACATGGGAACATCTACACCTCAAAGGTACTTGGTTGAATTTTTGTAACACAGTCCTATCACACATTTATCAATAATCCTACACATGTCCATATTAAATAAAAAGGCCTGGAGACATGTATCCAACACATTCCAGCACCCACACAAGGATGGCAATCAATATAACGCAGCTTTCTGCAAGTGAATGTGTACTGTCAGTGCAAAGAGACAATTCTCTATGAAAGCACAGTCAATTATTTTCAATAACAAATTGTGTTCTGTGGTAATGAAGTGAAAAGAGAGTCACAGTCGTTAACAAATTCAAAAAATAATTGTAATGAACAAAACTACTGTATATTTGCATTTCACATCAAAAAGCTCTAAATCCATTTCTTCCACAGGTGGCTCTGAAGAAATAAGATTAACTACTTTGAAAATTAGACAAAAAAAGGGAAGAAAATGCTTTGGATTTTTTTTTTTTTTCTTGACTTCTAAATTAAGCTTCTTCAGATGAACTCCCCGTTTCAAAAACATCAGATGTGGGCAACAGCAGCTTTTAAATGAACTCAAATGAAGAGATTCTAAGGCAATAGATGAAATATGCAAACTGCGTAATGATTTCAAAACGCAGCCCTCCTCTTTGTGATTGTGACGACTGCTCACTCCTTTACTCAGCAGACGTCGGCTCAACATTTACCATGCACGCTAAATGAGCCATCAGTACGACTGCAACATGCTTCATTATTCATCCCTCAAGTAAAATGAATCCCAAACACTGCTTTATCTGCTTAAAGTATTGTTTTGCAGATACACCACAATAATACTTTCAAAGTATCGTTTTGAATAAAAGTTTACACAGGTTAAGGAAAGTAAAAATGCACAGCATTTATCATTTCCCATTTATCTGATCAGTGTCAGGATGAATAAATGCTATTCTGCCTGCTCTCCTTGCTCCCTCTCTCTTCCCTATCTTTGACCACAGATTGGCATCTTTCCAGTAGCCAATGAGATTGGCTGCATAAAATGGAAATACTCCATTCTCCAAGAGTCAGCTGAGCAAAAGGGAATGTGTTTACTGTTTGCAAAACCATTGTGCTATGCATTTCTGGTGCAGTGAATACTTCAGATGCAATTTTGGTAAAGCTTCTCACTGTGACAGTCAGTGCATACAAGCTAATCCACCCCAGAGGCTTAGCAATAAATACAAGAGATGGACTTACCTGCCATATTCAATGGAGGGCAGAAGACCAACGAATGCATTGAGAATGAAAGAAAAGAGAGAGAGAGCAAAAGAGGAAGACTTGTTAAAACACTGCATACATGATTCTATTTGCATTTAAATTCCTGACATTAAAATAGTTTTGTGAAAGTATTTTCTCATTTCAAGACCAACACGTATTTTCAATTTCCAAGTTCAACGTATTGCAGTGATATTAGACCGTCAGTGGTGGGGTATAATTGCATGTTTGCACTGCATAGACTAAACTGACAGAGCATTAAATGCCCTTACCTGTAACAGGAAGAGCATTAAGACAACTTTTTATTATACTGAACATCATTCTGCTGATCCAACACTGCTGGTTCAAATATAAAAGCGCAGCATAAAATGCATCTGTAAAATGTGTTGAATAAAATGTAAATGTGTTTGCCAATTTACACACACAATAGCAAACCCAACACGTGCACATCATCAAGAAAAGAAGTTTCACACATAATGAATATAGAATGGTCAATTGACTTTGACTGGAGAAGCAACATGATGGATTTGAGTCAGACTGAATGTGCCTTTCTCCAGTGGGCTTTCGTAATTCAGTGATGATCAAATGACTGCATTCTACACATCCACTACTCTCTACAGGTGAGTAGCACATTTCCAATGTGTTCCTTCTTTTCCATTTTTATTTGGCATCTTCTCCAATCCAATAACTTTTGAAAATGAACACAATATTTTGAACAAAATTAATTACAATCATCAAAGCTAATTGTGATTGTGGCAGCGACAGTGTTGCAAGTGGGGTGGTGACAATTGGGAATCCTTTCCATAGCATTGTCAAAAATTCATATGCATATATATATATATACATATATATATATATATATATATATATATATATATACATATATTTATACATATATAACAGATATGGTGCATGTATAGTATATTTCTTGGATTAGTGACTCAATCATGTGGTGAGAAGGCTAAAGGAAAACTGCATTTAAGGTCAGGTATCAAGTATTGTGGTCTGTGGATATTCAGTGGTTTGGGGACTCGACACATGTAAAGACATGTTTCTTGACCATATTTGTGTCTGTGACAAACAAACAAACCACATGTAATGATGAGTGACAGACATACAGCTCTGACTGCAAGAATGAGCTCTGCTAATATGCACGACTAATTAAATCCGAGCTGTAAGATCAAGGTTTGACTGTAGGAAATGAACAAAAAAATGTGTTATGTGTACACAAATGTGTACACGTTTGTCTTTATTGACCTGTTACATTAGTTCCCAACTCAAGAACATTATTGATTTATTATTGACAATGCGGGGTTGCTACAGCAGCGTGCCATGGAGACTTTGGTATCAATCCAGAAAACAATTATGTATTTGCGGCGTGTTATAATCAAACACAGGCATGTTTTTAATTTGTTTTAGACCTTATTTCTGATAAGGGTGGAATTTATAATGAGAACCTATTTTATGGGATTGTGACAAATAAAGGGGTGTTTTTTTTAACACAGATAGAACTGCTTTATGTTCTAGACAATTCCTGCAACCTTAATCCTTTAAGTGTCATCTTCAACAACATTAATTCAGTCTTCCTGACAATCAAAATGGTTGTTTCTGTCCCTGCTGTGTGGCTTAGTGTGCTGAGAATGAAAAGGCACATTGAAATGGGTTGGTGCATACATTCCCCAAAAAAGGTGTTTGCTGCACTCTGCATGCACCAAGGACGCACAACAGTAAGGTCAGGATCACACGTCGGCAGAATACTGAATAAGTCGCCCTCCTGGGCTGGGATTCTGGATCCAGCTCATCCTCTCCTGTACAGTGGTAAAACATCCCATATCTCAAACTCCACTGCCTCGGGAAGCTTGTGGATATTTTTCAACATAAAGCACAAAGTCTGAGGAATAAGAAATAAAAAAAGGAACATGTTTGTTTGCTACAAAAAAACAAAATTCTCTTTGGTCAGCTTATAATCATTATAATCATTCTTATACTGTTACTAGGCAACCACACATTCTACACTACTTTCTTGCTATTTCAATAGCAAGTGACACTGCAACTAAATGAGGAGGACAATTCCGCAAATCAGATACCATTTACTGTGATGAGAACCAGCCAATTCCACCCTTTTCTTAATTGCGTGTAATATATCAGTAGCATTGCTGTATAAAAAAAAAACAAAGACAGAAGAGAGCCAAAACTCTGTTCTTATGATTAAACAGCTGAGAAAAAGCCATAGTGGTGGTGTAGGCCATTTTTTTCCACACACAGCTGAATGCTTTCTAACTTGAGTTAGTACAGGCTTTCATAAAATACATGCAAGGTGTGCTAGGAGGATAAACACAAGGTGCCCTGGATACAGAAGCAGCATACAAAATCCTTTAGATCCACTGAACACAATTACAAAAGTCAGTGTTGGCTGCGTTGTGTGTGTGTGTGTGTGTGTGCGTGTGCGCAAACGTGTGTACGTGTGATCAGCAGCTTTGCCTGCTCTCTGTAAAGACCAAAGTCTTTCATTTCTATCAGGCTCATCCTTTATGTTTTCTCTCAAATCACTTGGATTGGACTTGAAGTTGGCAAAAAACAACGAGTCACTCTACTAAATGTATGACATTGCAAAAGATGCGAAAAGGAAAGGTAGATCAACATTGATTTAGCTGATTACAGTTCGCTTGATACTAAGAGCTTGGGTCTGTTGCACGAAAATAGAATTATGAAATCCAGGGCATCTGAGAAAGCGGGCCATAACCTATGCCACTAAGTTAATCCTTTAAGTCCGTTGCACAAATGTCAAACCAGGTTTTGAAGGCGCAGCTTGGCCAGGCCAGTGTAAGTCTAACTTATACTTATAACTTATAAGTTCACATTGACAGCTCTTTGAAATAGACCCTGAGGTCGATCACAGATTTACAGACACAGAAATGGAGAAGACGTGTGTCACCATGTGATCGACAGCTTTCTAAGAGGCGAAACACTTGATATGTAAAAAAGTAATACAGAGCTCATTTGAGCAAAATAACAGTTTTCATAACAATAACACGAGGTGGAGCTAAAGCAATGTCCCTAAAAGGCCGTTGCATAATCTAGGGTTGCACGATTAAACGGTACAATGTAGGTATCGGCAAACACTTCAAGATCTCTTGAAGATTTTCAAGATTTTATGCTTGTTTATTTTGTACAACAAAGATATGTTATATATACACCTGCTGCAATAAAACAAAGCAATCTTAGTTGTCCGTATTTTGCGAATGACTGCCTCCTGCTCCACCGAAATCATCATATGAACTGCGACCGTAAGGGAAAGTGTTTTGTGAAATCGACAATTCATGTTAGACGCATGTGGCACAGTCACATGCGTCAGGGGAGGTGATCAATATTGGTATAAAGTGACATATGTTTGCTATAGCTGCTTAGGGCCAGTAGACGACGCTGCGGTACTCTGCATATACAGTAGTTATTGATGAGTTGTTGCCTGCATTAAAGTCAGCTGAGTGGAAGATAAAGTTTCTGCACCCTTTTATTGATATCCAAAGATTTCACAAATACATGAGCCACTGACTTTATTGCAGACAGTTTGGAGAGTGCGGCAAATAGTGCCTTATTTAGATTTCCCATGTTCCCATTTGAATATAAAAAAAATGCTGCTTGCAAAAGCAAAAATAACAATAATAATAAATAAAATATAGTCCCTCTGTGGTGACTTCACGGCACCGTGCTGTACGAGGCTGAATTTTGGATAACCATCACTGGATAATCAATGCAGATAATCTATTTGTCAGTAAATGCCAAGGGGTCCAAGCCGTCCTGAAATATGCTCTCCTCCAGTCAGAGAGTCAGTTTAAATATCAGAGCGTTATCATCTAAAACATCGTCCAACAACAGGAATGCCATTGTGACAGAAACACAGATGATATTTGATTGAAACTACCTTCGCAACCTCATCGTTTTCTAATTATCTCAATAACAATAATACAGTATTACGTTAAAAAAAATGTTTCGATTAAACCTCTGACAACCACACAGACATCAGTCTTAATGAAATCCATATAACAACGACTATCTGAATAAAAATAACATTCAATCTCATGTAATCACTGTAATAGTTTAATGCAGGTTAGTTAAACTGAGGTAAAATAAATCAAGAAGATCATGAATAAGTGAATGATGAGTAACCACTGAAGAATTATCAAATCCTTGTTGTTTAGCCTGGTCTGGTCCATGCTATCTGCACAGCACACATCGCCATGGTAACCAATGTGCCCTTGCTTTCGCAGAACCGACTGAAGGCTAAATTCAGCCAGGATAACTGACGTATCCCGTCTTAATCTTTTAACCTAGTTTTGTGCAACTGGCCCCTAGTCAAATAAGAGCAGAACACACAATTCACCTATTTTGTGGAATTTCATTTCCACAAAGCCTTCAGGCAATGCAAGTGTTGCTTCCTCCTCCACTGAAAGCATTTGGGACTAGAGCGTGGGAGTGGGAATGAGAATTGTTGTTTTAAAGCCAGCGCTAATGAAACCCATGGGTCTGCAATGACAATGTGTTTGAAAGATAAAGTATTTGGTCAAATATTTGGTACAGACTGCTCAGTGTTGGCCATGTGTGTCCTTGTGTGCAAATGAATGGGCATGTACGACAATGACTCATAGCAAAACACGTCTGAAACATCAGGTTTTGACATTTCAAGAACTACTGGAAGCTGCCATATGGTTCTCTTTAATGTTTTTTCTCCTTTGAATGTCCTATGTTTTTAAGCATATGTGTTTGGTAACTAGGAATAAATATTGATTGAACTAAAATAACAGTGACCACTGAAAATTGACCTCAAATATATCTAATTTAATATCTATCATCCACACGATAGCTACAACTAATATTTGTGCACCATTAGACTTTACCTCTGTAAAAAACAAAACCATTAAAAGGTACAGTGGGTAAAATTTAGCGACACTTGAAGTGCCTACATTATGTCATAAGTCAGCATCAAAACTTGTAAGATGTTATTGTGTCCATCGTGGGCTATTGTAAAATAGCAGGTGATATAAGAACATAAGATATAAGTATAGTTATTTCATCTTTACTTTATTAATCTGATCTTTAATCAAACCTAATTATGTCAGGTCAAGAACAAAGTCAATACATCTACATCTTAAAGAGACAGTTACATTCAGTGCAGATTTGACTGAAAATGTGGCTGCCAGCACAAGGTAAACAATAAATAAATATACACATACAGTACATATCCACTCAACAAACGACTCACCTAATATGCCTGCTTACGTCTGCATGACCTTGAGGACATGTTTGACACTTATTCTCGTCTTTAACAGGTTTTTTTCCAACTGGAGGCAGATGTTTATGTGGCTTTGAAAACTACTCACTCCTTGCAAGTCCGTGGAGAATATAAAGCATTTTAATATCAAGACAAACAGGAGTTGCCTTGATGCTGTTCCATCACCAATTTCAGATGTGTTATTTGGTGACCGAATATAAATCCTTCAATTGGATTTATCTAAGTGACACAAATTTTCCAAATAAAAGAGGACTAGACCGGCAGCACCCGTGTGCCCACAAGTTTGAACACTGACTTATCTATAAACTTCAGTGTGGGAGAGTGAGCAGTGAACACATGGATATCAAGGACATAAGCAGGTGAAGATTTTATCAGGCACTGTATGTCCTTTTTTTAAGTCACTACTTGTGTCCTTGCTGGCAGCAATGCACAATGACGTCAGCGCCGATTATGTCCTCACGGCAAAAACCTTGGACTATCACTTTAATATTTGAATGTTATATTCTGTCTAATGTACACAGCTCATTTAGCTCAAATGTGTACAAAAACGGCTACAGCAGGACTCAAGCTAAGATGGCAAACAAGCTAAGATGTGAATGTTTCAGCTTCTCCTAAGAGCAAACAACACATCATTTATCGTCATCATTTCTCCACAGTTGAGGTACACAGCATACATTTCCTGTACATACATACTCTGTGTAAAAACAAGGAATATGAATTAGGGTTTAAATCTTGCAGTACATACAGTATTTTTCAGTACATTTGCCTGGAAATAAATAAACTATTTGTAGTAATATAAGTTTATAAGTTTATATATTAATATTCACACTAATAAAACATATCCTGAAATCAGATTCTTCATGCAAGTATCCGGCTTCCAGCAGCTAACCCTAACATAAATCCCATTTAGGGCGCGATTCATCCAAACAATGTCTCACTAAAAGTACATGCTCTCAGCTCCTGTTTATAAAGGGAAGAGACATAAATGTTTCACAGTCTATTGTGTGTCTCACATTGAAAGAAGGTGTGCTTGGTTGCACACAATCCACTTTACAATGGGATTTTTTTTTCTCTTTACCGTAATGGCCACTTCTCCTACATTCAGGACTATGAGAAAACTAATGTCCTATGTCCGTATATTGTAATCTCAAGATGCATTATCCTTACACATATGTATGTATGATGAACCTGAATTTGCCCCATTTTGTATGGTTGCAAGGAAGTGCCTGTTGGGTAAACACAGAAAAAAATTGTGATTTTTTTTTTTTTGTTGCTTATTTTTTGCAGAATAAGCAAGTTGAAATCATAAAGAAGCCACTCCATGCTTCAAATCACAGTATTGGGGGTCTTAACATAAACTTTGTATTTGAATTTAGGTCGTTTTATTGCTGTGAACCGATTCCTAGTTGGGGGTGTGGTGATACCACACCTAATTAGCATACTGAGTTTCACTGGCTATTCAAATGCTTTTATTGTTTTTTTTCGGCCAATCAGCTGCATGTTAAGGAGAACCTACATAAAGTAGGGTAGTAACTGCTACTGAGAAACACACATATCAACATAAAATAAACACTTTTTTAATATTATTATAATAATACATACAATGATTTAACTGGAACATTTTAAATATAAGTATTTAAGTGAACTTTAATGTTCTTTCATTCTAAAATAAAATGCATGTAAATGGTTGTAATGTAACAATGAAACTTTGACAATTTATGCAATGAAGCTTTAAGACTGAAAGTGAGTTATAGTTTTGGAGGGCAGAGAGTGAACAATGCCAAAATCCAATACAACCAGATGCTTCCCCAGAACAAGCATTGCCTATAGCAACCTACACAACCCCCTTGCAATTTACTGTACATTCAAGCAGGGAGCCACACCAAATATGTCCCCCCTCCTTCCACAGTGCTTGCACTCAATCTATACGGGTAAACAGACAGTGTTACCTATAGATGACGTACTGTCTATAGGACTATAGAGTCCATGCTGTGGGCAATCTCAGTTGTCAAAAACATGGAAATGCATACAGATCTTTGAAAAGAAATCACACATTTTGGGATAAAGATAAATGTTGAGTTGGCTTCTTCGGTGAAACCCAGTAGCCTTGTTTTAATTCTTCATTATGGTTTTATTCGCTTAGATGAAATAATCAGTGAAGAACCTTTTTTGCCCCGTTTTTCACAAACCCACGCGCCAACACATCCCACACTCACACATACACTGAGATGAGCTGACGGGCTTGTTATTGGCCACAGTGAAGGAGACTCATCAATCAATCATACATTAATGATTAGGCCATCTCTGGGAACATATTCACCTCTGCAGTCACACAGTCCTGGCCTTAAACATGCATGTAACTCAAAAATCAAACCACAAACAGTAAATTCAATAGCGTTAATCAATTGCTGAATCATTACTGGGGGGAAATAAATGATATGTCTTTCTGTGTCACATGTACAGCTGCAGCGACCAAAGGACCTGTGACATTATCACTAAATCATAAAAATCAGCTTATGGGGATTTTATCTTTTAATGCATTTGAAAACACGGTTCTATTATGTCTATTTAAGACAGGAAGTGAAAGGAAAGTGACAAATCACTTTATGAAGAACACTGGCATTGACGTTTTTGTCCATAGCAGTCATAAGCGGCTCTATACAGACTGGGTGGGAGGATAGGCTCTCCAGCCATTGTTGTTTGAGAGGCCAGTGAGCCTCTTGATCCCTGGGTAATCTCCTGCTATCTGTCTGAGTTATCACCTCTCCTGATTTAGGTCATCCTGGCTGCTTTCAGTTTTTTAGGCTGTCTCACATCCCCCCATGGAGGATATGCACATAAAATCCCACAAGCAGTGGGAAGGCACAGCCATTAATGCACAGTTCCTCCACTAAGACAGACAGACAATGTTTTAATGGCAGATTAAAACATGCCAGGAATTTCAACTATATACAGACACATATATATACATATGTATGTACATACATAGTTGAAACATGCATCTATATATACACACATTTACATTTTATAAACTTTATTCATGTCATACTAAAGTCAATTCAATCACAGTTTATCTGATAGCAAGTTATGCTGCAAATAGACAACTCCCCCACCCCATACTGCCAGGCATATTTCTTCTTTGTTTGCATTTGCATTTATTGCATTGGATCTTCTTATTATTCTTCCAGCTTTTCCCTTTTGGGGTCGCCTGAGCGCATCATCTGCCTTCATCTTGCCCTTATGTCATCTTCTGTTACCCCAACAGTGCTCATGTCCTCCTTCACAACATCCATGAACCTTATCTGTGGTCTTCTTCGTCCTCCAGCTTCTCTCTTTAGGGGTTGCCAGAGTGAATCATCTGCCTCCATCTTGCCCTGGTGTCACTTTCTGTTGTCCTAACTGTCCTCATGTCCTCCTTCACACCATCCATGAACATTCTCTGTGGTCATCTTCCAGTTTCTCCCTTTAGGGGTCGCCAGAGAGAATCATCTGCCTCCATCTTGCCCTTGTGTCATCTTCTGTTACCCCAACTGTCCACATGTCCTCCTTCACAACATTCATGAACCTTATCTGTGGTCTTCTTCTTCTTCTTCCGGCTTCAGCCTTTAGGGGTCACCACAGCGGATCATCTGCCTCCATCTTGAACTGGTGTCACCTCCTGTTGTCCTAACAGTCCTCATGTCCTCCTTCACAACGTCCATGAACCTTCTCTGTGTTCGTCCTCTTTTCCTCCTGCCCGGCAGCTCCATCTTCAACGTACTTTGTCCAATAAAATCACTATCTCTCCTCTGCATGTGACCAAACCATCTCAACCTTGCCTCTTACTTCATTTCAAATCCGTTAATCCAGAGCTGTACCTCGGATATGTTAATTTATTGCATAGAATAATTAACATTTTCAACAGTGTAAACTTTAGGTGGTGTATTAGACAAATGGATGAAACGTATGAGAATTATAATATACATACTGTTAACTTCACTTCCTCACTCATTCTGTTTGTTTACTGTTAGTCTAGCACTCTGTGCTAAAACACTGGTAATACCTAACTCTGTCAAAACCACCCACATTACAGAGGTTTCTACAAAAAATCAACTGCTAAAAACTGAATGTATTTCACATACAGTTACATCCACAGATACATTAGTGGAAGGTCACCTACATATTGTCCAGTTGTGATGTATGGTGTGTTGTGATCCAATAATGATTTGATCAGGTTGTATTTCACAATATAATAAACTCTTGTTTTTTTTTACTCGAGGTGTAAAATAAAGTTCATTTAATAAACACAAATTAACTATCTGAGTAACTAGATGTTGCAAAACTGTTCTCAAATGAATGTGTAATGCATTTGCCCTTTGTTATTCAGATGACATGACTGAACATCTTCATGACTGAAGATGATTCTTTTCTTGATTTATTTCCTGGTTATGTTTTATAGCATTTTAGGCAATATTTGTTTGTTTGTTTGTTTGTTTGTTTTTTTGGCTAAAATGTATATATAAGCTAAGGTTTGTCTGCAACCCAATTCCTCAAACAAATAGGCTGTGCTGAGCCTCATCTTCACATCCTTTCCATTTCCATTCACAGCTAACTGTAACTCACTATAAGACCCACAACCCCACCCTCAGCAACATAGCTTTCTTGCTCCATATCATCTCCTTACAGCCAACACTTCAGCTCTGTGACTAACAGTTCGCTCCACAGCCCTTGAGGAAGACTAATATCCTGTCCTCTGCAGCTCTAATGAAAAACGTGGGCCAGGGAGAGAGGATGGGAAAGACTGGATAAAGGACTGGCTGCTCATGGGTCTGACCTGGGTGTGGTATTTGCTCTTTCTTTTCAAGCAACTCTGCGGTTGTGCAATTTGTACAAAAAGTTAAAAGCTGACTGATTAAGTTGACTTTATTTGTGAAAACTTAGTCTAAATTAGAAGTGGGACTTTTTAATTAAACGTGATACTAATTGAATGGTGCTTTGATATCAAGTTTTTGTATTTTGTATTTGTGACAATAAACTGTTGATTGTTATGCTGGATTCTAATATGGTTTATAAATCAGGGCGTAAGGAAGTAAATATTTGAATAAAACATCATTTAACCATTAATTCTATATTGAGCAGTTCAAAACAATGAATTAATAATTTGAGATAACAACTGCACCTCATATTTAAAAAGCAATATCAACTCACAATGTTTTCAATAATACACACACTTGTAGAGCAGTTATAATATCTGCACAAGTTAATTAATACACAGGCGGACAATGGCTTAGAGTTGTAGATGTAAAGGTTTATAGAATGTTAACATCAAATGAAACATGTTTTTTTTGTCCTCAAACACAAAAATGATTTAAGATTGAAGGGGAAATAGGAAGCCATTTATTCTGAGGAGGCATAAATTCATATTGTCTCCAGTATAAGTCATGACCGACTTGAGAACAAAACCAGTGACACTTTGGGGCACTGGCAGTAAATGCATCCATTGACAAAAGAGGGAATTAGTGACTTACTAGGTCAACCGCAATCTGTCGTCCCAGGCATTATTCCAAAAGCTACCCACTGGGCTAAGTTCCCATGATATTGACCCCTGCATAGATGTCACAGAGAGTAGAAGAAAACAGCATGTCCCCTGCTGCTTTCTAATATATAATATATCACTTTCCATTATGTAGTCAACACCCCAGTATCGCTGCAACACTGAGCCATTGTTTGAGGAAAATGGGCAGCATCAGTCATGGTTAAAAGAACGATTCATCATCTTGGTGACGGCAGCTCTTGACAGCATTTCCCATAGAACCTTTCACAACTGCACACAGGGGTAAACAACATCAACATACTTCACATGTTTTGAGTACTGGAGGATGAGTTAATTTACCAGCTTTATCTCTCCCACCATTCCCGGTGAAAGTCGAAAGGGCCGATATAGAGCCCCAGTAGCTGAAGTCACACAACCAAGGCAATGTCCTCTGGCAGGATACTATGCTGTTCACCTCTATAGACATATATACTGGACAACACATAAATCAGGAGATATGTCAGGCAACTTGTCACTTCGCCGGCTGTTTTCATCATAGAAGTTGGTGTTGTTGGATGTTGTGCACCGGATGCCAAAAAAGACAGAGATAGGCTAGCGCGAGAGCAATTTAACAGATCCCCACAGATCCAGAGAGACGGCGGAGGTGAATCGCTGCCATGAAACGTGCTCACAGCGAGCAGGAGAAAACGGAGTGATGGGAATTTCGTGGTTAACTCTCGGTGAATAATGGACTCAGTCTAACTGAGACTAACGTTAACACGTTGCCCACTGCCAACGCTAACGCAAGACTTACATTTGTAGTGACAACAGCGCTTATCTTTAGCCGGTTTGTCACAAAGCCAGATTGCATCCATTTGTTTCTCTCCAGGCTCATGTAAACTTTTCAGTGACTCTATGGAGTAAGATGAACGGAAGTCAATCAGGAATTTGAAGATGTCCAGATACTGCAGGTCTGGACTAATTTCCACTTTGGCGGTTTCCAGCTTCATACAAAGCACACTGGGGCATTATAAGGATCAGGTTTATTCAGTCTGTCAGGTTTTGCACTATATTGGTGGTTCTCTGTGGATTTAAAGGGTGCAGTGAACTCTGACAGGTTGAATCCAGCACCAGTCCCGTTCATTTTTGACACATCTTAGCGTCATGTGACGTCCGGAGCTCTATTGGATCTTGTGCAAATTCAACATGTACTGTCTTTCAACATGAACGCAAGCAATTTTTTTCAAATATTTAAGAAATGTACATATGCTGTAAAGTAGTGCAGTACTAGTATGATGCTGTTATTATACAGCGTGTACACATCACCTTTGCATGGTATGCATTGCTCTTTAAACTGGCTGTATGATTGGACAAAACATCATCAGCCAACACCGACAAACAAGACCTCACAGCAGTCTGAAGGGGAACTATTGTGGGATATGTATAAACTCAAATATAGCCACAAGAAGGTCACAGCTACTGCAAACCAAGTGAATTACTTAGACTGCAATTCTTAGAAGAAAAAAAAAGAGTGACAGTGTGGTAAGACTGTGTTAGCAATGGACTAAGAAATACTGCGTTGTCAACCATAAATCAATACTTTTGCTGAGCAAGAATGGTGAGTGCAGAGACATATGGTAATTCATTCTGCTCACTGCCAAGTCTGAGTGGTTAATCAAGTTTAATACAGAAAACAAAATGTAGTAATTGCATATCTGGAGCTGACTGTGTGGTCCCGCACCCTGAACTACAGCATGGCCTAATTTTATAGATTCCACATGATGGCTGGCCTGCCTTCCCCTGCTCAAACTCCAGTCTAAGAACCACACTCAGTATAGGAGTCATGTGCTGGCGCTTAGTTATTTCTGAGTGATTTTACCTGATTTAGAGTTTCAGCTTGAATTTACTGAACCTGGATGTAATAGATAAAAACAATTAATTATTCTTTCAGTAAGTCAACTCTAGTGGGAGATCATACCCACTCACCAAAATGACCTAATGTCGTCTTGTTTCAAGTCAATGTTCCATCAAAAATGAGAAGGAATTTTAATACACACACACACACACAATAATAATAATAATAATAATAATAATACTAAAACATTATATAATAAAATTGGAATACATTACTAAAGATGAAGAGTTTGTAACATGTCTAACATGCAAAACAAGATGAAAATACAGTGTAGTGCAAAAGTCTTAGAATAGCACAACACTGGCTCTTTTTAAAATGCAGTAAAACAAACTAATGTTACTGGTAAAATGTTTGTCCTACTATTTTATGTCAATAAATATCTGCAATCCAAATGCCAATGATCACATAATTTGACATACAAACACAAGATCGACACAGCTGGTGGTGGCTTTTGCACAGTACTGTATACATGCATCTCATCTCAGAGTAGGTGGTAATAAGCAGACATGATAGAAACGGTTGATGTTATGTGGATCCCTATCAAAGTTGCATAGACATATTTTGCAAAAAAACGTTGGGCCTTAAGGACCTGACCAAAAAAGGGCAAAGTGAAGCCTTGGGATTTCTTGTCTCTGCATACTATTTACAGAATCAACTGCAGCAGCAAGTGCATATGATTAGATTAGAAAAAAACAAAGTGTTGTGAAAAATAAAAGAAAGATAAAGCTACAATAGCGTCACTCATTCCTGGCTTTGAAAACAAAGCTGTCCACACAGTGCTGTGCTGCATCACAGTCAGGCCATTTCTTTTATTTGTCTTTTTTTTTTATTTTGTCAATATACAGTATATTTCCCCCCCTCTCAGTGGAGAGACTCTAATGTGTTGGATGTGTTGGATGGATGTGTTATGCAGGTTAAGGGGGTGTGTGATGTGGTGTTAGGCAACAACACAGCATTTCATTTTCTTCGCTGATACTTGTTTGTTTTACTTAAAATGTTTTTGCTTTGCTTTGTTTTTGTTACTGGCAGAGTATTGAATGTATTACATGCCTGAAGAATAAAATCTAATCCATAAATGTATAGGGAGGGATGCTATGATCGATCACATCGACAAAACCTTTGGGGCATTATTTTTTTGGATACATGATAGTTAAAGCTGCGGAGTGTAACTTGTGGTGATTTGTTTTGCTGTTGTTCATATTGTTATACTGCCTCTGTTCGGTCTCCATAAACAGAAACAATGAAACATTATTTGTATGCTGTGTCCATCTGAAACCTACTACCACCTCATTCAGGTGCTATCAGACCTGAATGAGGGAGCACTGGTGTGTGTGTGTGTGTGTGTGCAGCTGCAGTGCGGGGGTGAGCAGAGACAAGAAGCATTTATCCAATCCCAAACAGTTGGGTTTTTTTGAACTGCGGAATTAATTCCTGAAAGTTTTCATGGTGTTGCTATTGCCTCCAAACGTCTTGACATGAATTTAATCACTCCCTTTGTGCAGCGCGGACATGTCGCCAATGGACATTTGTCCATGGCATCGAAATTCAAGTGCACGTCAATAATCCTCGATGACAACAGATTGAAAATGTATACTGGTTGTTGGTTTTAGCAAATGTACACGAAAAAGGTAAACACGAGCATTGGATCAAATGATCATCCAAGCTCTTCTGTGGTGAACAGTGGTCTTATTGAGAAATTTAACTGACAGCAGGAGACTCTAACAACATTAAACAAAGAGTAATGAATCACTGTTGTTAATGGTGTTGTTGTGTTAATTGTCGTTAATATTTGAAGGACTAGCTCCAAATATCAATCATTTGGGGACTTTATTGTGGATTCACTTATGCAAGGGCTTAATGATGTTAATCAATTAGTGCTGCTATCACATCGGCTAATCTCAGTGTTGTTAAACACTTTGATACATCAGCCTGGAAATGTTGTACCCCTATTAGCACACATGCATTTCATTTAATTATAAATGAATGTGTGTACTGTGCAACAGTTTCCTCAAAACATCTACTTGTATTAGAAACTTTTGGATTTGCATTTTATTATTGGAAAATTGTGAATTATAATACACATGTACCGTATGTTTGTCTGACCTTCAAGTAAAAGGCATCAAACTGTGGGAGAAATAACCTTTTACTGGCCAAGGGTAATTTCTCCCAACTTGCTTATGAATGATTGATGGAAAGGCCAATGGAGCACTCTAACCAAATCCTGATAGATCCATGATTATTTCTCTGATAGCATGACTTGCTGTGGCATAGAGAGCTCTGTCTGTCTGGAGGCAGTTCAGGGAGTGAAGTTAGAGCACTCTGGAGCTACCACTGTAATGACAAACTCTACAAGTAAACAAAGCTCGGTGACAGTATTTATGTGCAACAATAAAAAAGTGCTCAAGAGGGGTTGTGAGTCATAGCACTGGTTCAGCGTTACTAATGAAGAACGGAGGGGGAAACTGCATGCTTTGGCCAAAATCACATGAAGACATGGATACCAAAGATGATTCTTAGAGGAAAAGCATTTGAAAGTATTAAGCTAGGGGAGCAAAGCACAAAGAAAAAAAAAAATCTGACATTAACAAATGATAATTGTTGTATCATCCTCCTTTGAGGATCAATGTGCAGGCAACAAAGATCCTGAGACAGATGGAGGCCCATCTGAGCAAACCCACAAACCAAAAGGGCCATCAATCAAAGACTGTAGGTTTTTATGGGGATGGGGTGTGATGTTAGTGTTACCATCTCCCCGTCTGTCATCGGGAAAACAATCTCACACACTCCAAGTCACAAAACACACTTCACAAACACAGGAGCTGTCAATGCAACATCAATGTTTGACAGAAGGTTTGACGAGCAGTGAGTGGGAGACCAAATCGACTCTGCAACCTCTGCAGACCATAATCAAGCTGCACATTCACCACAGCCTTGAGAAATCACACAATTCAAGTCTCACGTCCATTGTTTTATGGCTTTTACATTTGGAAAGAACAACACCGCTAGGCACCTGCCAGTTTTTGCAATTCAACATGCCAGAACCCACAGAACATTTGACATAAGTTTTCAGGTTTGTTTTCTTTCTTTTTTTGCCTCACTGCCTTGGGGTCAATGGTTTGGCAGTGCTCTCAAGTTGACTAATTAAAGTCTTAGCAAATGCATAAATAAATATAGATGGGGACTGTAAGTGAGCCATGGGCAACATCGGTTCTAAATGGACTTCTGGACTTACAGTACAGTCATCCAATATGAAAAAAATCATTTGTCTGTGTGTGTGTGTGTGTGTGTGTGTTTGTGTGTGAAGAGAGAGAGAGAAGAACAAACTTGTGTGAAGAAAAAAGAAAGCATAAATAAAAAAGAGAGACACAGAGGGAGGGAATGAATAACAAGCATCCCACAATGCACAGGGATGATTTGCAGAGCCATATTTAGCCCAAGCTGTATGGTATCTTGTCTGAGGCAATAAACTGAGGTCCCTTATGAGAAAGCTGTAAACATCCTGCAAACACAGTTTTTTTTTATGTTTTTATGACTTTTGTGGGTTCCATGTTATCTTTTAGCATGATGACTGTCAGTCTGATGCTACGTCTTCAGCATTTATATCAAAATGTCTCTCTTTTTTTTAAAATGGATTTCTTCCTGGTCATAAATGGTGAAAATGACAGGCTATAGAACTATTGTTGACTCAAATGTGCAAAACAAACAGACAAAACAAACTCGTTCAACACTTTGGGAAAACTACATGTTCTCTCTTTTTGGTGATCAATGCCATTGTATTATTATTATTATTATTATGATTATATGCATGGTAATTGCATTTCATCAAACCATCCATCAAAACAAACACCCCACGATTCCTGAACAGTTTTTTACCTCAGAGCCGTAATCACACACTGAACAATGAACTGAAAAACCTCCCAACATGAGACAATGCAGCACCTTCATGTTTTTCACCGCTTTGTTATTGTGCACTATATTGTTATTTTAGAGTGAAATTGATATTTTTAACTTAATTACCTCTCTCAAATGCATACACCGGCACTGATTGAATAACCATGGTGTTTAATGAATGCATGCTGGAACGTGTAAAATGGATATATTCAATTTATGAGTCTGCATCCTGACAGTGCACCTGAATGTTGTTGTATATTCTTACAATGACAATAAAGTATGTCATCATTTGTGTAACTACTGCACCACTGTGAAATGTCCTCCAATTACATTACATCTACATAGCAGCTTTAAGAGTAAGGTTTGTGTTTGATGCTATATAATGGCTCTTTTCCACTACATACTAGTTCCAGCACGACTCAGCGTGTTTGTTTTTTGTTTTTTTGCCTTTCCATAAGCAATAGTACCTGGTACTTTTTTAAGTACCTGTTCCAAGTGAGCTGAACCGATACAAAATGTGACGCAGTCGTCAATGGAAGAGTGATGAGCGTGATGTGAGACACAAGAATCAAACTGTAGATCAGTTAAATAGACTTAAAAATCCTGAAAAACATGTGTTAATCTCCAAGATATAGCAAATGTCTAAAATCTCAACATTTAACAGAGGAGTCTGGTGTATTTAGTGACAGCACTGCTGAAAGCAGCCATCGCGAGCGGTGAGTCGCATCACAAACCCTGCCGCTATATTTCAGTACAGTGACTGTGTCTTGCAGGAAGTACTGAACTAATCTTTTCAATTAACTGATTCTAATGATTCAGTACACTTAAAACAACTGTTTTACAAGTCACTAGTCAGCAGTTTGTGTGTGCTGCGTATAAAACCACGTCACGGCAGTTTCACGCAGCCATGCTATGACGACTCCGCCCACGTTGAGGAGGTACTATAGTAATGGAAAACAATATCAAACCGAGTAGCGGCGAACCGTGCTGTGTCGGAACTGTATAGTGGAAAAGCATCATAAATGTCCTCCAACTGCATTACATGTATATAGCACCAAACAGCAATAAAAGGAACTTGCAAACACAGCAAGGTCATAGTTAAAAACCCAAAAGAGTTCAAATTACAAAACTTTCTTTAAAAAAAATTGTATGTGGTGCTATTTAAACAAGATAGAAACAATGTTCACACACACATGATCCAATAAGCCATCATTGGCGTGATGGGGTTGAGTATCCTATTACTATAAATCACAGTAAAGCTGCAATTTCTGTTTCAACCACTGCTTCCATTGACACATCTCAGAGTGTGCATGACTTACATGATTAGAAACATCAAAGTGCCTATACCTTCTTAGACCCATCTCGTATGAGACAAGACATGACACAATCGAATGCCTGACGCCTGTGTTATAATGAGCTCGTTAAACTATATGGGGCCATGTGTCTAACAAGAGCCACTAACCAGCCTCTGCAACATGTACAAGTCCATTAACTTTTATTGGTTCCCACTCATTGCTTCCCTAGCCATTAATAGTCAGGGTGGGTGGTGTGTCCCATTACTAAATGCAATCCAACCCTGTTAAAAAGTAAACAGAGCAAGGGGGGGAGAAATCTTATTGCCTACACGTAAGATTTATACAAATTGCTGAAATAGGGGTTATTAAAACAGGTTTTTTTTAGTTTTTTTTTTAGTCTTAAGTGTTGTTGAAAACAGAGAATATTTGGCTTGTGCAGTAGCTTGTGAATGTGCAGTGACGCATGGATTGAAAAATATTATAAATACATACATTCAGATTATACAATGTACTGCGCCTCATGTTGAGTGCCCTTTGATGCCACGAACACCCTGTGCATGCTGCATAATGCTTGTTTATTTTAAACCTTGAAGAGACATAGGCTTTAGGGTTTACACAATGAACACACACAGTTAACCATTATTATTACTAGCAAGCCACGCTTATTCAGGTTGCTTTGGATACGAGAGGCTTGTGAGTGCTTTGTGTTACAATAGAGTTCTTGTAACTACAAGGTCAAAAAAGACACTGGTACAATAACAAATATGGAAAAAAAAAAAGTTGTGCGTTTTGGGACATGCTTAGGCCCGCAAAAATGTTTTTGATTTTGTAGAAAAACAATAATAAGAACAATAATAATAACTCCTTCAGTTTCAATAATATTAATAAAGACTCAGACTTGGGGCCTCACTTGGCGTTCTGCAGCGTGCATTCTAAAAAATGTGACCCCATACAGGATTTTTGTACTCTTGAAAGATTAGATAAGTCCATCAGCCACTCTGTCAACTGTCTTAACACTGTGTTCATTTTGACTGAATTCCAGGTCAAGCCCCGGACTCAGAATACCTAAACAATTTCTACAACCAATTAAAACAATTGTGTGGCCTTGGCAGAGATATGCACTCTGGGTGCCGTCTATTTTCACTAGAGTTATTTTATGTTTGCTACTAGGGTTTGTGCCACATTGGAATCTTAATTCCAAGCATCATATCTTTGTCCTTCTCTTGCAGCTTGTCATTTGCATCCACTGGCTTGCATACAAACTCATACTTGTTTACATTTTAGCCCTGAAGCATGGGGATGATTTGTGTGTGTGTGGAGTGAATACATCATTCACTTCTGTGATTTATGGCCTACAGATTTTTGTGGCTGACAAAAGACAGACAGCTCACTGGCCTGCTCCCAACATGCCCCCAGAACTCATCTCCAGCGCAACTGATACTGTAGCCTCTAAACTTTTCAAACTTAGCATGTAAACAAACCCCCACACACACACACCAGTCTGCAGGCTTTTAAAACCCATGAAATGTAAATTAACATGCCAGCAGTATGGTATCGTAACGGCAAAGTGCCAGAGTCATCGCGATGAGTTATAACTGCCCCCTTATCCCAAAAGACTCCATGTATACCACTTAAGCACATACAGTATGTGTTAATGCGTGGGAAGGTTATATTGTTTAGGCACACAAACACTTACCTACCCATGAGATGAACATGTAAACACAGTCTGAGTCTCAGTATGAGAACAATTGTGCCAATCTGAAATAATCTGATAAACCCACAGACTCAATACACCCACAAAGAGTAACTTCACACCAGGTTGACAAGCAGAGTGTCACTGCCCCCCTGGTTTGTTTCACTATAGTCCACACCAGCGTCCCACAGAATTAAATATTGTATTATGTATTACATTGTGTTATTAAATCATATTGATGCAACACAGGATACAATGTTTGACACAGAACCCTGGGGTTCTACAGCCTACAGTACACCTGCACATCACTGTTGAATGTGGTTGAATATTGCACACTTGCAACCATACTGGGTGTGAACAAAGCTGAGATGTTTAATCTTTAAGATTGTAGTGCTAATCTGTTTAACAACTGTTTTTTATGTCCAACTACATTCATGCAAGTTTTTAAGTCAAATGGACTCAAATCGGCTGAAGATGCTGAAACCCACTCTCTATGAATACACAAGAGATACATGTGACACATATGAGTGAGTGATTAATGTTACGAGAGACCAGTTCTTGTATCACAAATGTTGATCACGTGCATTCAAACGGTGCAGCGCATCTCTGTCACTGGAACAAAGAGAAGCCTGCAGTGAAAAAAAAAGAACTAACTACAAATTCAGTGTAGAACTGGAGCCTGTGCACTCACCCAACCACCTATAGTAGAAGCACCAGTAACACTTTAAGGAATTAAGGATGCCATTCTGAGCAATTATGAAATTTAGTGGTCACATTGTCAGACTGATTTGGCCAGAGAGGAATGATTCAATTAATACATCATGGGTCATTAGCCATTTTCTCCTTTGGCCAGTGGAGAAAGCAATCCTGAAGGTACCGAATGACCAGTAAAGTGGAGCGTAATTCAATTTGATTTTAGAGTTATTAGATGAGAGAGAGAGAGGGAGAGAGAGAAAGGAGAAAGAGACAGAGAGACAGACAGACAGGCAGGCAATCTCAAATAAACAGAGAGAGCAACATAGAGACCCATTCTTCTTTTATTGTTGCCTTCATGGTTTGTTTGTGATTGCATTCCCAGTAAGTATGTGTCCATTGTGGGGGGGGTTATAAGTGTCTCCTCACATCCACTCATAGAGTGCTTTGTACAATGTCACAACTGAGTCACAGATAAATCATGTCAAAACAAAAGATGTAGTCACAAAGTAAAACACAAGGTTCCACAATCAACAGAAAAGTGCACCTGCCAAGGCTAAAACAAACAAACACAACAGGGGGAACATAAACAGATAATTAAGAGCAAATATCCAGCATCCAGGACGTCCTCAGGTGAGTTCAGTGTGATAATTTCAAAATAAATGCCATGCAGTACTGCGACTACTGTATATGCAGGTGATATGAATGTTCCCATTTGAATCAAACACAGCTGTGAGCTTATGTGACCCTCTAAGAGAGGAGGCTCTCTGGTTGTGTTCATTTTGCCTCTGCAATGGAAGGTGCATTATAATTTTTATTTACTTCACGGTAATGTATTATCTTTTACTGTTTCGTTGGCCCTTAAGTGCAGAAGAGATAAGAGAAAGTACAGATTTGAGGGGTTTTTTTAGTGCACCACCTTGAGTAAGTAAGCAATAATTAAGGCCTAGCTGGGCTCAGACTTAGGCTCACATGGGACAGTTAAGCGAATGTTTGAATTTTCAGGGCCACTGAAACCTCTAATTTACCTCCTCAGTCTAATGGCACTTTACATCTCCATCTGCAGAGCCCACGGAGACATCCTGCTAGAGTGACTTTGATTAAAGTAAAGTAATCTTTCGTTAGGGTAGAGCAAAATCTACCTCAAAACAACTGCTTAAAGTACCCATAATATCCTTTTTTTTCCCCCCTAGATTTTATCTTTGTTGTATCTTTGTGTTTTTATCCTCTGTCTATTGTTCACAAAGAGAATGAAAGGTGTCACAAAAACATACTCTAAGACAAAATTTGTTTTCATTTAAACGTAAGGGGGTGGGATTGGGGAGTGCAAACCTTGCACCTTAAAAACCTATATACATTAAATATATGCATCAGCTGGGATTGGCACAACTCCCCCCCCCCGGGACCCACATGTGGAGGATAAAGCTGTAGAAGATGGATGGAAGGTTGGACATCTGTGTGTGCAGAAGGATGGGGGATCCCAAATATCTTAGAGGGAACAGTGTGTCACATAATACTCATTCAAACTTGATTTTTGGACAGCCCTGACACATACTGAACACACATGCCAACATATTCTAGTAAACCCTCAATTACAGTTAAACGGTCCAAAACACTTTGGCACTTTAATTGTAGAGAGAGACTGCGGCCAAATTTTGGACAGAAATGAATCTCTACTTATAGACTTAAGCGGCATCAGAAGGTCTATTGATATTTGTGATTGGAACTGCAACAATGACCAGTGATGACAAGCCTCTCCTCCAACCAGCAATAATACAGTATCTCTGCCTCATGCAGCTGGTGCATGCCAACCTAAAAGTTGGCAGAGAGCTGACGGGTGGCAGTCAACCAGCAGCTGAGGCAATGCTGCTCTTCTTTCTATGGTTTCTAAAATGATGGCTCTGTTGTTTCCCTATTTCCACTTAGTCACCGCTCAGCAATGTATCGTAAATGCTTGCCTGTGATGTTTTTATCTGTCTATTTTCATGATTTCAATCTCATTCAGCGATTAACAAAATACTTAATGCATGTTGTTGCATCATTTTTTTTTTCTACTCTACCCACATAATCCTCAGACCCCCAGTATATCCATTTCCCTGTTTAAACAGCCTGCCCTCTGAGCCAGTTTCCAGTTGGCAAGTATCCTCCTTTTCCTTACTCCTTCCTGTTTCTCTGTGGGGGCCCTCCAATCCTGCTGATGTCTGTGGTCTTAGCTCATGGCGCAGCCCCCTCACAGCTAGAAGCAGCTCTGCCATCACACACATCAAATCAGAGTAAAGAGCAATCGATAGTGTGTGGTCTAATGTTTATCAAAGCAACAGACATCCATCTGTGCACGTGCTACGGCACAGCACTGCAGCTATTGAATGCACACAGAAGTGCTCCTTTAGAGGGAGCGATACTGTTTTTTTTAAATGCATAAAAATACTTATTTTTTTAATTATGTATTTAGTTGGAGCAGGGAATTCATAATGTGGGCTATGTTCGTAAAATGAAAGTGCAATGATAAGTTAAAATGTATTTACTGCCCCCACACAGAAGCATGGATTTGTGAAGTGCTTTGATCTTAGGAAAAGAGCAATTTAGATTAGGATAATACAGTATATTCTCATTTCTTATAGTACAATTATTTGATGGTATGTATGAGAGGAAAAAATCAATGTTGGTCTTTTTACACTTTTGTCATAGATGAATTATCATCAGATTATCCCTTTTCACATCCTTTAATATCATCTTAATGGGTGGTTAAACTGCAAAGGTCAAACTATCATTACTCCCCTCTATTAAGTAAGTATGAAGTAAATGTTGAGTTTTGCCAGATAGTCATGATGCAGTATCTAAGCAACTGTGGCAAAAGCACACGTTGAATTCTCACTGCTTCAACTGGGACTTGGTTTTGTGCTAGCGCTGCTTACTCATACAGTCTCCTCCAAACCAAATCTTATCAAGCTGGAACGGTTCTCGGGGCTTTTTATGCATTCTTTAACCACATTAAAAACAAAAAAAAGTACTGGCGCGCAGACATTCTCACACAGACACAGATTTTGTTTCTGCACACAGAGCAGGTATATAAATATTCAGCAAAATAAATGTTACATCACATTACATCCTGCAGCACACGAACAAAGATGCAGCAGTGCTTCTTAAACAAGCCGACAAAACGGCAGCCCGTGATGGTGGCGGCGACGGCGGGTTTAGCACAACAAAAGCCTCATGGGTCCCAGTCAAGAACCGTTACTTGGCGCAGAGTGCTGTCTACTGGCAAATAACCATACGCAAAGTGTTCATTTTTTTTCTGGTAAAAGTAGACAACTGTGCTATTGGCGTGGGGGTGGTTAAACTCTAGTGTCTGTTTGTGTGCATGCCTCACACATCTGTCCATACGCTGTTTGTTAATAGAAATGCCAAGGGCTCACTTACAGTGGCAAACAGGCCTTTGGTGCAAAATGCACGCACACACACGGAGAGAGAGAGAGAGAGAGAGCATATGACCCACATGGAGAGGTGCTCTCTCTCAACAGCAGACAAAAAGCAATCATTATTTTAGCACTAGCGCGGATTAGCAAGGCTTACCAGGAATTTTATCACTCTCCCATAATGTGGGTATTAGCGTAATGTGAAAAATTATTAGACTCCCCTTTATCTCGGAATCATGTAGGGTAACGACTATATGCAGTTACAGGGACTATATCAAGCACAACCTGTTACACTGTATGTGGTGCTTACATTACCAACTTCACTCACTGCGGATCAGAATTTGCAGTTAGGATACAATAATAGTTAAGGCACAAATGTATATTGTGTATAGTGGGTCTCTCATGTGAAGGAACCACGTTCTTTCATGACATTTTTATAAACACAAAAGCTGTGGACTTGATCAATTGTTGTTGTTCAAGTATATATATTTGTTTTGCTACTGCACATGCTCTTTACCGATGCAGCACTCAAACAATACGAAAACAGTTCATTTGAAGTGAAAATAACAGATTGGAGATCATGGAAATTGCGCAAGCATCTACTGTGCAATTGTAATATTCAGTTGAATTCAAACTATTAATTGGAAGATGAAAGCAGTATTATTTTGTCTTCCTCCTCCTCTTCCATTTATTCATTCCACTTGGTGAATAGATCATTGCATAACATGACGTAAGTGAAGCTCTATGACCCTGCTTGTCAAATTATTTAATTACCTTTAGTGATTTGAATGTGAGGTCTTGGTAGATGAGTCCTTGGTATGATTCTTAAATTTAAGAGCATAATAAATGTTAAGCAGGTTCCACAGAAAATGTGCTTCAGAGAGGACAAAAAACAAACAAACAAAAAAATTCTGCAATGCTACATATGATGAGACTACAATCGCAGTTCTGTCTCACTCACACAATTCTGCATAAGCAAGTGAATTCCTCAGTAATGGTCAATTACAGGGTTTTTTTTTAGGTCACAGTGATCATGAACTTTGAGTCACCCGAAAGAAATCACCTCATTGTGTTAAGGTGTGAAGGAGTTTCCACAAAGTGGCCATGAGATATCAGTTTCAGGAAATTAACGGCCATACAGTACACACAAACAAATGAAAAAAAAAATAAACCTGCCTCTGGCCCACAGCTGATGCCAGCACAGAGGTACAATAAATCACAGGGAAATTACCATTTGTACTATGGGATGAGCTGTTTTATAAACCTGGGGAGACTGACGGGCACGTGTTTCTTGGCTTTGGGATTGGTCCAGACAGCATTTTCTTCTGCTTTGATTACTGCAACCTCCAGTGAGCCTGGGAACTGCTGCGTCTTTGTAGCACAAACTTCTTGTTATATTTCTCGCTTAAAATGACATGTGCATACTGTTACATAAAAAAAAATAACAAAAATGTTGATGACATGGAACAAACAACAAGAGAAAACACAGGGAGATGTTTTCTCTCTTTCTCAACTTAACAACTTCAGGACCTGCTGTCTACTAAGCTTTTATGTTGAGCTTCAACATGCCAACCCTGCACCCTGTTTCCAAGCATAAAATGTAGGTTTCTATCTGACAGTGTGTCTATAAGATTCTTGCTTTGTTACAGTTCCATCCAGAAAGATTTCAGAAAGTGAAGTGTCAAAAAAAAAAAACGGGGTGGGGGGGCAGCAGGGTGACACCACCAAAAATCATTGTGGCAGTTTGAAACACGTGTTTGTAACCATGAAATGGAGCAGAGAAAAGAAATCAAAACACACAGTGGATGCTCTTCTCTCCGAATAAATGTAACAAACACAGTCAAAAGGCATTTTTTTTTTTTTGCTTTACAAGAAGAGAATACTGAAAGTGTTGACATCCACTGAGGGTGCACAGGTTCATTTGCATGTCTTTCAATGATACCAAGATGACAGGTCACAATAAATTGTTGCTCCCTTGTTCCCTTATATGTGCTGTGAATGCTGATCTTGCTGTGTTCTCTGTGATTCTCTGAGCAAAGCTTTCAGAAGACTGTCTCTCCATCGTTTGTGTTTGAATAAAGGCGAGTAGCATCACATATGGCTTAAAGCCACGTCCATAAAAACAGTATTAAAAAAGGTGGGGAGGGTGAGGGATAAACTAGCAAGAAATATGCAGCTTCGGTCCTCACCTTCAGTGTCTTTGTGTCCACCTCTCATACATGGGTCACACTAGAGGATTTTCAAATCTGACTTGTTTTTAAAAAAAAAAATGTGGGAGACCACAGACACAACGAACTTGATCAACAGATTTTCAGTGTTTTAATCCTGAGAAGGCACTGACTGTACATCCAATCAAGACGCAGGACCACACAGTTGGCGCTTAATTAAATGATTTCAGGGAGATCTCACAGAAACTCGCGTGATTTAACGTGACTTCAGAATAAAAACAGACTTGGAGGCAGACTGTCGGCTGTTGTGCGTGTGTGTGATCTGCTTATGTGCGGAGAAGAGCAAAAAACGTAGGCAACACCTATTTCCTGGTCAACTCTCATCAGTTATTGCAGGGTCCTGCTCACACCCCAGTCGCGTCTGTTAACCCCTCACACTACAGGGTAATTTGGCCACATAATCTGTTCCAGTCAGCCTAAAATCGGATGGCACCCACAACTGTTGGAAGGGTCAGTTTGGGGCTGAAATCTGGCCAATTATCTTGTGTGCGGGGCAGGTTTTACTCACACATTTAAACCTTCTTGCCTTCTATTTTGTTTTGTTTTTTTTTCCTTCTAGCATCAGTGTATCCAACAGATGCACTTACACTATCTTCTATACTTTCAATAGAACATCAAACAATATGGAGAACAGGTTTTTTGAGCTTTAGCAGACGCAAAAGTGCACCGATCCATTGTGCACACTGCCTTACTTTGTACTATCAGTAATGTATGATCAGCATACACAAATAATAATAATATCAAAGGCCGGTGGAGCACTGCATTAGCAGCAACATAAATGACTTCTGGCTGTATGACATGACTCAATGCTACAATTGTGTTATTATAAAAATTGTACAGAGGACAACATAACCATCAATACAATATAGTAGAAAATACAAATCTGCATGGATTAGTGTGGGGTTAGAAACCAGGCCAATAGCTCGTTACAGTGCATCGAAGAATACCACCCTGGACCAAATAGTGATTTTCAATATTTTCTCTACAAATCCCCACATAGTGTGCAGTGCATACCAGATGAGTCATGTCATTAAGATGCTAATGGTAGTGAATGGAGTTAAACTCCATTCAAGTGTACTTTATGTTGTTCTTCAGTTTCAAAGCAACTTCCACAAAAACAAAAATGTATCTGTACTGGGAAACAATACATGCATATATATATATATATATATATATATATATATATACATAAATAATATAATAATAAAACATCCGATGGATTTCACTTTCTACATCATAAAGAGGAAATATTTTAGGTTTCATTATTCATGTTGTAAATGATCAATGCAAACATATTTAAGGGAATAAATAAAAGAAAGGCATCCGATCATTCAAAATCCATTAATGAATTTATAAGCTCTCCTCTAAGAAACTAAAACGTTTTTTTTTTGTTTGTTTTTTTTTCACTTAGACTGCTCTGAGTAAAACATATTTATGCACATTTATATATGATTTTTTAAACAAGGCTGCCACTTGTTTCGTAAACAAGGTCCCCCCGGTTTCTCTTATTCACGCTGCAGCAACTGAAGATGATGATAAGACAGATTTTTGAGAAAACAATAAACATTTACACGTACAAAAAATAAGCAGGAAGGGTTTGGTTTGAGGACAAGTCTCAGGTGGGTCTTACCTTGCATGGCATCACAAAAACCAGAATAAATAAATAAAAAATAAATGCACTAAGCATAGAACTCTCAGGAACAAAGGATAAGACGGGGAAGTAGAGAGAAAAGAGAAGAAGAACCATGAGACAGACGCAGACAGAGACAAATGAGGCGGACGTTTACAGAGCGTGGTCAACGTATAGATCAGCTGATTGATTAATGTTTCTTTTGGAATATGAGAGAATATGTGGGCTCTGAAGCCATTTGGTAGTCAAATGTAATGCAATTACCCTGACACATCAATGTATTACTGCAATTAAAGCAGAAGTATTGGTTTAGTCAGGAAAAGGACAGGAGTCGTTTCCAATCAAGATGGGAATCTAGACTCTGTCGCTCAGCCTCGCGCGTGTAACAAATTGTGTGACAGTTTTTAGGGACACAAGTGAACGGATGCGAAAACAGTTCACTTGAAAGATGCTAATAAGAAATGACATTTGAGATCGTAAGACTATTTTCTAAAGATGCCTGTGTCAAAACAGGGTGATCTGTCCTGCATCAAAAGACATGGTAGTTCTGGAATACTGAGGACGCTGCATTAAATGTGCACTCATATAGGGCAACTCCTAAATAGAGGATATAAAACTGACCTTACATGAGTGCTGCAGAGATGAGGTATAAACAACAACATCGGTTAGCTTACTCAGCACTCAACAGACCTTGGACACTGCTGGTGGGAGTGTCATCCACACTGAGGTGGGAGAAGTGGAAAACAGAAATATTATCCAATTCAGGGCCACTGGAGCATGGAAGAGGCTGTACACAAGAAAACAACCAACATGTGGGTCCAGTGGGCATATGTTTGTTTGCATGTCCAAGTTTCTAGCCTGCGAATGATAAGACAAAACTGGAGCTAGGCTGGATTTCTACAAAGCAAAGATATGATCCTTTCCAAAGGTTGAATCTTTCATTTCTTTCTGGAAATGATTTTTGTTCAAAGGCTATCATCACTCTCAGTCAGCTTCCCTTCGATAAATCATAAAATAAAACACTATGAATAAATAAAATAAATAAATAAAATAAATAAATAAATGTGTTGCATAACATGACAGTTTGTAATCCTCTACTAAATGATGTGCTTTCAGTCGGTAACACCAGTGAAAAAAGTGAATCTGGAGCACTGGCATCATTATTATTATCATATCATATTATATTATATTACATGATATTATATTATATTATGTTATATTATATTATATTACATTATTTTGAACCACTTGCAAAAAAAAAGAGGCTTTTTCTTGGAGCTGTCTTTGAGAGGGGCCTCCAGCTTACAGATTTCACATCCATCAGTTTTCACCAGGTGGGTGGGTGGCTCTCACAGTGGGTGTTGAAATGGAGCTATCATGGTAGAAGAATCAGTTTTCCAGAAACCAGTTCCTGTTTTGCACCTCTTCCTTAAGAGGAACTTTAAGAAAGTATACTTCCATGACCTTGCCCTAAGCTGTGGAAGAAAGCTGTCACAGGTAGAGTTTTACTTTCTAAATCTTCTTCTCACACTCTAACTTGGAGTCTGTCTCCCTGCAAAACTTTACTTTTTCACAAAATGTTCATACGTATTTCGATCTAAAAGTGTTAACTCACTGTTATCACTTGTAGGTGTTGTGCTTGGAAGCTGTTCTGACATGTAACAGATTTGGAAAGCAGTCTATTTCATTTAATTATATATATTTTTCCTCCTCAAAGTATGTCTCCAGTTTAATCATTTAGATGATTTGTCTGTGAGGTGGGCCAATGTGTTTACGCTTTCTTAATGGGACAGTAGACAAATATATTCTGAATCAAATATATTGGTGGATTGAATTATTATCTTTTTGTCCTCAAGGAATTTTTTATTGATTTGGCGATGTAGAGGGAGGGGTAAAGAGCAAAGAAAGAAAGTCTATGTGTGTCCAAATACTGCGTCTAATCCCATACATTGGGTGGCTCCAGTGGCCCTGCTTCTTTCCAGACCCAAATGGAACAGGTGAGGAGCCGAAGCCTCTTGGGGCTAACCTCACACCTCACTGGTGCCCACACTTAAATTGCCTTCTTCTCCCGCTGTTCCACACCAGTAATTCCCCTCCCCAACCCCCTGCCAGGACCTAGAGGAATGGACGCAGATAAATAAATAAACAGAATGCCTGAGGGGCAGAGTCGGGGGGGGCTCTGCGCAATAAGCAAACAAGCGGCGTCATAAAACAAACAAAGAAGTATTATGTTTTGACAAAACACGGTGCGTATGTCGTTGGATATCCCAGGATACACTCTTCTAACAGTAATTATTACTCTCTGCTGCTGTCAGGAGAGCAAGATCTGTGATTCCTTCTGTGCCAGCCCTAGTACCAATTAGGGCCTTGATAAAAAAAAAAAAAAACACAATGAATAGTAACAAACCAACCCCAGCGGATTTCTAGCAACCGTCACAACAGCACACGACCTCATCTAAGGTCCAATAACACGCCACGCTGTTAAGTGACTCTAAATCACCCCAGGGAAAATTCAAAACATCAGCCAGTCAGCCAGGTTATCCATTTACCCCTTTAGAATGTGCCTTTGACTTAGACGTGCTGAGTTTAAAGGCCTCTGCCTACACTGCTGACACGCTGTCAAAGGCGCAGAGATTGCCTTTGTCAACTGTCAGAGGGTGACAGACCTGCTGGCGTGCATGACAAAGTTAGGAAAGAAAGTGGTAAAAAAGAGGAAAAGTGAGAGAGAAAACCCATTGCATGAACCATGCCCATAACACTGAAGAATAAAAAAAGAAGAAGTTTAAACTACATTTAGATACATTTAGATTGTGCATCCCTTGTTATGGTAATTGTACACCAGTAACTGGTTTTAACATTGTGACTTATCTGTGTACATCCAAGGTAGACGTGCAACAATTAGTCGACTTTGTCAACAACATATAATGACAGAATTAGTTGCCAAAGGTAATTGTCCATAAGGGTCAGTTGTGTAATCACACCTCTTTTTCACAGTGAGGAGCTGAACAACATTGCTTTTTGCGGGAGTGAGTCATCTCGCTTTCTACCCATCTCTGCTGAGAGTGACACGATGACACATTTGTGTGTGATAACTCCACCGACGCCGTTGACACCACGAACTATGTCACTAACTCTGCTGCTTAGCTGTTAGCTCTGCTGGGAGCTACTTTGCCAACTATGGACCAACGCTTTGGTGTCGTGATTGTCTGCTCAGGAGAACAGTTTAGCGTGTTCAATTGACACAGCAAACAACAGAACATCCCCACTGATGAGCAAATGGTCGCAGGCCAAGCTAAGCTCACGGTGCCCTCTGATGGAAACCTTGGTAATTACTTCAACGAGTCTGAACAAGACGCTCTTTTGAAGGTAATCCAATTAGCCAATTAATTGTTTCAATTGTTTTAGCGACATTCGTGTCTATGACGCATTTGCCACCAATGACACTAAAGTGACTGTGGAAGTCAGCGTATTTCGGCCGTATGTCAACGTTCACAACACCATCCGGAGCTGGACACAACTTCACCATTTACTTCAGGAGTTCCGTATGGATGAGAACTGCTTCCACAGCTGGGATGAAACGCCTGCAGTTAGTATCACTTCAGGAAATCTTGGACTGACCTCAATACAAGCGAGCAAGTTGTCAAATTAGCTGCTTGTCTTGGTTCACATCCATTCCAAGTACGGGATGTCATCTGGAGAATGTCAATGTTGATTGGTCAACGCGATTCCTCGTCAAAGTTTAACATCTTCAAGAGCGCTGGAACGATTTGCATAGCGCCCAGTGTGAACACAGCATTAGTAGTGCTACGTAGGCGCTTACAAATAAAATGTATTATTATTGATGAGTATTATTGTTACTACTACTAACACAAGACCTGAGTTGACTCTGAAATAACTCATACAACTTTTACAATACCAATTATTTCCCATGGCTTAACACAGATCGGCTATACCATTATAAAACCAGTTATCAGTTTCAGTGTTGTGGCTGGTGTATTTATTAATGTATTAATGTTTTTAATCCTCTGATATGGAGTCTGATGTGTCTCAGCGGCCTGTTGTGGGGGAATGCAGCTTGTGTCATTATTTTAATACTGTAGTCATAAACGTAAAGGAGGAGAGTGGCAATTACTGAGATTCAAAAACAGCTCATGTACACAAACTCTAACTAGACCCATGATACCCCAAGACATGTAAACAAACTGCACAGCTGGATGTGAATTATTTCAGCTCTCACATCTTAACATTTTAGTTTAAATCTCTTGCCTGAAACAATAACAACTTGCCAGATAATCGTGTTTTAATCTGCCTCGTGCTCAGATGTCAGCAGATAATGATATTTATATTCACGGGTGTATTGCATAGACAGAAGTCTTCTAAATCAAGGTTTACGCTTAAGCTTCAAGCCAAAAATTCAATAAGCTTGAGAAAGATTGAAGGGACAAATTGGCAGTGTTGCTGGCAATGATGGGATGGGAAAGGGGGTGGGGGTACGATGCCAATTTGAGCCAACCGAGCTCCACAATCTGCTTGTCCAGATTGCTCTTTGTCCCATGTGTCTCTCAATTGAAAAATATATCAGGCAGTGGTAAAAGACTGCGATTTACCTTGTCCAACATGAATGTAAAAACTATAAAAAGAGTTGACACAACTCATTAAATTAATGAGTTGTGTGATAACGTAAAAAACAAAAACTGGACTTTAATTTTAACAACAAAAACAAACAGTGTAGATACAATGTGCAGCAACAATAATGGTGATGTAACTGTGTAAAGCATTGATATAATGACAATTAAAACAGTTACTAGGAGATTTTGAGTTCATTTCAACACCTGTTTTCATTTTAAATTGTATTTTTTCATACATGTATATCATTGTCTTTATAAATAACTTATCAATATGCATGGACAGATTAGATCTGTATTCCACAAGATAAAATGCCCTCAAGCTGATGGCACCAGAAGGGAATTGTGCAAATTAGCAACACGTCTGTTAGATACCTCTTTCTGTATTGATGCCAGAAACAACATTCACTTTTCTTACTCACTGAACAAGTAAAGGTCTGAAAGTCTCATCACCCATCCTCACTTTCTCACAAAAAAAGTGTTGTATTTATTGTGAATTATGTTTATTTTTGATAGTCTCTCCTAAACCGTACCCTTACTTTGCATTTCCAATAGCATAGTACCTGGTACTTTTTTTAGTACCTACTCTGGTGAGGTTCCAAGGAGCTCAGGCGATACTATGCGTGACGTCGCCAGACTGCTGGCCACTGATTGGTCAGAGTGCTGTCATGAGTAAGATGTCCGACACAAGAATCAAGCCGAACAAGGCCGAACTGTAGGTCAGTTAAAACGACTTAATAATCCCAAAAATGTGAGTTTTTATTCACTGATTCTAGTGATTCAGTTACTGAAAACAATTGCTTTACAAGTCACTAGTCACTTGTTTGTGGGTGTGTCGCGTGTTAAACGAAGTCACAGCAGTTTCATGCAGCCGTACAGTGATGACTCTGTGAGCAGTGCTATACTGTGTGTATGGTTACATATTGTATATTGCCTATGGCTCAAATTGTTGTTCATATTCAGGTTACTTAGATGGAAATTATAGAATTATCTTCTCCATAGAAAATACTTAAAATACATTGTTAAATTTGGCCGCATTAATCATCATCTTATACAACTTTTTTTGAATAACTTTTTATTTTTTTAGCATACATTTAATTTGGTGTTATATAGCTCTGTTGCACATCAGGGGAAAAGTGGAAATCAACATGCATGTGTGTATTAGTACGTGTTAGGTTGATCTGAGGCTAGTAATTAGATGTCCTGCTAAATAGCGGCAGACGGTATGAAAAAAGAAACCTTCCCCTCCAGATGGAAGTTCACACATTTAGAGCAGTGATTTAAAATGTGCCAAGGTAGTCACTTTTAAGAACACCAACAAATTGAGATGTGCACGGCATTAATTAGGAGCTTTAGAGGGGTGAGAAGAAACCCACCTCAGCAACACAGTCAGCTATGACTGGAACGCTTTCACGTAAAGTTGGCCGATCAATCAAGGGACCATAACAAGCTAACATTACTTGGATTGCATTGCTTTATAAGTTGAAGGTGCTATTGTAGATAATTAGTTTAGTGATTTATGAGGATTTACTGCAGTTGCAGAGAGCAAAGCTGACAGCTGAAAAGCCAGACTGTGCTTTGGTAAGGTAGTTAAATAGTTTGTTGTTCCTTTCAACATCTGATGCTGCGTTTTATAGCACAACCGAATGCAATCCACCGCGCGGACTTCACGTGTCCACTTGTGTGCCATGCAGTCCCCATAGTGCGTGAATAAAAAAATAATGCAGTCTAAAGGAATAACTGTAGGACTTGCTGTCTTATAATAATGGATACATGTGAAGCAAAAGATAAAAAGGAAAAGGAAAGAGCAAAACACTGAGGCTTGAACTCTCCTTGTTGTGATTTATGTCTTTGCCTAAATTGCTTTTAAAGCAGAAAGAAAGGAACAAATAAAAATGAAGAATAATAAAGGCAGTACATTTAGGAAGGCATTTAGGTTCAGCAGAAGTGAATTACAACAAGGTCTTACTTCAGGCACTTGTCTTTTTACAAGCACGCTTAGAAACATGTATGTTCACACGTGGCCACTTTTTCCTTTATCATCCAACAGCGAGGAACATCCTCACAAAACCTGTCCTGACCTTTCACTCATTAATAACTTTTTTACACCCCTCCATCGGTCTAAAAATCCTTTAATACCCACTAACATCTGGATACAACAGGCGTTTACTCCCGGATCAAAGCACTCTGCAATAGATGTGGGATTTTATCCACCCTGGCTCTAACCAGCAGTACTGCTAGCACATACCCAAGTAAACGTGGTAATTCAACAATCTACTACCTACCAATACTGCGTCATTTTACAATTATTATGTAATACTGCTGGTCTATTCAATTTCCCCAGTGTGGGATCAATAAAGTCTAATCTAATCTAATCTACTCGATTTTTGCAGTGCAGTTGCAGAGCCTGCACACTTTTTCTACCACGACATTGGGATGTTCACCGTTCAAGCTGTGATCTCACTCAAAATGTCACACAGGTATAGGGACTGTCTCGGATATCACAGTGTCTTAACCCACGTCAAGCAAAACGATCACATTTCTTTAGAGAGGGCAGCAGAATAAGGTGAGTGACAGCACCCTGCTGCAGCCCAACAACACATTCTGCCTCCCTTACTCATTCCCTCCTACTCGCATCCGCCCTTCTTCTGGCAGAAAATGATTCTGCTTGAATCTGTATGGCTTGTGGTGGGAGGGCAGACCATGTAGGCAATATTTAATGTATTTGAGCTGCCAAAAAATAAACAGTGTTGCACCTCGTCTATTATTTCAGTAAAACTAAAGAAAACTTGTGCAACTTCTTCTTCAACTTTCAATCATGCCAAGGTCAGGACACACATTATTATAATGGCCCGTCCTGCAGACATGGGGTTTCAAGACCCGTCAGCCCTGAAAATTGATTGTTTTATTCAGTTTATTGTGTCATAGTGAACGGCACTCAAGGTCATGACCTCCAGTCCATGTTTGATTTTATGACGTCTTCCGTCACATCACTGACTTGCCTTCAGCAAGTGCAAAATAAATGCAAACAAAATTGCAAAGGTGAAAGAGGAGTCTCTGAGTGTCTGACAGTCCTTACTGTTCACCTTTTGCAAACCAAGGACACATCCCGAGTTGTGTTTTTAAGTTTATCAGAACTCAACACAGCGAGAGTCACACACACACACACTGCGTCCAATGCCATTGTTGTTGCCTAGACCAATCGCACAACCTGGCTCATTCTTCACCCGACATCCTGTCACTTCCACTATAAAGCCACGTCTGTTGCTCAAGTGACGGCACAAATGAACGGCTCCGAACTCGCCTTATCTGACACTGTGGCCATCATGACAGACAGGAGACACAAATAATTGTGTAGTGTGAAATGAGAATATTTGGTACCAGTGCCATGTTGATGACTGAAATATAGGATTTGCAATTGTGTATCACCCCATTCAGACAAAAGCGGCGGTGGTGGTGAAACTAAACTAAATATTTGCACTCATGTCACAAATCAATGGAATACAGGATGTAAAAAAAACTTATTCTATTAGATTTGGCCCTACAACCTCAACTTTCTCGTTGAGGTTGCAGGGCCAACTCCCATATTTGTCCAGAACTGACTGTACATTTGCACTCGGCCCTTTTCTTTTCTCATTGCAGCACAGAGTCAGACAAGGTCCTCCATCACCCTGACTTAGGTAGGGCGGCTGAATCTACGAGCTGTAACGGGTCGGTGTGTGTGTATGGGGGTTGTATAGCTAAGGAGCCTGGCCAGACACATCTCCCTTTAGATCAATCACATTTCCCCCTTTTGTCCTTGAACCTCCCTCTCGCCATGTTGTTCTCATTCTCTCCTGTCCTATTTAAGGAGAACTGAAGTGTGATGAGAAAGCTTAACAGTATAAGAAAGTGCCAGCAAAATTCTCAGCTTCTGCTGCCTTTAAGTATTTATTTATTTTTTTGTCAGTATAGATGGGAACATCTTTCTGATCCTCTCTTCTCTGTCTTTTAGCCTGTTTTTCTGTGTGCTGTGCGTATTGCTTCGGATGTGTTCATCCTCCACTGACTGGATACAATTAACCACGTGTTATGTGTAATCTTTGTATTTATATTCTAATCTGTTGCTGCATCAATGTCACCTGACCTGACATTGTTGTTTTTCGGTCACTGTTGGGAAGTAGGTTTATTCAAGATGTGTGCACAAGTGTTTACATGCATGAAAGCCACTGTGTCTAGTGTTGCATGAGCAGTTTGTGAGTGATCATTGTTGTTTCGACACACTTCACACTGGAACTGCCACTCTAAAACCAAGGAGCCCTAAAGCATGGTTGTCTGCCTCAAAGCACCTTTTCATCCACAAGCACCCGATACATCACAAAAACCCTGTGATCTTTTACAGGGACCCAGTACATGAGTGGCAGGGTTTGTAATGGTCATGATAGTGTGGCAGCGGTTAGTACAACATGGCACATGAAGAAAATTGTATCCTCACATTTTCAGCTCTATCTGTACTTTATGATGTTCGCAAGATGGAGTGTGTTCAGTGTTGCAAATTAATGATATTGATGTTTGTTCCTTGTGACCAAGATGTTTTTCTCAGAGTTTTCTGGGTTATTAAGCTTTTATCTGTTGTTCTACACTGTAATATGCCAGTGATTATATTATCTCAACACAGCAAAACTTTGTTTTTTTTCATACTATGCCAATTGTTCCAATTCCCATTGTCCAATTTCTGCATATTGTGCACCATTTGTATCACTTATGCCATATTGAACTAATGGGGTTACAACGTTGCCCTCTTTATTGTACGGTATAAGTCCCTTTAAGTTTGATTTAAGAAAAGAAAAAAAAAAAGGCAGCATCTGACCTAAATATTGCCACAATCCCTTAAGTTAATTTACAGTATGGACAAAATATTGCTACACACGATCTCTAGAGAAGGATGAAAATGTGACCACGAGTCGAATAACTGATCAATCCTGCTGGAATACCCATAAGAGATGTGGGTTGCAAAAGCTGCCACCACATTGCAAGGTTCACAGACTACTGGTTAGGCTTGAGATTTTTATTTATTTATTTTTTTTTAACCACCTAGAATTTCAACAAATTCTAATCACCCACTGTGTTGCCAAATGCATATACAAATAACCCCAAACAATAGTCTTTCACCCAGGCCTCTTTTGCTCTAATGACACAGCTGGGGACTGCATTTGCCTTTCCAATTATAACCTTCAGATTGGGCAGCACAGCTGCTTTGAAAGGAGCTATTACACCAAGGGCAACTGTATTTGCCATAAGACTAAGTTACAACAGGAATGAGTCCGTAGGAAGCATGTTTGGTATTATAATTCCATCCATGGATGCCATTTTCTCAATGCAATTATTTTTAAATGATTTGTGAAAACAGACTTTAAATGAATCAACGAACTGCCAAAAAAAAATCTCTTACCATGCACAAGCAATCAAAATGCAGACAGACCGACAGACAGATAAATGGTCAGATGGACAAACAGACAGACAGCAAAACACACAGTGTACTTACCTATGGAAGCATCCAAAGAGATCATCATGGTCCACAGCAGAACACAAGGAGAAAGGAGGAAACAATTACTTTATTGTAAATTAATTGAAAACACATTCAATCAAATGATTTACCGCTAATGTCATGTGCTTCGACAATAGTGAGGTGTGGGACAATATTATTGGTGATGCATACTTTTTTTGTGTGCTATGGACAAATCGCTCGAAAACTACTGACAGTACGCACACACTGCTGTGTTTTGTCCTGCGATGGAAGATTTAGACGGACAACGTGGGGAGAGCAGACGTTAGAAATCTGAAAGATGTGGTGAAGAATGAGTCAGATGTGAACGTGGGGCACCGCAAGAGTACAGTATAGGCTTGAAGAAGTGAGTTGGTTTCTCTCGCTAAATTTGAGCCCCATTGATTGAACAATGTAATCCAGGTCAGAGCCGCTGAACTGGCAGGCACAGATGCTACCCAAGCAGTGAGTCAGTCAGGTTGAAATTGATCCTAGCGGTCTACCGAATCAAATAGAGTCCAAATCCTCTGTGACATGCAGCATGCTGAAACAATCTTCTGTTTGACTGATTAAGGCAAACTGAAGAGGAGGAAGGAAGGAAGGAAGGGAGGTAGGAAGGAATAACTCCTTGCAGAGATATTGTTGGGGACAGGAGTTCGTTAGACCTGCTCTACAGTTGCCACCATCCCCAGTGCAGAGCTTACTACCCTGCAATACACCAGCATTATAACACAACAGGGAAAGCACACAGCAGTGTCTTATAATTTATCTGAAGGGCTTTGTTCTGGCCCGAGATAAGACCACATCTAATGAGGCCACCATGTTCACCACAGCAACAGAGTAAACGCATCAGAACGCATCAGCCTTTTGTGCTGTATTTTTGTCTGCAGGAATATCAGGAGTGAAACAATCCACACTGAGTGCTGTTAATTAAAAAGAACAAACAAACAAACAAACAAAAAACTAGGGATGCACTGAATGGGTCCTCACACCGGCCATGCATTTGAGTCTATAGCAAATGTACAGTAGACCACATCCCTGAACGCCTTATGTACATGAAACTATGTTTCTTACAGAAGGTGCACTTCCTGTTGCCAGTAGGTTCACATGAAAAAGAATAAAGACGGGGGTGACCATGGTTGCCGTAGTAACCTGCATACAGATCAAAGAAAGGCGACGGTGGGCGTCTGTCTGCCACATGGCTAGTGGGAGCACAAAAATGAAAATGTGTTGATAATTTCAGCAAACAAATCCATCAGATCAGAGTTTTTGAGCATGGCAACGCCATAAAAAGAAGAAAAAGAAAAACTCAAAATGACACATCACCATGAAATATTGCTGTGTGTTTGCGCTTCATAATCACGTTGTTGAGCTTTCATTTACATTCTCCCTCAGGCAAAATGATACCGAGGGATGATGATGTTGCAGTACTCAAGAACAACAGGCCTAATGAAAAGACATTAAATATTCATTTCATTTTACATTATAATTATTTTTATTTTACTTATTATTTTTTTGGTCCTATCAAGCGAAGTCCTGAAAGTAAAACCTTCGACGTAGCAACAGTAAAAGCATATAACAGTGTTTGATGTTACTGAGCTAAACAATGACTTCATGGCATAAAGACAAGTGCAAGTTTTACAAAACTGATGGCATCAATTATTCCCTGACCATCAATAATGACCCGTCATATCTTATGACAAAGCAATGACCCAGCACAAAAAATACCATTTAAATACTGAAAACAATACTGAGAATGGTGTCCCTGGCCCTTGTGCTGCCCTTGTTAACTCACATCTAAATGAAGCCTCAAACTCGCAAAATGAAAGTGTTGTTTTAATAAACAAACTCATAAGCGTGCGCCCAGAGCTTATATGTATCATCCTATTAATTAAATATTAAATATTCTCCCTCATCAATACCCCCAAAGAGTTCTCATCTTAATTGCAGTGGATACAAGCGTGAAGACAAAAACGAGGGAAATAAGTGCATATGACAGTATGACAGTCGCAAAAGCAAAACTAAAGCCACATTAAGATCTTTTCTTTTACTGAAACAGTAACAACCATGAAAGCGTCCAAGTGCGTCAGGCCAAAAAGTCAGAAAGCAAAACGCTGTCAACAGGCTTTGCATTATCTATGTTTATGAATTGGTGACTCTGATTACAAGTCTACATTGCACCTCCTCTTCCCATATCGCTGTCACTCTTCCAACAACCCAGTTAAGAACCTTTTGTTTTCTCAAAAAGATCCCAGTTTTGACTGCAACTAATTATTTGACATTATAATTTCTCTACCACTGCTTAATGAACAAATAAATAACATTTTAAAACACCAGTCTCACACTGGTGTCAGTAAAACAGCAAAAGATGAATAATAAGTTATAGTACATTTATGCAACATTCCATTGTTGGTGAGGTTTTATCATTATCTTCTTTACCTCGCCACAGTTTGTATCTGAGTTTTTTTTCTTCCCCAAAATCAAGCAAGCATAAATGAGACTTTCTGATTTTTTTTAGTAACCACTTTCAGTGGCCAGAACCATAAACACTTCAAATAGTGAGTTGTTCGCTTACTGCGTCTCCTTGGTAATTCAAGACTGGACTTGGTAGGGCAAATGAAAGCTATTACTCAACACGGCTGAATGTTTTAAACATATTGCGGTGTTACACTACGCATTGTGTTGTCAAAAGTGTTTTGACTTTTCCAACTGAAAAAGCCCCGCTTTTCTTTATATTGAATTATATATTTGCCTCCCCAGGTGAATCTGTGAAATTGTCTGGCATTCTCCCGAGAGGGAGGTGGTTTAAATGTTTTCTTTTAGCATCAAATGAAGAAAGAAAGTAAGAAAAAGGAAAGACAGACAGACAGAGTTTGGATCCCTCTGGATACTGGTGACCAAAGGTGTCATTTAAAGTGATCTTTTTCTATGTGATCTTTTCTTTCTATTTCTTTTAAGTAACTTATCTTCTCAACACATCAAGTACAACAAAGGCAGTGTCATGGAATTGCATGTGAGGCAGTCTTATGAAAAACAGAACTGACATTTTCATTGTAATGCAGATGACACGCAGCTGTAAATATCCATGAAGTTGGATGGCAGGAATCAATTTGTAAAGCTCCAGGAATGTCTCACAGACATTCAGACCTGGCTGACCCATAACTTTTTACTTAAAGCAGACAAAAATGAAGTTATGGTCCTCGGCCCTTAAACACTTTAGGGAAGCACTGTCTGAACACTAAGTCACCCTGTATGTCATTACCGCCAGTCCTTCTGCAAGGAAACTTGGCAGTTATTTGTCATTCAACTCACACATACAAGTCTGTCTGCAAGTCAGACTTTTTTCACCTGCACAACATAACAAAAAACAGAAACATCGGGTCATTACACATAAAACTTTCCTTTAAGAAAAAGGTTATAGTTAGGGCTGGTTCAAGTGAACTCTGAACCATCAGTTAGTTCTGCTGCCATCGCTCTAGATTGCTGGGGGAACAGCCATTATGCAGCTCGCTCTCTCTGTTTATCCGTCTGCCTCTCTCGCTCTCCTTCTCCCTCGAGCTCCTTCCTCCCCTTCTCAGCACTCACACTTTATCATGACAATAACTTTCTTTTTCTCTCCCTCCATCTAGTTAGTGCTCTTCCTCGTTGTCTTTGTCCACAGCTTCAACCTCCAGTCTTGACACCACAGCTCAATTATTACATACATATATAATTATTACAATTACTATATATCATATAGCTGCTCATTAATGCTAATATTCTTCTTCTCAGGCTTGTCCCTTTCTGATGGTCACATGAGGAGCTAGAACCAATTCCAGATAGTGTTGGGGACGAGATGATGAAGATGATAGAGAGAATGATAGCTATTATTAATGTTATTGATTCTTAAAAATACACTTGTTACACAATCATACTTTGTCTCTATCTTTCCTTTATATTCTTCAATCGTTTCCATTCTTCTTTTCACCCACCTCTCCTTCACTAACAAACTCCCCCTGCTCTCTCTCCTCTCTCTAACCTCAACCTGTCAAGGCAGATGGTTCATTGTCCTCCAACCTCTAGGAGTCACCATGGCAAATAAATGGTGTATTAATAGATATGGTGCTAAGCAAAAATCAGTTGTTGCTGGCTATTATAAAGAACATGGAAAAAACGTCAAGAATCCTGTGTTTATAGATGTTTTATGCTACTTCTTATTCTCAATATATTCTTTTCTTAAGGTAATTAAACATTTGGACCTCCCTCTAAAACTGTAATTTGGTATTTCTCACTTTTCTACTCTTGGGCCTTATCTTAAATCATACACAAGACGACGATACCAGGCGCGATGTAAAGGTCTAGTCTCAGACCAACTCGAATGTTGCAGTACCTTCCCCAATGGCCATGTTTTTTAAAGAGAAAATGTGTTTGCAGACATCTAAGCCTCCATGGCAGGGTCTTAAAATGAGGTTTAGTCAGGGACCTTCTTGGTTCAATCATAAACGGGCAAAAAGCATGTGCTTTTGAACAGCTTCTGAATTTCTGTTTTTTATTTGTACAGTCTTCAGAAAAAACACAACTAATTTAGTTTTCTTGTGCAATTTACTTTTTTGTTGTTGTTCATTTATATAGCACATTGAAAACATTCAAATTTAAACACTATGAACAGTAAAAGTGTGATTTAAGCAAAAAAAAAAAACACACAAGCCAACAACATGGACTTATGGGGAAGTTAAAGGTTTTCAGCCTTGATTTAAATGAGCTGGTACTTTGTGCACACAGGTGTTCATAGAGTTTGCTCCACAGGTGAGGATCTTAGAATCTAAACGCTGCTTCACCCTGCTTGGTTCTGACCCTTGGAACATTGAGTAAACCTTGTCCCAGATGCCCTGAGGGGTTTGGATGTTTCATACCTAACAAGTATAACTCTGAGATGATGCCCAAGTGCCTTACAGACAAGTAACAGGATTTTTTTTAACTGTTGTTGGTCTGGACTCTGGCAGCAGAACTTCAGATGAGCTGTAGCTGCCTGTTTTCATATATATACATATATATACGTATATATATATATGTATGTTTATTTATTTTTTTACTGAGACCTTTAAAATGCAATTTTTACCATAATCTAACTGCGTTAAAACCAAGTTTTCCTGTCTCCTTATTCTTGATATGTTGTTAAGATGGTAATAGGCTGATGTATTAATGGTATTTGGGTGGCCGTTAGAATTCAGGTCTGAGTCCTGAGCTTGGATTATAGTTTTAAGTGTCATTGAATGGAGTTGAGCACTGATCATTAACCTTGCATTTTTGGGACCAGTGTAATGTAATGTAATGTAGTGTTGTGTCGTAAGTGTACATATGGTAAGAGATATTGTAATACTCCATAATCTGAGCCTTGAGGAACCCCACATGTGATCTCTGTTCACTCTGATTCATAATCACCAAATTAAACACAGTTCCTGATTCTGATTTCTTTCAAGAATGATTTGAACCACTTCAGCACCAGAGTACCAGAAAGTCCCACCCACTTTCCCGGTCGATGGAGCAGTATGTTGTGATCGGTGTCTAAATGAGATCTTGTAATACCAAACTGAATTTGTCAATGCATCACTGTTCAGGTCTATGTCATTTAAAACTTTAATAAATGCAGTTTCAGTAATGTTTCGTGGTCACAATACAGACTGGAAAGCATTGAAGGGACTGTTTGGTGAGAGAAAGAAAGTGTGAACCTTTTTAATGATCTTTGATGAAAATGTTAGATTTGGCATGAGCCTGCAATTAGGTATTACTGAGGCATCCAGATTAGACTTCTCAAGAGGTTTGATCACTGCAGTTTTCAAGACCTCAAGAACATGTTCTGACTGAAGAGAAGGGTTGACTATTAAATAAACAATAAACAATGACAAACAAGGCTTTGCTAGCCTATATCGTATTCTAAAACCATGCCTGAAGTTAAAATAATTGAGTAAAATCCAGCAGTAGGCAGGCACATAACACACTTAAATATGACATTTGGATGGTGCACTCGTGCGTGAAGTGAAAATGTTTCCTCTCAAAAGCATTCTCTCTTATCACATAATCTGCTGCAATTACACCTGACTTGTGAAGGTAGTGGGAGATGACACATTCATCGGCTTATTACATGTTTGAATCGAAGAAACATCTGTTACAATAAGTGGCATTCCCTTCAACCATGGGTTTCAAATGACACAGTGACTTCTGTTAAAAACAAAAGTGGATTTGGACAAGGCATAGCGACAATGGAGATAAGTATACATGTGTATATATGTGTATATATATACATACATATATCGTGTGTCTGCTGCATACATGATTTGCAGGTAAGGCAGTGGAGGAGCCTAAAAGAATACACATACTGAATATAAACAAACGTGAAAGAGACAGGTTTAACACATGGAACAGGAACACAAAGTCCTGACTGACATTCAAAGCAAACTCTATAAAGCCTGATGTGTCACTGACTTTGTTGGAGACTTGTCTAAGAAACATATCTTTGAGTTAGTGTGACAGACACTTCCTTAGCTTGACCATATAAAAAAGTCACGTCCAAGCAAATAAAAAGACATACACTGTCTGAATTTTACCGGTAAGGTCTTGTAGCCTCCAATGATGAGTCTGAGCTTGAATATATCTTCACTGCAGATACGCTATTAAGCTAAATTAGGCTTTTGTCATACTGCACATGTGATGTGTGGTTGGTTAATTCCCACTATAATCTAAAGAAACAAAACATCACTTCACTGGGCCAAGACAACTCCTGCACTTTATGCTAATTAAAGTAAGGTGTGTAATGCATCTAAGCCCTGCACATGACATGGTGTACCCACTATTTACGTCAGGGAAATGCAAATATGTCACACCTGTCTCACCTTAAATAATGCAATTTGTCAGTTGTTTGCATACAAGTTGCTTTGACTGTGTTAAAAAGAAAGAGTGACAGTGACAGCCTGATGCAGATACAAAAGTTGACAATGTTCATAAAGGAAAAGGTCAATAAGATAAGAAAGTCTACAGAATCCAGGCCAGTTGGATAAATAGCTTAGATTAAAAGCCTATTCTTCCTGTGCCATAGAAAACAAACAATACAATTACCACCACAGCACTACAAGCTTGTGGTAAACAATTTGACAGTACATAAAGCATAGCTCTGCAGAAAGGAAGAGGAGATTACAGTATTGCAAACAATTACTACACAACACACAATGCACAATAACTGATGTAAATGTAGCTTAACCTTGGGAATTCAACTCAGCAGCTTAATGCTAGACACTTTCAAAACGAGACACAAACACAGATAAACGAAACATAAAACACACACATATCCCAATATCTTAAACTATAACTATGTAAGAAATTTAAATTTGAAGAATTTTAAAGTGCTGCATTGTGCAAAGTGCAGCTTCATTGTTTGTTTATCAATCAATTGCCTTTGGAAAAAAACAATAAAAACTGTCCCTGAGTGTTGTAATGCATGTTTTGTCAGTTCTGTATCGTCTACCAGGGGCCAGGAGTTCAAAAAGATGGTGTCCTTCAATTATGTTTTTAGCCCTGGAGAGGTAACATGAATTTGAACAACAAACTGCAATAAAACGCTCGTTCATATTCCAGAGCAATCAATGCTGCAGAGAGCCTGATTTGATGGTTGGCTATGAATTATGAAATAATTATTACTTGAAGGTTTATATCCTACACTGTGTCGCTTTAAGCAGGCAGTCGCAGAACATGGTTTTCACGTCACGTTCGCCTCATGTCGCTGTTTTTTGCAAGTTTCTGATTTCGCTTTGATCCGAGCAGCTGCCTCTTGTCTCTGTGGAAGCTTATGAGTATTAGTTTCTGTATTTGCATTTGGTATCCGTAATATTATAAGTAGAACACATTATTGTTCATGCTTGACCTTTTTTGATTTGACATGACTCCTTTGACAGACTATATATCTTTCACAACAACTGTCTAATAACCATGTTTGGAAGAAAGAAAAGCAGCAAGTGCAAGCTTGACCTTTAGCTGCAACCTGTAAACATCTGACTCACTTTTCCAACAACTTGTTCCTCTGTCTTTTGTTTAACATGAAAGCATTGACTTTACTCTTAAGAATTTGTATAATTGAATATAAGTATGATTATTTACATGAAGATATTTTTTTCATCATTTGAAAGGCAGTTTTGTCGCAAACAATTACAAAAGCAGCCCTTAACATCCCGATGGGACCGTCAACTGCTTTTTATAATTAAAAAAAGAGCCGTGACACAAATTTTTTGATGAATCGCTTCTCGAGAAAACCATGCACTGCAGAAAATGCCCCTGTGCAAGCTTTGTAAATAAATGAAGGCAAGCTGTGCAATTAAAGAAATGGCTCTTGTGCTGTAGGCATGATTCCATTTCATTCATGAGCCTTTAAGGGGAAAATGCACCTGGAAGGTGAACATAGCTTTTCTGAAAATGTGTTTTCAAAAGTGTGAAACAGCAACACATATTAATAAATGTCCAATTAAAGCCCAGCACATCATCCCGGGGTTATTTGCAACATGTTTGGGCTTTTAAGTGTGAGATTATTTATAGATTAATCGCAAAGGTTGTCACAGCAGGAATCAGAATGAATTCATATTTTTACAAAGGGGTCCAGTGTGTGTGTGTATATATATATATATATATATATATATATATATATACATACATACATACATATACATACATATATATCAGTATCAAGTCTTTTAAAAGAAACAAAACAAAACAACTGGCACTGCAAGTGTATTTGTAACTTGAAAGGTGTATCATTAAAAGTCAAATCATGATTTTTTTTACATTTACAACTTGTTTAAAACTTGCTTCCCATGTTGTGGAATCTCTTATTGATTCAACAAGATTGCAGATCTCTCTAAATGTAGATTGGACTACATGAACATTACATGAACATAACTCTGGAATACTTGCACTCTTGTACTGTACATGTCATTACTTTGAACTCAGTTAGGCTCTCTTAACGAAAAAAACAACAACCATGCAGCCACAGTGGTGGGACCTGATGTATAGAAAATGATGCAGCTCTACGTCACTAAGTATTCCTACTTACCCTGGGTCTTATTCAGTCTATTACATTCATTTGGGCTGACAGGAGGGGAGATGAGAGACTGGTGGAAATAACAATCAAAATTGGAAGTTCTGAGTTCAGCCAGAGGCTGAGCCTCCACACAAAAAAGGGAAACATACACAGACACCGGGACCACTATGGGCTAATTCACGGCTAATATCTGTACAGCTGCTATATTGGCTGTTTGGAACAAATCAACACAGACTATACAAACACTCCAGCAGTCAAATGTACTTGAATAACATGAGGCAGAAATGTGTTTTCTGTCTGAAAACACATTTGCTTATGCGTAAATGACAGTTGCCCAAAAGCAGTGCCCACGCTTCTCTTTGTCCTTCAGGTGACGCTGACAGCAGAGGAAAAAGTCAAGAAGATAGATATGGGAGCTTGATAAGATGCTACAGATAGATGTGTTGTCTTGAACACGTCTGCCCGAACACAGTGTGCAGTACGGTACAAAGGTGTATGGTACACTGCGCAGCTTGCTAAAGGCCTGAAAGGCTCGCAATTGAAATTTATGTAGTTCATCTTTTTTATGTTATTGCACCTATTACAGACATCTGATAGAAAAGAAATCTTTGGGCATCTTAGAGCGTGTGAAAAATATATTGGCGTGGAGAGGAGTGCTCTCATTTTTGTTTCATGGCTTGGGTTTCTAGCTGACTCAGAAAATGCCAAACTTACAGCGGTTCATTTTTAAAGAGAGGCTGTGGAGAGGCTAGCTCTGAAGAATTGTAGCTCAGACCTTGACCATGACTCAAAGCTGACATGGTCACAGGGTAGTACTGCATAGCCTCATTTCCACCAAGTGCTGTAGTGAAGTTTAGCTCACATTTCCATGCAGCATGTTCCATAAATAGAGTGACATCATACCCGACGTGACACAGTGTAGCTTGTCAAGAAATTCCAAAAGACACAGTGAACAAAGGGTTACCATGGAGGACATAAAGCATTCTGTGTTCTTCTTGGCATGTGGCTGTTTATCACAAGAGGAAGACAAGTGAGAAAAGGCTTCAGGCGGCATAGAAAAAAACACAGCCATTTTCCCCATACTGCCGCAAGGAATAAAAGCTTCTCTATTGACCAATTAACAAACTGCAGTGTGAAAAGCTCCACCTCTTAGGAGCTGCACCACTGCACTTGGTGCTCCAATGAAAGGGTGCCAATAGCTGGGATAATACAAATGGCGCTTTTCCACTACACAGTTTCAGCACGACTCGACTCAGCGCGACTCGACTCTATTTAGTTTTTTTTCTGCTTTTCCATTAGCGATAGTACCTATTTTACAAGCCCTTTGTACACGCTGATACTCAACGTGACATCGACAGACGGCACAGGAAGAGTCATGAGTGCGACATCTGACACAGGAATCAAACTGAACAATGCCGATCATGTAGATTAGTTTAAAAGACTTACAAATCGTGAAGACGTGCGTTAATCTTCTATTTAACAGAGGAGTCTGGTGTGTTTAGTGACAGCACTGCCGTGACTGCGAGCCCTTCCGCTGTATTTTTAAAACTACAGCGGTTGTGTCAGACGGAGTCTGTGCTCCTGTCATGCAGGAAGTACTGAACGAGTCTCTGAACAAATCTTTTTAATTAATTGAGTCTAATGATTCAGTACACCAAAAACAATTGCTGTGCAAGTCAATAGTGTGTCGCGTATTTAAAATGACGTCACAACAGTTTGGTGGGGGTTGACTTGGCCCATGTTGAGGAGGTAATACGGTCGTGGAAAACGATACCAAACCGAGTAGTCCAGCCGCGCTGTGCTGGAACTGTATCGTGGAAAAGCGTCAAAAGTGATTATTTTTGGTACAGTACGGATGTGACATGACTGCCCCATCTTAGCTAGTTAACACACACACACACATACCTACACATGCAAGCATATGTTTCCTCTTCCTCTCTTCTTTTTCTTGTTTTGATCAAAGGTGGTACAAAACATCAGTAAATAAATAAATAGATGAACAAACAAAAAAACAAACAATTAGGAGGACACTGTCTGAAATGAATGGCCAGACTGATCAGAGGGGCGACAAGAGGCCACGGTGACTCCACTTGGTTTTACTAATCTATTAAATGCAATGCAAATCAACAACAGGAGACAGTGGCTTAATGTGTTTTCAAAATGATTTACTGGCTGTCATTGGCTAGAAAGGTCAGAAACTCAAAATAGTGGGCACAAAGCACTTACAAACAATGATTGTAATTAGAGGCTGAATCAAAGTAACAAGCACTTTTGAATTTGTTATTATGGCATTATGTTTATTAACGTGTTTATTCTCCAAGCTGGAACACCACATCATGCACCCTGATTATTATATCAAAGATGAATAGGCAGTGCAGACCCTCTTCTTCTACAGCACTGATGAGGGGAGAGGACCAGTTCGTAATCCAGAATAAGACAAACAACCTACTTCACATGTACGCAACAACTTGGCAAATCATTCAGGATGTAAGGGCCCGTCCACGCGGAGACCTGAAACTGACCTTGGGTTTCCGTGTAGACAGCAAATACGCTACTTTAGGAAAACGATGATGTCATATTCCCAGCGCTGTCATTCATTGTCTTATGTTTGGAGATTGTTTGACAGCGCTACCAACTACTGCCAATAAAATGTAACTAAAAAGACGCTAGATATCAGTAGAACACGTCCTGTCCTGTAGTTTATTACACACAGGGGTGAAAAAAATTGTTGAATCGTATAGTTGAATAAACAAAACAGATCAGTGATTGTTTCACACACAGTCTGCTGCACTGCACATCCACAGCTTCTGTGACTCTGTTTATGTGCGCTGTGTGTTTGTGTGTGTGTGTGTGTGTCCGACTCTCCGCCCACAGTGAATGAGGTTCGATGGATCTCAATCGTGTGGCGGAATTGTGCATTTCCTTCACTGTATATGACAGAAAGTCTGTAGTTGCCAGCAGTCTGTAAAGTCGCTAAATATTAGAGCTGCAACTAACGATTATTTTCATCATCGATTAATCTGTCCATTATTTTCTCGATTAATCACTTGGTCCATAAAATATCAGAAAACCTTAAAAAATGTTGCTCAGTGTTCGTCAAAACTTGGGAATGATGATGTTCTCAAATATCTTGTTTTGTCCACAAACCAAAATGATTAACTTGTAATGATTTCTTTGTTATCCAGAGCAAAGAAATGAAGAAAATACTCACATTTAAGAAGCTTACACAATCAGAAATCTTGTTTAAATCACAAAAAAAGCTTCCAAACGATTAATCGATGAATTGTTTCAGCTCTACTAAATATTTACACAGAAACGGCACGAAATGTAAAGAAAACAGACATTATTTCCTTTCTTCCCCTCACTCGGTTCATTAAGTCTCCGTTTCTGTTATTATAGCTGCAATGTGTAAAACGTCTTCTTCTCTGTCTATTGGTGTAGCGTTACAGCACAACTTACAGTCCTGGCATATGTACTCGTAGGTACAAAAGATTGTTTATGTTTTGTCTAAAGCACAAGGAAGGGCAAGAGGTGGTCGCAAAATAACACTTGTTCAAGTTAATTCAACATACTGTCACGAAACAATGACGGTATCCATGCTGATTCATTTACACTTTGATATGAGAATTTGACATTTCACATCACGCTTGCCCAGACAGTGACGCTGAATCAGGCATTCTGCCAGTGTTAGCAGTGAACCAGTTGACTGACTCCAATCTAATGGAAGCTCCACTTTCAAAACAAACTCAATACACACCACCCGTCTGGGACCCCCAGCATACAAAAAAGCAGCAGCTGCCTCAAATCTATAGGGACTCTATTCAGGGGATCTTTCAATTGAATCTATAGACCGGTATAGGCTCTGGCAGGGCGTGTATTTCTTTATTTTAGACTTTGCCCCAGCATGAGAAATTGATATCCACTGAATATACCAGAGGAAGGGTAAGGTATTCAAAATCCCTGAAAGGTTTCTAAATAATAAGTAACATAATGGGATTCATCGCAATCTCACAATCCTGATGCCCCAAATCACAGCACTGACTCAGAAAGGATCTTTTATGAGTGGAATATCAGAGGACTGAGGAAAAACAATAACTGTCAGCAAAATGACTCTACTCGATTTACTGGCCCAAACTTTTCATCTTCTTCTGAAAGACTGAAAAGACTATTTAGTCGTTGTAGTTGTAACACCACAAAAGCACATGAATGAATGAATTACATGCACAAATGTAAGACAAAGAGACACATACAACAAAAAAATCAAATATTTCATGATGTTAAAGCTGCATCTTCAACAGATATTCATTTAAATTAGCCTTCTGGATTTACACAAACTAATCCAGTAGGTTTCTATTGCACACACCTCATCTAATTTCTTTTTGTTTACATTTCAAATATATAAAATGAAGAATAAAATATAATAAAGTCAAATTAGTTATCACTCACCTCAATTTGTATTGCTAAATAAGGCCTGCACTAGAAAACCCTTCACAGCTTAAAGATTTCCCAAAAGATGCCATTTAACTTCCTCAAAAGAAATGAGGCTTCAACTGTAAAACCAGGCTTTCACATGTCCCAATTACTCACCAATATTTAAGTAAAAATTAAATAAAAAATGTCCAAGACCTGCAAAATAAATAAATAAAAAAAGTCCTCTATGACTTTGTTTTTTTGTATTATTATTATTACTTATTTATTTCATGAAAACAGTTATGAAGTTTACGAGCTGCTACCAGTTGTGTGGAACTAACATATCTGAGAGAAGAATATAAACTGGAGAACTGTGAAATTTACTTGGCAGACATTTCTGTTGAATGTGAAAGTCTGGTCACAACAGAGTGACTGTGCATGCTCAAGTAAAACATGGGCTTTCAGGATTTAACTTTGCTGTAAAATGTTACCACTCATCAGCTCAGTATTGTGTGTCTGTCTTTTCTTTCACCCATACATGGCACACATCTAACTTCACCAACACCAACAAGCAAGAGCTGTAACAAGCAACCCATATTTGTTCAACAATCTGCTCTTCCACTACAGTACTCTATCGTAGCTAGGATCATCTCTTGTTCATAGATTTTAGCACCTGATACACTGCAGTGTATGTGGCTTTCTTGGCTCATGACACCAAAAAATACGAAAAACGTAACTGATTTGGTGAAGGTGATGTACACAAGTGACAATGAAGTGTTATATACTATGTTGGCACACTGCCTTTGTGAATAAAGAGGCTGTTACAGGATGATAAACAGTGAGATAACTCGGAAAATGCACTTACCTGTTCATTTGGTTACAGGAGTGGCATCATGTGCAATGTAAGGAGAGGGAGAGAGAGAGAGAGAGAAAGAGGGAAATAATTAGCAAATATCTCAGAAATGCTCATCTACCTGTAACCAAAACATTATGGCATGTTTATTTTATTTATTTCATTCACAAATAAAAAGCAAAGAAAACAATTTAATAGAAACACAAAACTGTCAAAGTCTTGAATGAAAAGGAGCAGAAAGAAGAATAGTCTTATTTATTATTCCCCTTTATCCCAATTAATAAATGAAATACAATAATACACAGACAATAAAACAAGTAAATAAAATAGTCATAGTCCAACACAGCCACTCATTGTCCTTGTTAAGACAAATAAGCAAATTACAAAACTTCAAAGGGAGAGAAAAAAAAAAAACATTTGTTAATACACAAGTTATTCAAAGTTAACACATGTCATTGTCTTTCCTTGAAATACTGGTTTTAAGATTATATTTTTTTATGTAATGCATGTGAGTGTGCATGTGTATGTCAGCCCATGTGTTTATTTAATTTCTTTGACAGATGCTTTAATCTAATGTCCAATATCAACATCAAAACACTTGATACTCACACATCACATCATCACATCAGAAGTCCACTGTTTTTTTTTAGCAAATATAGAAAATAAAATGGCATATTCATATATTTTTACTGATTTTGTTTCTGATACACTATAAAATGTGTTCTTTTCATATACTTTACTGAATAGATCTGCTCTTGCACTGTTCCGGTTAAATAGCATAAAAAAACAGGAACAGGATTATAAAGACATATATTTTGCAGTATTTTCAAGATCAAAGCTCAATATGCCTTTATGTTTGATTTTAGGGTTAGATTTAATCCAGTTTATTTATATGCATCAGTTTTGTTGTACGTGTAGTTAATCTTTCCTTGTTGTTTTTCAATGTGCACTGGTTTTGATGTTCATATGATAATAGTGATTTCTATACCGCCGCAAAATGATCACACGTTCCATCCCCACTGAAAATAACCTGGCTCCACTGAATCTCCAATCAAAATGAATTGATCAAACATACTGAAATATATACTGGAGATATATATATATATATATATATACACTGGAGATAGATAGATAGATATACAACAAAGTGGCTGAAAAAGTTTCAGTACTGCATTAACTTGTTGTGTTCCACAGTCTTTGGAGGACGAATGGATAGTTCATTCAGCTCTTCCCCTGAACGCAGTGATAATAATTGTCGATGGCATTCCCATCGTCACACATAGAGCCCCCGTTTATTAAATTTGCAACGAAGAAAATCACCATATGCCGAGTCTCACATGTGATTCACACCTTTTCAGATGTTTACATCAGGGTTCCGTCCACTGCTCACACACAGCCCTTTGCCCTTCAGCATCCTGGTGCAGCGTTCCGCTGTCGCTTGCGTGCGTTCAGTAATTGCACAGTAGATTTCATGTAAACAGTTTGTAATTATGTCACCGAGTCTGTCAAAAAAATAAATACAATCCTTCACCTTAAGATACAGATCAGAAGTGCTGAATACATGGCTGTAGATTATTATATTTGTTATAATTGTCTTTTTGATTTATTTTGATTTATCCACACAGACATACACTGCACCGCATAGTCTGCCTAGTCCACTGCAGGGGTGGGTGTCACCAGAGATACGATATTAATTCACTCACTCGCTCATCTTCTATGCTGGTGCCACTTGCCAGTCCATCGCAGGGTCACATAGAGACAAACAACCATGCACTCTCAACGGTCAATTTAAAGGGTCCAATTTGCTTGTTTTTGGACTGTGGGGGAGACAACTCACTCCACTGACCACTGAGCTGCTACCCTCAATGAAGCTAATGTTTGACTGTTATAAAAGGCGGACATGAACACAAAAAAACGATCAGAATAATTTGTCTCACGTAACAACGTAGGGAAGGTTAGTACATGAATAGCCAGACTAAAGAAGTAAAAGGAGATGAGAAAGCTATATTGGTTGAACAGTCAGAGTTGCCTGTAATCTCCCCACCACCGTTTCATGATCCTCTTTAACCTTTTGCTTCGACCGCCCTGTCAGTCTAATAAACATTTACCAGTCAGCAATAACCCTCTAATATCACAATCAAATGTGTCACGATTAGACAACTGAAATCCATGCAGAGGATGCATGCACAATACCATCCACAATATTTACAGTTTTTTTTATTGTTTTTTCTTTTTTAAACATCTTAATGTGAAACCATAAACCCAAAGGTTAAAACCCTTGGATTCCACCGATGGAAATCACGGATTGTTCACGGTACCAGAGGAGTTAATATAGAATTATCAAAATCCCCGAGCAGAGAGAAGGCACAGCTTGCCTCTACTGATTCTGTTTGAATTGTTATTCTGGAAACATCAGGGATCAGTGTTCTTGCAGCATTTCTGGAGTATTACGTGGCCCATGCATCAATTAACATAATAATTGGATGGAAAGAGGAAATATGTGAGAGACTATTCAAAGGCTCAAGAGTCATTTTGGCCAGGCCTCTGCAGCTCAAAATGAGTGTGGATCATTTGCAACAGAGCCAGATCATCTGGTTATGATCCAGTTATCATTGCACCGCTTCAGTGAGCACAATTGGCATGGCTGTGTTTATCAGTTATATAGCTCCTGCACAGCATTTGCACTGCACCGAACCAACCTACCTGATCCACCGCTCCTTTTCTCACTCTCTCCTGCCAGCTTTCCACTTAGCTAACAGAAAAATACAATGGAATCAAATGGAATACGGCTCTGTGTGGCAGGGAACGGGATAAACTAAACCGCGCTGATCACAGAGGAAAAACAAAATGGTATCCTATTAATTAGGGATGTCCTGATCCCAATCACACGTATTGGATTGGAGCCAATGTGGGCAGTTTTTAACCTGATCAATGATTGGAAATCACCATGATCACTTCTCCCCCAAGCTTTTATTCCAGCCGCAGAGTTTTACATGATGCACCAGCTCTTGGCTACTTTAGTGAGCAGGCTCTTCACGTACAGTAGCTCAGTTATGGATTGTAGGGTGGCTTTATTGGGTCAGACTCGTACTGCCGTTTATTTCATATTTCCTGTTTGATATAACTGGTCATATCTTAATACGATGCCTCGTTTTGATCCACTGTGCTCTGTTCTCACACACACACACACACTCTCTGGTTTCTATGAATTCAGAGGACATCGTATTGACTTGCATTCATTTCCTGGAGACTAACTCTAACCATAACCATAATTACTACTGGCCTAATCCGAACCCTGACCCTAATCTCAGCCTAATTTTAAAACATGTCTACAGCTTAAAATGCAGTAATTTGCATTGTGGGGAGAGATAATGTGACTGTGTAAACAGATTTAGGTCCCCACAACAAAAGGACCACCATTTACAAAAACACACGCTTTAGAATGGACCAAAGCAGGTGAATGTCACTGAAACTTGATTCATATGAATTGCACTTTTGTCAGGACATAAATATAAGCCCTCTGGTATCAAGCTACCTGTTAAACAAGCATGCAGAGATGTGTAACTCTATATCAAAACATGTGGGTTTAGCAATTTGACTGTAATGCATTTTTGACTGTAACACAATAATTAAACGAGTGGAGGTTCCTCCAGTTTGCTATGTGCCAAGCATGAGTGTCTGTTATTTGTTCACAAGCACTGGCTTGAGTGGCTACTCTATGATGCTGCACTGACTTCTGACCATCCATTTGGATGATCAAACCAAACCATTATCCTAACCTAACCTCAGCTACATCCACTTATTACCTGACCCAACCTTAACACAATTCACATCATAATCCTAACATTAACTAGATCGTCAGGTATGATGACCCTACACACACACACACACACACAAATAAATACATACATTCTGAATCCAGCTTATTGTAGCTGTTGCAAGTGTGCTGAGAGCCAGAGAAGTCTAAGCTCGAGTCAATGTTCTCCTGCCTCTGCCAGAAAGATGTGGACATGACAATCGGAACACAAGGCTGGTGTTAAGTCCCCCCCCCCTCCCTCCCGGATTTATCTGCATCTGTGCCTGACGTCTAAGCTTTTGGCAGCACGGTCACAAAATGGTGCACACAATTAGCAGGCAGGTGTGAGAGTAACGGTTGTGCAATGTGCAGGACTTCGCAGGACACACGGCACCAACTAAAACCTTGACTGAAAATGAGTGAGAGAAATGTGTGATAACAAGCCATGAGTCACTATTATTCATGCACTTTGTATTGTTTACATTACTGGATTTCTTTTTGTTTCCTGTCAGGCGATTATCGGTGCATCCATACAAGGGCAGTTGTAGCGTCTCCACACATAAAAGACATTATACACAGGATACCACGAAGTATAGATAACATAGTGCTAAATATCAGGACAGTACATGAATATGATAAGTAAAAATAATGCATTTTTTAACATCAACTCAACTTAGTTTACATTAATTCAATACTTAGAATTTTTTTACAGTTTAATGGCCCTAAGTGGGGGCATTACACCGGTCTCTTATCTCACCCCAGACCTATTAAACAATGCACGGCTGTGATTTATTGTTTTAGCTGTCTCCATATTTCATGATAAATCACTTTTTGTAGGTGTCTCTGGGGAGTTCTTCGTTAGGTTGTCAGATGCTGCATGGACAGCTACTGTAATGGAAATAATTCGATTTATGGACACACAGCGTGTAGACAAACAGCCCATGGGACTTCCATGGAACACACTCACAACTACATTATTTTAGAAGGATACGTACATGTGATGTTAGGAGTGGGGTAAAAAAAAAAAAGAAAAAAAAACAGCTGGAAGTTTGTTCAAGCAGATGTCAGCTGGTCAGAGGTGAGTAAGGGGCAAGCAGAGTGCAATTATTTACTCCTGGCTGTTTACCCATGACAGAGTGATTCAAGCTGAGAGGTTAATAACTTGGTGTGACCTCAGATCTACACTGACAGACCACTCTCACTGTCTGTTACTCCACATTTCCTCACTTAACTGGCCTTAAAAAGGATTTTTAAAAACAAACAAACAACAACCTGTTTTTGAAATCAGTTTTTGTCTCTTAAGATGGAAACACCAGATGGATCATTTGAGGAATTATTGACATCGAATGCCCTGAATTAAAGTAAAGAGCAAATCATTTCATGTCAGATTTGAGACTTTAGAAATTGTCTCTGGGTGAATTATGCAAAATGTCTCCCTCTCAAATATTTAAATTGGAAATTATTCTACAAAATATTCACTTCCACACTCAAGTTTTGTCATTTTAGGTACATATTGTACATTTGACTTTTTACACAAACAGATACTCGTCGTGAGGTTCAGGACACAGTGGGTACTTCAGCTAATTTAGGAGCCAGGGGCATCTTTATAGAGCTCATAATACATGCAGTGCTCTTCTTAATAATTAAAAAAATGTCAATCTATGTTATTTTGCAGGTGGAGCAGTAACATCTAGTGTCAGAGGTGGTGAGCAGAAAGATAGTTAGAGTATATGAGTGAATAACAGAGTGTTATGGTTATTACCAGAGCTGAAAACCACAGGCGACTCTTTAATTTTAATATTATTATTATTACGCTATGCTATAATTAAAAGTTGTTATCAGTATAATTTGTATCAACACTCTCTGCTCCTGCTTATATAAATTGCATTGTATTGCTATAAACATGTAATCATACAGTTGATCCAGTTGTTGTGTATCTGTTCCTGGTCTCTCTCTCTCTCTTCTGTCTCTACCTCATCTCCCTTTTGTCCTTTCTCTCCCCCCTTTCTGTCCATCACCTCTCCTCTGTCCCCCATTTTCCTCTCACCCCAACCAGTCGAGGCAGATGGCTGCACCTGTCAGAGATTTCTCTCCACTGATGCCAAGTGCTTGCTCATTGTGTGAACTGTTGGGTTTCTCTGCTCCCCTTGATGTTGACTATGTACAGTGCCTTGAGATGATGTGTGTTATGATTTGGCGCTATACAAACAAAATTGAATTGAATTGAAATGAATTTATTTATTTATTTTAATCACCCATGTCAACTCCCTCAGACAGATCCTGGAAGTACATGCTAAAAATCCAAAGTTTTCTTTTCCAACTGTGTGGGATCGATCAATTACATTACATGATCAACCATCATCCACCGCATCAGTGTAACTGCTGCAGATTTTTAGTGCTGACTGTGAAGCCTGTGCCTTCCTGACCTGCCTGCTCAAAATCCATTCTCCAAGAAAAGCCGGCTTGGTCCTTCCTCTCCTTTTGCTGAGCTTTTTTTTTCCCCCCCTCTCTCTCTCGTGCACTGTGACAAAGTGGTACAAAGATCTGAGCTGAGCAATGCATCGGAGATGGCAATAACACATAACCATACACCCTCTAATTTGTCACTTCCTTCCAATGTTCTGCACATTCCAAGCACATCCGACTACACTACACACATTGAATATCTGCGCAACCATGACTTAGCAGTTTGTAGCATTCGGTACTACTGAGTTCATTCATTGATGCAGGAAAAAAAGATTTCATCAGCACCGATTCTGTGCTCTAAACAAGGAGGCTTATTTATCACAGTCTCCATCATTTTTGCAGTTGATATGACTGTTTACTGTCTATCGTCTGACAGCTCATGCGAAAGACAATGTGATTTTATCTGCATATTTTCATGGCCTGGTAATTATAATGAGGTTTGAACATGATTGATACGTTATATCAGCACTTTTGCTACAGTATATCCATGCACTGAATATATATTTGGTCAAGAGATGATATACGTTATCAGAAACTGTTCAGGATTTTTTTTTTTCCTTAAAAATAAGTACAAATAATGCACAAAAGTGAAACATATCAGATTAGATTTGTTTGATTTTACAACACGACTTCCCTGTTGGTTTCATTTTTTAAATTGTCCTTAAGAAGTTTCAATCATGTTTACTGACACTTTAGTGCGCGTTTCCTTCACAATTGAGAGTGAGATTCATTCATTTTGCCCCGGAGCAAAAACGAAAGAGTTTAATTTAAGAAACAAAAAAAAAAAGAAAATGCCTCACTTCACAATTGCTTGTATTTCATGTGTCATATAGCTAATGAAGCTAGAACTTTAATTAATGAAATAAGCAAAAGAGACTTCTGATGATGACTGTGTTTAAGAGCCGTATGTAGACACGGGCTATCTCTGAAAAGGCCACAGCTTAGAGGTGAGTAATCACCCGCGGGGAGTTTGTATGAGAGCAGTCCTCTTAAAGCAATTAATTTAGATTGTTTTGTCTCAGTGCACTCTCCCTAAGGAAGATCACGAGAACTGCAGCTTTTCCCAAACCCTCTGACTTCCCCTTGTCCTTTGCCCCTTGTTTCACCCACTTGTCTCTCTTGTATTGCTCTGCTGGCCATTTGTATCACACAATCTCTCACTTCTGCCTCACTTTGCCCCCTTTACAGATGGCACTTGTTTGACTGCAGGCTCTCCGGGTTGCCCAAGACTCTGGTCTATTCTCAGTGACATGTGCTACTGGCTATGACAGCCAAACAGAGCAGTGTGCTCCGGGCTCACAAGCTTACACATCAAAGAGAGTGGATGCTGTTTAAAGACAAAAATAATGTGCTCAAATCAGATTATATGGACAACCCATTATGGAAATGTATAATTAATGAAGCCACAACAACAGGGGATTATTTATATACTGTAGATATTTAAAACAGCCTTGACAATCCTTGAATATCTATCTATCTATCTATCTATCTATCTATATATCTATCTATCCTGTGTCACACTGGAATTCTTGCACTAAACCCAGGAGCAGTGCTAATCGATGAGTGCTTGAACACTGGGCTAAGGTGACTCCTTCATAACATTTGTATTTCAAATGCCTCTTCATTTCATTTTAACATTTTTTTGTCCGTAATATTATGTAGATTTGAAGTTGAAACAGAAGCAAGCACGTGTACACACATACATTTGCATCTCTGCATTTGCATAAGATCAGGCTTTATATTTTACCAAGGTAAAAGGTTCATATGTAATATATGGAACTATGTAAATACACACAAAAAGGAAAACAGTGCTGTTACACGGTCCAGTTAATCCCATCTATATGCACTGAAGCTCAGTGAGATGAGTGCCTACAGGGTATGTCTCACTGTAACTGCCTGGGCAATGGTATCGCTGAAACAGTTTTTTCGCATGGCTATAGAGAGAAATACGGGGGGGGGGAAGGCACGATAACAGCATTAAGTGAGGAAACTGGATATGCAATTTGAACCAAAGGAGCTCCTTTGGGATCTTTGTAATTATTGCAATGTAAGTGTGAATCTTCTATAGGTGTGCTTGGAATAAAATGTGTCCCATTTGCAAGGAGAAAGGCCTACAAAGGTGTAGATCGGGAGACATTTAGTTGCCTGTGTCCCACGTTTTTTTCTAAAAGACTGTGAACTGGCAGAAAATAAACTGTGGAGGAGCTTAATTGAATGTATTTAAATTTGTTGGATGATATATGGTCAGGATATGCACGTACGTGCATATGAAGATAAACATTATTTATGTATTAGTTCATTCTGTTTTCCACAGGACTTTGCAATCTTTGTTATCTTTCTGTTATGTATAGTAGCTACAAATGTCATTGTTGACTACACTACCGGCAAATTGGACTATTAGTGGATGGGAGCTTTTTTTTTTTTCTGAAAAAGTGAAAAAAAGAAAAGAAAATACAGAAAACCCTAAATAACCATAGCGTTATTAAACAATTTGCTCTTGTGCAGCAGCTGTTGCGCTAACTGTTGTGACACGCAGAGATCAACAAAAGTGATCTCTGCGTGTGCACTCTCTCATCCTTTATTATTCTATCGCATGTTGTTCAGAGACAATGCCATTAGTGTGTGCCAACTGCAGCACCATGACAATTCTATTACAACCGGATATCATTCTACAGCTACAAAAATAAATACAAATCAATAAATTAGCAGTAAGAAATGGCTGTGTTAAGATTCAGGTAAGAAGAATTATTACTCTGAGTTCACATGTGCCAGGATTTTGTTTTTAATTATGCCTAATGGGTTAAACACTTCCAGTGCTCCGATATGCCAGTTTGACTGCCGGCAAATCAAACACCTGGCTTCTTCTTCTTATAATTATTCGTATTATTTATTTATTTTTGCATAGTTGCAATCATCCATCTTGACATGTTCACTGCATAAATCCTGCTGCTGCTGCTACTACTGTAAATACACTCTGAACAGTTAAGAAATCAGTGACGGAGCCACATGACATTAAGTGCATCACACATATGAAAACCTGATCAACCATGTGAGTAAATCTGTTAAATTACTACGTCATTTTCTAGGCGTGCTTCATAATCCCCTCACAAATGCACATTTTAATCACAAATTAAATACGTCATATGGGACAAACCATTTCAACCAGCCTCAAAGTGCACACATTGTTCTTCATGCTATTGGAGCAATGGTAAAGGATGTAGCTGGTCATAGTGTTTAGTACAGTGTTAAACAAGATGCACTAGCACTGGGATTTGAGAAAAAATACTGCTCTACATTCTCTACTGATCCATCTCCACACTGTACACCGTAAAATAGTTATTATGAGTACATGTACACATTAAAATACCACGTTAGAGGAGTGGAGCACGGTAAACAGCCCATGGAAATGAAGGTCAATGGAGCTTGTGACAGGGTAAAAAAAACAACAGGTTTTTATTTGGGAAAATAATTAAGTAATTATTATTATTATTATTATTGGTGTTATTATTATTATTATTATTATTATTAATAATTATCTGAGGAAAACCTTTGTGGTTTGTTCTTTTACTGGTATAAGATGATGTGCCACTGCTCTTGGCCTAGGTATGTTAATATGTGAGTTAAGCTTAGAAACAATGTTTCTTCCATTGGAAAACTATGCTCAAAGGCTACTAAATGAACAGCAACATTTAAAAGCAAAATTTCAAAGTCATATAATCACATATTTTATATTATTCTGTATTTGTCTTCTTCATGTGGTTATATGTATTGTGTAGCTGAGGGACATGAGCAAAAACTCTTGGTTTACCAGTTAATCTTTCTTCTGACCCTTACAACATGAGATTAAATAGTATTTAACAAATGGGAACGCCAGAAAAGAGATTCCGCTTTAAAGGGTATAGCTGGGAAAAGCCTTAGAGTCAAGCAGAGAAGCTGTGAAATCAGAGGGGGAGCTCAGAAGAGAGCGGCTGCTCCTTTGCATCAAAAGGAGCAAGCTGAGGTGGTTCAAGTATCTGTGGTTTAAGAATCTGATTAGAATCTCTCCTGGGCACATTCCTTTGGAACAACTTTGTTGAATCACAATTAAAAGAAGGAAAACTCGCAGGAACTCAATGCAACCACCATTTTGCCACGGTCATGTTTACTTCCACTCATGTTGCGCATGAAGCAACTCCCAACTTTGATGATGTAGGGTGTTAAAATGTTGCTTCCAGTAAACTGGTGTGGTGTGCGGGCTGGTTTGCTGTGAGCACCAAGGCTCCGAAACAGAATAAGAAAAAACTTGGCTTGACTTTTTGCCAGCACGCCATGATAGGTGGGGGGAAAATGGCTTGTCTTGTTATTATAAACATGTTAAAAAAATGGTTTGACGGTCACCATCAAACTGGAGCAAAAATAAATAGTGCCCATTACAGTTATGTAGAGAATAAAGATTAATCAGGCCAGGTATCATTTTTCTCGTCCTTATTTACCTATGCACTTCTGTTGACCTCAAGGATAGACATGAAGTTGTGCTTTGAGAGGTCTTTCTCAACTTGCCACCACTGTAAAGAGTTTTTATCTGAGTCACTGTAGCATCTGATGTCTCACATCAACAATGTGTTTTTCCTTCTGTAGAGCTGTTGCTCAATGGAAGGTTTTCTCCCCCTATTCTAAGTTCTTCAGACCAGCTCTGACCAGCGTGTCCATTGCCAACCATCAAAGTGTTTATGAAAACAATTATTGAAGCTCCTTGGTAGCTCAGTGGTAGAGCCAGTCGTTTTAACTTGAAGGCTGTTGGTTCGATTACTGGCGCTGTGAGTCTACATGGCGACAAATCCTTAGGCAAGACACTAGTCTCCTGACGGCTGTTCCAGCAGTGTGTGAATGGGAAATAAGTGTGATAGAAATCATGTGTGGAGGAATACCTAACGAGATGGCCAGTGATTGTATTTAATCAAGCCAATTAAATGTTTATTCCTATAATTGTTATAAATTATCTATCCATCTATCCACCCATCTTATTGCATTTTAGCACTGTTTCATTTTCAAAAAAAAGACCATATGATGTTGTATATAAGGTCAGTGTAGGTTGCAGGAACCCTTTATAACAACCCTAAAGCCATCCATTGTAAGGGCAGTATTTTCACAGATTGAAAGATTAACACAGGCTTAAGAACATTTTGCAACTCTTCTCAAGGATATTAGATAAAATGGAAAAAAAAAGAAAAAAGACAATATATGGACAAAAGTATTGGGATGCCTGGCCATTACACCATCAGGGACTGTAATAATGTATTCAGATACATATGCAGTACTTTAACTTTTGGTCTCCCTTTTGCAGCTATAACAGCTTCTAAACTTCTTGGAAAACCTTCTCATAAGATTGTGAAGTGTTTCCATGGGAATTTGAGTACTTATGAGGTCAGGCACTAATGTTGGACGAGGAGGCCTGGCTCACAATCTCTGTTCCAGTTTGTCCCAAAGGTGCTCGATGGGGTTGAGGTCAGGGCTCTGTGCGGGCCAGTCAAGTTCTTCCACTCCACACTCGTCAAACCGTGTCTTTACAGTCCTTGCTTTGTGAGTAGAAAAGGGCCTTCCTCAAACTGGTGCCACAAAGTTGAAAGCATAGCATTGTTCAAAAAGTGTTGGTATGCTGAAGTGTTAAGATTATCCTTCAGGTGTGGCCAAATACTTTTGTCCATATGGAGTATATGTTAGTATTAGGGCTGTCAAAGTTATGAGTAATACAGCCGAGATTAACGCGATAAAATTATTTAACGCACATTTGTTTACTTCTGGTTTAATTCTCTGTCATGAAAGCCATAAATTATCCACACAAAACAGTCACTTGTCTGCAGTCAGTCAGATAGGAGAGACTTAGAGATGGTAGATGAAGATGGAGAGAGGTGAGAGATTGTTGGACAGAAGGTGTCTACCTGGGTGTCATGGCACAATTTATTGTCAATGACTGGAAGTTATGATCCTTTGCCTTGACTGTCAAAAACGAGTGGAAAGTAATTGACAAACAAACCACTCTAAGCACTGACACTGCACACTGTCCGAGTTTTCATCCATTGACAGCCCTAGTTAGCATACTTCCATCATATACGGCAAAGGGAAGGAACAAGAATATTGCAAAAGCTTCTTGTGTGGGGAAAGAATCTCCCCACACAATTGACACACAGGAACTATCTCATTTAAACTCAGCGTGAACAATATCCGCTTTAAAAAGTGTGCCGACCAGACCCAGTCATGCAAATGAGTACACTCACATAATACAAAGCCCAACTGTAACCTAGGATCAACATCTTCAGTACAATCAATAAAAATGTTTGGCTGACTTTGAATTTCTTACCATTGAAGCGGCAATACAAGGCAATGTAATTGTCCAGTGCAGTGCACAGCGTCTGCACCACAGATCTCTGACATACGGAGAGGTAGCACTTTGTTCGATGCAAGGAGTGAATGCATTATAGGTGCTTGATAAACACAAACTTCTCTTGTGCCTACAAGTGGCTCTTCAAACACAGACCCAACACGTGCATATGCTCTGATTAAAGGAGCCCTATGTTTTGTTTACATCTTTATGCATCCTGCATTAAAAAGGGACTTTCCTGCATTTGCTTGTGCTGTCTGTACTTTGTGGAGTAAGTGGCCTGAAGAGATTGGTTATAGGCATCTAAGTAGTACTAGTTAAATAAATACCATCTTAACAGCAGCATAAAGCATACAAATCAATCATTTAGTTCTAAGAGACATTAAGGGTAAGTCTCTCTCTCTCTGAGTGTGTGTGTGGGAGGTACTGTGGGGCTCTGGAGAATCCATTAGCAACAACAGTCCAGTCAAACAATACTGCAGCAGAGCAAGTAAACAGGAAACAGAAGCTGTTTTTCTGTTAGGTAAAGACAGATACATTTATGAAAAATTGTCGAATAAAAATTTAAATAACAGAGGGGACGGAATTCACAGACATGAACTGCAAGTGGGTTTCACCAATGTACATACGTGCTTATGCTTGCTCACAAATTGTTCCTAGCTCATTCCAGCGCATGGCAAATTAAGCCAGAACAGAGGACTATATCATGAAATAAATAAACAAACAAACTTAGAAATCAATGTAAAAACACTCTGATTCTGTCCATTTAGGACTTGAACCCTAACAGTGGTCAGGTTTATTTAGAAAGTCATGTTCTATATCCAGCACAGCGACATTTTAAAGCATCCTTTTGTCACTGGCAGCAAAGAAAAAAACGAAAAAAAAAAACAATATATCAAATAAAATTAAGAAATATACATTTTGGTATGCCTGAAATGAATGAATGGTAAAAAATTTCAATTTCACATGCATATCATGTACATTTTGTTTTCCTTGAGACAGCGATCCAAGTCCTTGCTTGGCCTTTAAATAGAGTGATAAACCTCACACCAATCAATAATGTATTATAAAAGAACAGGCTAGAAGTGGGTTTCTATGAAGTCCATGATCTAACGGAACAACAATATATTTCTTTAAAAGGTCAGTGAGCTATAAAGACTGCTCAAATTGCATGCCCCCTGGTCCCCCTCCCCCCCTTCCATTCTTCCCTGACACTACAGTCACTCATATATATATTTTTTTTTTCAATGCTTTGGGGAATTATCACCCAGAAGCCATGAAAAAGCATTTCAGACCTTTTCTCCATCTAAGTAATCACTTTATTAGAGACATGAAGATGAGTTTGTGCTGTTATATGGATCCAGAGAATGTAATGAAATTTGACTCTGCTGCAGAGTAATAAAAAGGGGAGGGAGACTAAGAATCGATATGATACATGCCCCATCTGTTTGCTGGTTTCTCGATGAATGTAATGAGGTTACTTTAAAGTCTTTATTAATCACTAAATAAAATTAAATTGTTTCTATTTTCATATCTTTAAGCCAAATAGACCCAATCCTAATAGAGAAAATATGAAATCCCTTTAAATTTAGTAGTTTGAGGCTGTATGAAAAATATCCCTTAAGAAGTCTGAAGATCTTTACACATCAGTGACACAAATACGGCACAAAATTGTGAATAATTTAGCAGCAAATTCTGATGCATCCTCAGCATGAAAAATTAAGTCTGATGCAAGGGCAAGGAGTCACAGTTAATGTCTAACAATGATGTGCTTGTGCTTAATTTTACTTAGAAGAGGAAGATAAATACCTGGGTAGACTCATTATTGGCAATCTGTATGTTATCTAATAGGAGGGTTCACTCTCTGTTCAAAGTGCCATCTGATTGGTGGAATCGTCCCAATTGTGTGGCTTTAAGCAGAGACCAAAGTAGGGTGCAGAAACGTCATTCTCTCTCAGATCACTTAATTGGCATAAGGCTGAAAGGTTATCATGGAAATTATTGATCAATATTTGTGCCATTTCTTCACACTTCTCTGAGAGCAAACAATTTTGGGAAAGGCAATGAGAGACAGACACATGGACATAAATGCTGCTAGATCAGTGGAAAGTCAAAAAGATAGTAAAATGAGTGTCAAATTGGGAGCAGTCTAAGGACTTATACACATCATCAAAAACTGACAGATAACCCCGACTCTGAGAGCAGATGGCTGTCTTGGCTGAGAAAGGACAAAACTTTATATTGAGTACCCTGTCACTTGACACAGAGAGACAGGAATACAGATCATTTGGAAGGCATTTGCTAATTACTATGTTTTTATAATAGTTGGGCCGGAGATTCTACGGGGTTTTTTTCACTTTTTTGGAGGCATGATGAAGGTTACCCTGAGAAAACTAACTGTTGAAAATGAAAATGTAGTTTATTGTACTGTGTTCACAATATCAAACTACAGTTGTTTGTTGGTGGGGTGAAAAGGATTCTGAAGCATTATTGTGTATCGCTACATATGGATACATTGTATGACTAATACTGTATCTTCAGAAACACCAGTAAACAGATGGAGGGACATGTGTAGGTCTAGGTGTCTTTGTAGGTAACAGAACACAACTCACAGTATCGACAATTAATATAAAGCAAACAAACACCTACAGGATTCATTACACAAACAAGCACATTTGCATAAACAAATGCATTTGCACCCACTGGTATACATGCACAGAGTAGTGAGCACCCAAAGGCACAGAGGTTACACATACAAACAGGCATTTTTCTTGTTGTTGTTTTTTTTCCTTCAGCATATTTTGGCTTGCATGCTTGATTTCCCAAAGTATTTAGCCCCCTGCATCCACAGCCCTAACATATGTAACAACTAATACAGTTAGAGCCCAGGTCTTTGCTTCCATGTCTGCCCACTTAATGATATTACGCTTGATTCTATAGTTTGATCCAGCTATCAGTGTCAATCATGTTAGCGCTCCTCAAAGCAGCAAGCCCTTGAGGGGGATTGGCATCGAGGGAGGAGTAAGAGAGGAGGAGGGTTGGCAGCTTGCTAATGCAATACAGCTTCTAGATCTGAGAGGCTTTTATTACGTTAATATAGGCCTGGATAATTCTATCTCGTCTCCTAATATGACTTACCCTAAAAACCCAATTAAAGTCTCATTTATCCGATCACCTCAATCAGAGATGGTGACATGAGGGTGTTCAGACAGCCATGTGCTGGTTGCTTGCAAACGCCTACAGAGGATTTTGCTCCTTCCCCAGACACAGTGCAAAGCATAATTGGAATAGTGAGGCAGCACTTTCTAAGTGATATCGCAGCCACCACTTACAAAATTGGTAAGTACATGGGCACAGCAGGGGCGGCACCTCAGAACTTGTTGTTATTCAGATACATGAGGAGGTGTTAGACAACTCACCTTCGAGACTTGCAGGGATAAAATATAATGCAGTGTGAGGATTTAAACAATACATGGTGTAATGTAGACATTATAGGACTTCATGATTAAGTCCAAATGACCCTTGGGTCAGCCAGTTTCTTCTTGTATTTCTTTTTTTTTTTTATTCTTAAAGCTCTCTTTAAGATTTATTTTTGGCAAAGAGTTTGACAAACACAATCCTGCCAAATTAAATTGATCTGATTAATTGAAGTCCAACTTTATCTAATACAAATGGTGATAGAGTTAGAAGGTAGTCCATCATGCCCTCATTAATGCTCATTGGGACTTGGGGCATGTAAGAAACAGTTCCTTAATATTTACTTAACTATAATTAATTAATTAACTATCATTTGTGTGTGAGCTGGCCAGGTTGCCCTTGAATTGTCAATTGTTACAGTATAAACACAAGGAACAATGTTGTCAGCCATTCACTTGTCAAACTGAGTAACTTCATACAGTATATTCTGACTGAAGTTCCCTCCCTGAGAGCGCAAAGGGCCTCCTGAGTGTCAGTCTCTTTCTAATACTACCAAGACCAATACTTATCACAGCGTTGGAAAATAGCAGAATCTAAAACTGGCATGTGCCCTTACAGAACACCAGAGACCAACTTACATTTACTGCTCACACAGCGATAGGCTCATTCACAATGACAATGCAGTTTCCTCACCAATCTCAACAATGAAATGTGGAATTTCTTTATAGTTCATATATTGAGGGTCTCTTTGCGGAATCCTCCTCACTACTTGGATTCATTTCAGCGCTCTCTAAAAACAGCCGAGATGGAATTCCATGACTATTTTCATCCACTGTGGACACAAATGCACACCAAAAGGACATGTTTTTATTTTATCTAAATTGTGATTTACCTTTGTGTTGAAAAGTACCCAACGGACAAACATGGGTAACCTGACTTCTCTAGCAAGTCTGCTCATTGTCCCACAGGGTCAAACTTTTCTGAATAATTCTGAATCAGGACATGTATCCAAATTATCACCAATACTGAATATTTGTCTCCTTGGGCCATGCACCCATCCTTTACTTTGTGAGTTATAAATTCCATCCATCCATTGTCTACTGCATTATCCTCAACATGAGGGTTGCAGGGGGCACTGTGCCAATTTCAGCTGATATAGGACGATAGACGGGGTACAGCCTGGACAGATCGCCAGTCCATCAGAGGGCCACATTGAGACAAACAATCATCCCCTCACACACCTATTTCAGGTCAATTTTTAGTGTCCAATTTACCTAATACCCAAATCTGCATGTTTTTGTGGGAGGAAAACTGGAGAACCCAGAGAAAATCCACACACACACACACACACACACACATACAGGGAGAACATGCAAACTCCATGCAGAAAGGCCCTTGGCTACTCAAAGTCAAATGTGGCAAAAAGCATATCTCCCTGCCAGAGGTCATAAGAGGTATTAATCTGACTGTATGACAGCAGCACAAATTAAAAATAATGAATAATACAATATGTCATAAGAAATTACTACATGAAATGATCTAGAACCAAAAACTATGTGTATATAACATAATAATAAATCACTGCTATTGGAAATGTATGTTATTTAGTGTGATAGAGACAAGTTCATTCACCTTTGTGGTCAAGTGACAGCTGTAGGTTTGTAAAACGTTCAGCGTGTTCAAAATCACTGGGGGGAAAAAAATGCAATGACGTATAAAATAATGAGAATGGGGCTAATCCTTCAATTTCATGGGACGCTTAATGAAGGTTTCACAACAAGGGATTTTTTACTTTCCTCTGCGTTGTGGTCTGTCCACAGGGTACTGGCACGGTTATCAGAGTAGGGGACATCTGCCATGGACCAACTGCTTTACCTTTCTTCAGCTTCCCCTTAGGCTGAAGTGGTGGGAACAAAAGAGGGGTCTCACCTACCTTTGGGCCTGTTGGTCAATCCTTTTTTGGTATGTCTTTGAGCCAGCTTTGAATGGCTGAGAAATCGTAGAGTGGTTTGGTGGTGCCTAGTGGATTGTGTGGCATATTAGGTGTTGACAGATGGGAGAGGGAGAGCATGGAACGCCGTGGGGAACCTGTGATTTATAGCTGGGCCTGAGACATTTAACTGGGTGCAAGTACTAGGTCTGCAGGGACAAGGATATGAGGACATTTGTGAAAAAAAACAAAAACAAACAGGGAATAACTAAAAATAGAATGTTGTTCATGTTTGATTAAATGAAAGGAAATCATGATCAACAACTGACTTGACATTGTTTTATACCAGGGTTGCATGCACCAAGCATGTGCCTCTGTCTGGCAAGAGGAGAGCCAAATGGAGGCAAAGATACAAACTATTGATTCGAACTTTGCATTGTATTTGCATTTAAATGACACCCGTGTGACCAAGTGCCTGATTAAATACAACAAAATGGACATAAAGAGTGAGCGTAAATAGCAAGAAAGAAAGAGGGTAGATACAAGGAAAAAAAAAGAAAGATAAAGAGGGGGAGCACACACAATAACACCAGACAGAGGTTATATGGGTTGTGGATTAATATTCTTGTAATGAATATAAAATGACAGACTTCATTAATTTCCACCAGTGGGTGAAAACTACAGTTGTGTTTCACAAATTCAAAACTTATGATTGACTGTATCAAAAACAAAAAGAATCAATATAAAAGATCATATACAGTATATATATTATTTGAAAATGTGTCAAGTGAAATGTTAGACTGCTGTTTGATTCTCTTTCTGCTTTCCAAAGTCTGTCTGTGCTCGTTTTTTTTATTTTTTTTTGTTGAGAAATTGGACAAATGTATTGAATCACACTAAATCTGCATCCATCCAAAGCAAGACATCACATATGTGAACAGGAGAGATATATTCTCTTTGATGATGACCAGAATGGCATCAAATTGATTTCCACTTATATGAAAGCATGGCTGGAATATCTTGAAAATCACTCTTTGTATTTCTCTGCACAGTGTACAGCAGGAGCTGGTCATCAATATCTACTTTGCTGAAATACATCAGTGTGGATGCTCACATAGTTACAATTGAAGTTATGGGTCTTGGTATGAGCAACCCTTTACACCATTATGATACAGTTGGGCTACTGTGTTTATTTTTAGAACACTTTTTTATGTCTAAAAGCATTTGTACCATTGTGTGCCTTGGCAATGACACAACTGCAAAGCAATGGAATGAAAGTGTGTCTCCTTTAAGTGCTGTCAATCCTGATGCTGCCGAACACCTAATTGGCCTCAGATCCTGTCAGGGTAAATTAAGCCTCCTAGCATGCGTTAAAAGTGTACCCATCAGCCACTTTAAAGTGATGGACAGTGTAACACATCAGAGGATCTAACGGAACAAAAAGTATTGATTTTTTTTTTTTTTTTTGCAATAGATCTATTTGCTTTAATAATAAATAATACGATAATAAGATGATGTTGCACTATAACATGACAATCAAGGGCGGATTTTGTGTTTAACGTTGGTATAATCGCTGTGTCATGTTTTCTTAGATTTTTTTTTTTTCTTCATATAGGGGGATTCTGGACACTGATGAACCACACAGAGTCAGCAGTAGCCCACACTGTCTCTTGAAGTCTGGGCTACTGCTGACTCTGAGTGGTTCATCCATCTCGACTGACACTTTCCATCTGAGAACATCTCCTCTCAGAGGAAAGGGGGAAGCCTAAACGCCCACAGGGACTCATCCATTAGTACAGAGATTTCACCTTGGCTTATTTCATACAAAGACATAAGAAGTTTAAGTAGGACAGTTTTACATTTATTGTTTAGGGGGTTCATCAGTATGTTCCTTCTTTTAAACGCGGATGTATCAGCAGAAAAAAATCAAGGTGAAGAAGTCCACAATCACAAGATGAGACCTCCCAACAACTGGATTATCTGTTTTATAAACTTTTATGAACTGAGTCCCAAGATGAACCTGCATCTGCACTTGAAAAAACACAAGATGAGAGCAAGATAGGGAGTTGTATGCAATCATAGCAACAACACAAAAAATACATACACACACCTCTGAGTATGTGATCCGTTATCCCAACTGTTGATTAAGCAATTCTACATGGCAACTCCCAGAGGAGCCGCATGCACAAGAGGACCATCAGTCTCTTCCTAATGATCATCCTACCTCACAATCTCTTTTTTTTTTTTTTGTGCCACAACCAGCTAACAGTGAGATTAGTGTGCTCACTATAACACTCCCTAAATCCGTCTCTGCTGTTCACTGTCTTGCCGTGTTGTCCGATTTCGACTGCCATGGCTTCTGACTATGGCTATATTCTGCCCAGGCTCCCTTGACCCGAGCTGGTAATGCATTACTCCCCAGATCAATTGATAGATTGGCCCTGTCGGAGCTGCCGTAACTAAATCAGCTGCTCCTGATGATTCAGCACCAGCCAGGGAGCCGAGCCTGCTGTCACCAATCACAGATCACCAGCAGCTGAGACAGGTATGGACATTCTCCTGTCACTTGAACCTAATTTATTGCCAGCTCCCACATTGATTAACCTTGTGCTGTGGTTCAAGCTTCCTATATAAATTTGTGTGCTGGGAGGAGGAACGGGAGTTTGACCGAATGAGGAAGGAGGCGGAAACATAAAGGCAACTGGATGTTTACATTACTTCAGTAAACTCTGAACAAAAGCACTTCCACTGTACAGTCGGAGGCAACTGTGTCCGAGTGGCGGCCAAATGTATTTTGCTGGGGTAGAATCATTTCCCTGGATGTTGCTGTGGTACAAAACATCTGTGAAAATGTGCACTGAGTGGGAAACGACATACTTCTCTCCTGTGCAGCTATAATCTAATGACAAACAATACTAATTATCCACAAAATGTCTTTTTCACAATAGATAGTGCATAACTTTATTTTAACACACATATAAAACCCTGTATATAATAGCCGTACAGTTTTGAATTATTAACAGTAAATTATATCGATCTACACTGGTGAATAATAAAGTTCATAAAGAGGTTTGGTTGTTGATTTATCATCATCAAAGAAGCTAAGGTGAGAAGTAAAGACATTTTGTTCTTTTTCTGTTCTTTCCTCGGCCAGCCAGGGGCTGTCAACAATCTCCCAGCTGTAGCCTCTAAAACACTACTCATGGGATTAATGAACCAAGGTACAATTACTTTAGCAAAAAGCTTCCATGCAATAACAGGGGGAAAGGGAATCTGAGTCTTCAAAAAGAAAAAAAAAGGAAAAAAAGAAACAAAAAAAACACATTTAGCTGTTTAATAAAACAGGAGCAGAAAACAAGGAAATCCATGTGGATTTAACACCATTTCTGAGCAAACAACAGCTGCACAACCTTTTTTTTGAATGAAGAACCACATCTATATTCCAAGCACTATAAACAGCCTCCAAATTTAGCATGAGCACAAGACTAGATTTCAGACAACATTTTACCAGTTCTACTTAAACAATACCAATACCATACCAATACTAATACTACCAACATAAAGTAGAATCCAGTTTCCCCAAGTTACATACACACACACACACACACGCCGAAGAAGGGAAGAAAAATACACTGTATTTAATTATGTACATATGTTTTCTCCTCTGTTATTGAAATCTCCATTATCAAGACAAGTAGAGCATCCTGACACAAATGTGATGTTTGAAGGAGCGTTAACGCAGCAGGATAAAACCCAGAACACCAACAACAGAAAAACTGGGAAATGTAAACAAAAACAAACTTTAACATCAAATAAAGGACATTCACCAGAGTATCAGCATCACTCTTGCTCTCATACACACACACAGAAAGAGAGATAATGCTCCATTAGAACCGGAGAGCATCTCTACGATAGGTACCCTTACTGAATGACCTCCATTGTCTCTATGCTACTTTATGAGCACAGATGCCACAACAGACATTATATTTACATTACTAGTCTAAACATTATGGAGTATTGCACAAGCTTTTTGCCAGCAGGAGAACTGATACTGTAGAGATCAATAGAAAACTGGCTTGCCAACTGCTCAATGGCCACAAATGACACTTAATATATACTCGATCGACCTTCAGTGCTCAGTTTCACCAAATTGCACACTCAGGGAATCCATTAGATTAAGATTAAGGTTATGTTTTGGTCAATAAACAACAGTCAAAACACATAACACAAAACCGATTTCCTGATTTTAAATCTGTAGTGTGGAACTTTTAATATATATGTATATATATATGTATATATATATATATATATATATATATATATATATACATATATACATATATGTATATACTCTCTTTGTGTGTTCCTGAGTACTGTGTGTTCCTGAGTACAGCAGCATTTTGAATCTCATGTTGCCAGGCGACACCCCTGCACTGCACAAAGGAACACAACTGACGGAGGCACGACAGCAACATTGTGCTTGTAAAGCAAGATGGCTGCAAATAGGCGTTCAGTCTGGGGACTGAAGCCGAGGTGGAGATCTACTTCTACGTTCTGCTGTACTGCATCCCAACCTAATTTAAATCCTACTTCTATTGGCAAAGCAAAGCTTTAATGACCATCTTGGACCAATGCTAAGTGAACTCAAGTAACTCCCAGCATTAGAGGCCCATTACAGGTATGAAAACTTATGTTTGAATCTGTTAAAGGCATCGGAAAGGGTGATACAGTATGTTCAATATGCCATGATAAATATTAACTTTGGAGTGGATATCAAATTGAATCAAGGTTCTTGATATCAATGTCTTCCTTCCACTAAGACTTATCTTTGGATAGTCTCATGGACCGCCAATTTATTCAAAGCTATAGTTTGTATTGTGCTCATGACATACAGTGTTCACAAAATGTATTAGACCACCTGCCTGCTGTAAGGTTTATGCCACAGCTGCCCCTAAATGAACAGAATCGGAAAATATCTGTAACCAGTATGTAAAAGCTCTTAAGCTTGAAAGGATATTTTTAATGCTAAAATATAATTATTATTGTGCATACATTTCTAAATTCACCGTTTGGCAAAAAAAAAATAATAGTAAAGCACATAATTATTTCTTGACTATTACTGTATTTCAAATTATAGTTACAGTATTTACTTGCATTCCTAAAGAGTAAAATTACTTTTAGTGGTTACATTTAATATATTTGTGTTTTTTTCATACTTATCGTTTATGTCAATTATAGCTATTATGATGGAAATTGTTTTATTGTCAGCATGGCTTGCAATGAAAATAGCTCATCGAATTCATCGTGCAAACACGGCCCATCAAAATGTTTGCAGCAATGCGCCAAAAAAAAAAAAGAAAGATTTGGTTTAGAGCTTCATAAAGACTGATCAAAGATTTAATAGATTGTTTTGCTCCAACTCAATGAAACAATGGCTAAGTCCAGCACAAAGAACTAAGTCACATGTGCAAGGTCAGTGGCTGAGTATCCGAGCGCCCCTTTCTATTTTTTGCTTATGTAGACACAGCTCACGCGGCCCACAGCTCATCGTGCACAAAAAGCAAGGCTGAAGTAGATTATAAATTGCATGTCTGTGATGATTTATCATTGTCTTGGCTCGTCTCATTGCCTTTAAACGGCAGTACTAATCACAGTGGTGTATGGGGGGAAAGAAAGACTCACCAAATGTTGAGGAAGAGATAAGATTACCCTCTCAAAGAAGGAGAATCATTGCAAATATTGATTTATTATTGTGGCGTTATGAGTCACACCATGGCAACATGGCATTAGAGACACATAAGACGGCATTTCAGTCATCTTAAACCTAATGTGGTAGGTTCATTTTCCCTCACAGTGACCCGCGGTACTATTCATTTTAATAACTGTTATAGAAGTGTTACATTTTGTTTGTTGATGTGTTTAATGTTATTCAGTGCTATTATATTATTGAACATCTATGTTTTTTTTTGCATGAACCTTCTGCAGTATGTTTGTGTGCGCACAGATGCATGCATCAAACAATCCGAGAAAACTCACGTTGTTCATGTACTCGCTCAGCAAGTCTTGGAGGGCCTGTCGAACGGCATTGCACTCGGCCACGATGCGCTCGCGTCGATCGTCGCGTGTGCATGAGGAGTCAGCCATTAGCGCGGCACCGCTGATGATGCTCTCCAAGCGCTCCTCCAGAGAAGGTCGGAAACGGGCCTCGCTGAATGTCAGAGGGTCCAAGATGATCTTGTTCTGCAAGGTAAAAAGAAAAAGGACACGTTCAGGGCGGGTAACACACACCTAATTGGACAAGCGTAGGACCAGTTTGCCCTAATTATTGGTATGTAATGCACAGACATATCTTGAATTAATCTTGCGTAAAAGACCTTTTCCACAGCAGATATCTTTTGACATGAATTAGCAGGACAAAACATAGGTGATACCTTTAACATTAATTGAGAGAGCCAGGGTCATTGCAGGTGGATCACACTAAATATTGTGTTTGTTTTTTTCTGAAAATCATACACTTTTACACAGTACAATGTACATGGCTGAATGAAACGTTGCTTTTCATGACGACGTAAAAAGAGAAGAGGAATATGAAGGTTGGTATGCTGCGTATGACATCTGGTGAATAAGGTGCGCAACCTTCAGTAAAAACAGTAAATGAGACAACAGGGTGTAAATGTGCAGTGATCTTTTAAAGCATATTGTGACAGTTGCCCCTGTGGTGCTACACAGAGGGACTAGTGTGGAGTAATATCAAACAACTCAACAGCAACATTATCAGTTGACTACATCCAAAACATGCCAACCAGTCAGTGCTCCACTCCGCTGTGGAATTTTACTGGTTTAAAGAACATACAATGTTTCTATTGGGAATGAGAACAGTCAAAGGTAGTAGTCATAGTATTTCAAGTGCTGTCATTTCAACCACATACACAGTACACAAGTACGCGTGTTAGTGTTCCACCAGAACCAAAGTGCAACATAAAACATAGTGTAAAGTTTTCACAGGGTGCAGATATAAACCATAAATTGCAGCAGACACTAACACTGTAGGAAAGGAAAGGATCTTTATTGTCATACACAACCGATTTATGATGTCAGAGGGAGGGTTGATCAGAGCCGCTGCGCTGCAGCTGAGTGCAAGCCGCCACGCAATAAACCTAACCTGACCGAATGTGTCCAGCATTCATACATGTTTTGATGGTGGGAGGACACTGGAGAGCCTGGATGAAACCCACACATAAACAGAGAGAACATGTAAACTGTACACAGAAAAGTCCCAGACTGGGATTCGAACCCTGCTTGCCTTCTTGCTGTGAGGCAACTGTGCTAACTATACTACCAGTGCTAACCACTAATCCACTGTGAACCCAGGGACACTTAATAGTCATGACACAAATAGTAAAAGGCCAAAGATCAACAGACCAGCAATTTTGCTGTGATGGATATGCACAGACGTACAAATCAACAATAAGCTACCATGACTAAGACAGGCAAAATAAAGAAGGTCAAACACAGGGCAAGATGACTTACAGATACTAAATTTAAAGTGATACTCCATTCAGAATGCCTCTGGTTATAAAAAAACACTCACCCCATGTTGACTTGCAGGGCTAAGGGCTCCATTTAAGGCCTTTACCAGAGGAAAGAACAAAAGATGGTGACCTTAACTCCAAAGTGTTTCTAACCAGGCTAATTATGCCCATCTGTCATTTTAGACCTCATCAATGAAAACACAGGGACATGCCATCTTCAACATAACTTATATTGTTAGATCCCTTCTGTGGCCATAATTGTGTTTTTACAACCTTTAAATGTCTTCCAAAGCAATCTGTGTGACAGTGTTTTTTTTTTTTTTTATTATAAGACAAGGTCACACAAAACCCTTTAAGAAATAAGCTATCAGTGATCCAGTAGCATTTGAGTTGCAGTATTAAATTTCTAGGGAATTAAGAAAGCGTATTGCACATATCTTTGAAACAGAGATACTGAAGTATTGTGGGGAACAGCCCTCATTGAAAAGAGGACAAAACACTTGGGCATATGATTCCATTTAATAAAGATGAGCACAACAGCTCTGTGTTTAAACTCACTTAATATCATTTATCTCCCTATAGTCTCCAGCAATAGGCGATGCTGTGGTAATAAATTAATTTATGCTAATTCACCCTTATGTTATGTTCAATTTAGATATAGAAATACCCATGAAAACATCAATTTATAGAGCAGAGCAAAGTGTGTCTCACAATTTACTGTCAATTGCCATCCATTTACAAGGGGAACACCTATGCAACGGAAAAGTGAGAGCAGTCTTTCGAACCTGAGGTTCAACAAAACCAATTTAATAAAAAGCTTCTTTAGCTTTAACACTTGGCTCCACCAAAGCAATATTCCAGTATCATCTAAGGTGTAAATATATTTAGCATCATCACTGACTCAGTGGGGAAAAGAAGCCTAAAGATGTAGCTCTGTGGCAAATATGAAGAGCAAGTGCTGGGTAATAACACAGAGCAAAGGTGCAGTCTAATCCTGGGGCAGAGTGTCAGACTGTCAAATGATATATAATAACATGTAAGAAAAAGGAGAGGAAAGACCAAAATCAAGCATATGCACCAAGTATAACCTACTTTCCATCTGCAGCTGGTAAGAAAATGTAAATATAACATGAGAGGAAGAAGTTGGGAATTAGGGGCTATTTTTCTTTTTTTTCGTTACAAAGAGAAAACTAAGGCAAATAGAATAATGTCCAAGGCAAAGAGTCAGAAGTGGTTCAAAATGTAAAATAAAATTGTTCCATATAATAACATATAGCTGTACCTTGTTTCATGTTGGAATGAATATGAATCAAAGACACTGTATTTAACTGATGACATCATGGTCAGATAAAAATGGCTATTAGACTATACCTTAAATAAAAGGACTTGTGTTTATCATAAATACAAATGTGCACTGTAATGTCAGTCTTTCTATAGCTGTAAAGATCCAGCTATTGTAAGACAGCAGTCAATTATGAAATACTATTATGAGAAAAGGTACTCCCATAGGACGTGGAGTCAATTATTTTTAATTGAATATGTACCATTGAGTAGTTCCCATCAACTTGCTACAAAAAAAAGATCCTCGTCTTCCCTTTTTGACGAATATCTTCATCAGAAAATGACTGCAACACAACAATGCATTACAATCTGGATTTCAAAAAGATCCAAAGACAAACATGAAGGGAAACCGAGAACGTTCCCTCAGGACTCGACTTAATTGTTATTCAGCACAAGATGTCAGGTTGCAATTACTACTGGAAGTTGAGGCAAGAGTAGAAAGAATGGCAAAGGCTGGAGGTTTCCAAGGTAATTGGCGGTGGGAAAGTATAAGTCTTTACAAGTCAATTCATTAAATGTCTAATATACAAAAATGCAACCGTGTTTAATGATATACCACATATTTCCATCAAATAATTTCAACTCTTAGCCTCCTTCAGAGCAGAGTCAGCTTGAGAACTGTGTGCCTGGTAATGGGATTTCAGTGTTTTATACAAGGATAATTCAGCTTACAGTATACAATACTGATAGTGGAATTTGAAGCAGTTCATTATGACATGTCAAAATCTTAAATCACCTCAGATAAAGACAAAGTAAATCTACTGAAGCATAGTGCTAGATCAAATTCAATCCTGAGTTGAACTAAATATATTGTACAGCTTAATGAAATATGCACCTCTTATTTTAACACAGATTTTTTTTTTTTTTACATGGCTTAGAGAAAATGCAGTTTGTTAGTTTTATTATAAGCTGCTTAGACATACCGTGTTTGTTTTTAACCTCTCCGTTCTATGCCTGGCTTACAGCCCAGAATTCTATATGAATTTAAAGTTTGAGTTTGACAGTGTATCAGGGCCAGAGGCAACCTAATGTTAGTAGTTTGGCGCCACTTTGGGGCATTAGTTAGTGAGACAGGGCACATGGCATATGTCAAAACATGCCTTCCAGAGTTTCCCAGGAAATGATAACAACTATTGGTCCCGATCCTACAGCTGGCGCAAAGCGGTACAAACTGCAGCGCAAGTGTCATGGCTACTTTTCAAGCGGCACAGTTATCATTATCACACCCGGCGCCCACGTCGTGACATGTAGGTAGCAAATGCACTTGCTCACATCAGTTTGCTCGAGGGCGTGTTGGTCTTAAAACGAGGTGTGATCAGGAGGAATGTTGGCGCATCGCTATCTTGAGGCAGCAGACAGCCGACAAAAACCTGGTCTAAAGTCAATGGTGCTGTATTTTCATGCTTATTTAAGCAGCGCATTAGATGTGCCAACATAGGCAGGTACAAATTCCACATACACAGGGGTGCTGGCTGCTGGGACTGCAGCCCCCCCCCCTCCTGTGCGTGAAAGCTCACAGAAAAACAGGCACATCCTTCATCCTCAACGATGAGATTACAGGACTAAATTCTGCTACTGTTCTTCTGTCTCATCCTGTTCTCTATGAGTAAACTGTTACCGTTACTGCTGATTCAGTTGAGAACTGACATATGAACAATACAATGCTATGGATCATCTTGAATGTAAAAACAACAATTATTTGTATCACAGCTGCACATCGTATTCCGTCTACTCTCGCCAACGACTTCTGCCTCTTGTTCTTAACTTCAAACCTGCCTTTGTCACGTTTCTTTTTAAGTTCCTTTAACCTTTCATTTTAACCACCGACTTTATTTATTTTATTTATTTTGTTTTCATTTTGCATGCATCCATCTCCTCAACATAGAACTGTTCACCTCTCCAGTTTCCTACATTTAAATCACAATGTGGCAGGCACAGGCAAACCTTGGCTTAACTGATGTTACAGCCAAAACACACCTACGAATAATTCAGACACTAATACGAGCCCTTTGCACCTCACGCCTCAGTTTGGCCCGATATTATGGGCTTGTGCCACACACTTAAGATGGTCTAAATAGGGTCCAGTGTGTGTCAGGAGTTCAACAAAGTGTTAAACATGCCACTCTGCTGCCTCTGGTTTTCCTGCTGTAGGGTTCAGGCCGTTTGGTCATGATGGTTAGTTACGCAAAGTTAGTTTGACAAAGCTCTGCCCACACTAGCTCAGCAGGGGCATTAATCATAACTGACTTTCTGATTGATTAAGCTAATGAATAGTCTCTGTCCCATAGTTAGGGGGTGAGTAACTAAGAGTTACTCACACTAATTGTCAATTAGAAAAATTAATATAGAGAAATCTAGAAATGTGAGGGTATATGCGAGTTAATTTAGCCCTGTGACTAAACATACTGTGTATATATATATACACACATATATATATATATATATATATATATATATATACACACACACATATATATATATATATATATAGTATTTTGGGTTTTGTCGTAGACAACAGATTCTCCAAGACCGTCTATATTCTGTTCAAATTTTAATTGCAATTATTGATTGAATGTGTGTTGAAGACAGGCGTTTACCTTCATATCATGTGATGTTTCACCTTTTGTAAATGTATAATTTCAGTTGTTCTCTTTTGCTCTCAACAAAGTCTCATAACATCAAAAAACAAAAAAAGAGAGAGTAATTTATGTAACTGTACCATGTCTCTTTTTTTTTTACTCATCCATTAATTAATTCATCTGAGAGTACTTGCAGGTGAATGAATATTTCAAGAGTGAGCTTTTACCACGTCTTAATAGTGTAAAGTAAGGTAAACTAGGCACTGCTAAATCTTTTATTATGCAAAAATAGCAGGACATCAGAACAACAAGACCTCGGTGCTGTTGATCTTCACAGGACATCATCTGCTATCAACTATTCTGAATGGTGCAGTACATAATAATCTGGAGTGTTTGCATAAGACAACATTTATTTGCACAGCATGAGGGCAGTAAAGAATTCCAATATACAAATCCAAGTTCAGACACTACCAGAAGAGCTTAAGTTGTATAACAGCTCTTTATGAAAGGGACCTCTGGAACCGGAACCTCTACTTTGCTTTGCTACTGGAAAAGAAAGAAGCTCAAAGGTTGTACTTTCATCAAATTCATTTTTAACTCTAAAATAAAAAAAATGGTTTGGGTTACTTATTAAATAGGTCATTAGAACAAATATTAGTTACCAGCACTTAGTTATGTTTACAAAAAGCACACACAAACACACAAAAATTAAGACTACGATCCAACATTTTCTTAAACATGCAATTACTGCATTGATCTTAATTAATCTTAAATGTGCCGCTTTTGTTTTCAACCATCACTTAACACGAGGAGGAAATGTGCTTAGAAATTAGCTTCATGTTGGGAAAATGAGTCATAAAATCTTGTTTGCGTCTGATTTAATCCCCATCACATTTATTTCAGCAAGGGTCAAAACCGGTATACTGCACTGCATCTGAATTAAGATCTCTTTGACGATGATAAATGTGACACTCGATAGCAATATTAGTCCGATGTTGAGTTTTAGAGAAACACATTTGTGTACAGTTTTAATAAATGGATTGATCTAATCTGATGTTTTTTTCAGGGTGAAAATCAGATGAATGAAAATAGATACATCTCTGACAATCTCCTACAGCAAAATAAGACCAAAGTGTAATCTCCATGAATGTCCTTTCATATACCATAAACCACTTGAAGAATTATATAAATTAAAGCTTTACCATGTGTGCACCTGTGATTGCCCTAACTTGGTGTATGTCCCTGTGTCATATAAAACTATACACTGAATGCTACATACACCATCACAGTGTGATTCTTAAATTTTTAATCCAGAAAAAGGAAAATAAGTGCCAATTGGAGCAAAGAAAAACAAATATACATGAATTAATAAAATAGTGTAACCTGCAGGAAACCAAGCTAAAAGCATACTTTTCCTAAAATAGTAAGAGCATGACCCATTGACTTCCTGTGTGTATCCTATTCTGTTTCCTGAGTGAATGTGTCTACAAAAAAACAGAAGCAAAGCCCAGGACACTGAATTACTGTACATACTGTACATGTGTAACTCGTCCATACTAAGACAACCACTTCACTAAATTCTACCGATGGGAGTGTGTTTGAGGAATAGACAGAATATTAATGGTTTGAGGGGAAGAAAAAAACAAACAGATCCACAGAAAAAAACATTTTAAAACATTCATGTAGTTTTCTTCATTAAAAATAATTCACACTTTCATAAATGTGGTTTGAAGAGGTCCTCTTGATTAATTAGTTTGTATCGTGCAGCTTTAATCATCAAATATATCATATTCAAAATGCATGTTTAAATTAGTACAGGGGTGTGCAACCACTAGTATGAGAAGAGCTATGTTTTACCCCCCTCCACCCAAATATGATTAATCTGGAGCCACATCATTTAGAAAACATCATGTATAACATTTTAGATATAAATAGACGGTTGACATTTCATAACCAAAGGAAAACACACGCAAAAAACACTGTTGGTACGCGCAGGCCTATTTTAAAATAAAACACAGAACTGCGTAGATACATTTGTGTCCTGTTATTTGTGGAAAATTTACAAAATGAAAAGTAACCCACTTTGAAATAAATAAATCCAAATGTACACTTCCTTCATTGGCTTCCTTTAAGTGTTGGGAATGGCTTTCCAAAACTCCCAACACAGGTTTTTCAATATTGCCTACACATAGGATGGGACACATTTTTACTTGAGGAACAATTTGAAAACAAATATTTATCACCTTGATATCCACATAAGATGTGTTTAGTTTGAAAGTAAAACATTTGAAATAAAATCAAGGCTCCTGAATTAGTACATAAGCCGTCAGCATTCCCTCTTCAGTAACAGTATACCTGCATGACGCCAAGTGTGACATGTTTCACTCAGTTTCCTATAATTAACATCTTATTGCTGTCCCATGACGTTGACATGCTTGCACAGAAAGTGAAAAACTGGCAGCAAACAACAGCACAACAGACCGCTTCACTAATTTAAAGCAATTTCAATTCAAGTGCAACTTAACAATCCATTGCCTGCATCAGGGTTTGTTACCATGGTAACTACTAAAAAAATAACAGTCTCATAAAACAGTGCTTTGAAAGGCTTCTTTCACTTTCTCATGCATTGAGGCTCACCAGTCAATGAACAAATGAATTGCTATTTTACTTTATGCAAAGAGCAGCACCCTGGGCCTTCAAAGGCAATGTCACCAAAACTATGTTCTCTTAACTGATATAATCCTCGGCAGTGATGCTCATAATACTGGAGGAATGATATAGCTTGTATTCAAAACTGCACAGATTAAATTATGAGTGTGTGCCCGAATGTTTATTAATGTAGCAGATGCTCATTGACAGTGCCATAAATCATAGAGTAACAGTAGCACAATAAGGCCAACAAGGCTCCTATTCTGTCCAGGTAATGGTAGTTGGAGCAGTGCCCAGCCTCTCTGCCAGAAGACTGTGACAGCGGACCCAGTTAGCTGCAGGGCGGAATCAAGTGGGGGTGGATTTGGGTGAGAAACGGGGTTTGCCACAGCAGAGTGGAAGGCCGCCAATATTCCAATGCAAAGAGTAATCGTATGAGATTACTGGAAGTTTTCCTGTGGCCCCTTGAATTCAAATTCTTTCATTTTAAATGTTAGTGGATAAGTTATTTGGGTTGGGTGATATGACCAAAGAATGATCATGGTAAAAAGGTTTCAAATAATTTAATATGTATAATTATTACACTAAATAGTAGTAAAATTCCTTATGTACAGACAAAAATGTACCGTATATATTGCACATTTGCAGGGGTGCAACAATGAACAGATTATTAATCAATAACTAAACCACTATTATTGAATAATCTTTTGATATGAATGTGAATATTTTCTGGATGCTTTGGTACATATAACAAAGCTATAATTAAAAAGATATTGGTGGACAAAACAAGACATTGATTAAAAAGGAAAAGATTCATTGATTATGAAAATATTAATTAGTTGCAGCCCTAACCCTTTGATAAATTGATATTGAATAAAACTGTATGGCTATATTTTTTGTTACAGAATTATTGCCCAAATGATTTTGTTTTCTTCTAATGAAAAGATGCTTTTTGTAAACACATTTTTCATTTTTTGTTTTTGTTATTTGCTTGATCCTTTGCCTTGTGTTACCCTGGAGTTAAAGGCAGCAAGGCCAGTGAACAAACAGCACATCAAACCTTTAGTGCAAGTTCAAGCTGCCAGACAATTATCATCCTAATTTCATAATCTCACTGGGTCTCAACATCTCAGTTATTATTCAGTGAACTCACTGGTTTATGTTCGTGAGGCTGTCCATCAACAGTGATTATCCTGGTTGAAGGCTATTTAACCTGTGTGTCACATCTCTTCACAGCCATTTAAATGTTTGCCTTCTTTAGCATATACATGTCTTATCCTGCACGGGGTGAGGGTTCACATAGCAGAAATGATGTCACTGTGGCCTGTGCATGATGTGGGCCACTTACTTAAATGTTAAACACTACATCAGTCATACCTGACAGTAGAAATATGGAATAAAAGCTATCATCTATTTCAATGTAACCATAATATAAATGTATACCAGACAGTATATTTGCAGTAATGATGCTCCTTGCTGACGTGTAGCTTAACCAAAGACTTGTTTCTTTGTACACTGCGAAGCAGTTGGGAGCATACTTACACGTGCCTATGAACAAGGCTTCTCTCTGGCAATATCACAGTCAATTACCTGGCTGTGACTCTCGAGGATAGATTTATTTTGTATTCATTTGTGATGGCTTAATTTTTAAGAAGCTTTACACAAAAGCACATTGATAAACTTGAAGGTCCAGTGTGTAAATGACATCCAATGGTGGGACTGCAGACTGAAACACAAACCAAGGACTCCTCCGCTCCCCCCTTGTATACTGCAAAGGATGCTGTTGTTCTTCATTTCATTAAGCTTCCATTTTAAAACCGGCAACTCACATGTTCCGGTCAGTTTTGTTCATTTGTGCTGCTGATCATGCATGGAAGTCATTTAAAAGGCTTATTGTACAGGAAAGCCAAGCTACTATACACTGATATATTATAATATATAATATTACAGAACCACGTCTGCAAATTGGTTGTTTAAATGTCATTATGTTCATTATCTCTGCATCTATACACTTATAGAATTTAGTTCACTCTGCAGGTTCCCCCTATTAACACTGAATTTGGAAAATCCTGTTTTTCTTACTGTGCACCTGCAACATCTGAAACTCACCACACTTTTATCATTAGGACAATTTAAATCCATAATTGCATCTTATTTTACTTCCGACTGTTTTTCGCTAGACCTCTCTGTTTTCATTATTTTTGTCACTTTACTTGTTGCTTATGTAGTTTTGTGTTTTGTCTCGGCTATATTGTAAATGAGGTTGCTCCTCAATATGTTTCCGAGTTTAAATAAATAAATAAAAAACACGTAGAGTTGTAATCCTATTGGTGGAAGCTGCAGTTGCTCATTTCAGAGCAGTGTGCAGTTGTGTATAAAGGACTCTGCTGAGGATACTGCTGAGGGTCATCCGCAAAGGAACACCTGCCGTCTTCCACTAATCTCATTTGATGTTTTCGGGAGATAGTTGGAATCCATGTTACTGGAAGTCAGGCTATTCCACTACACCAGAGAGTACAGTAAACGGGGAGATAATCACATCTCAGCAAGTTACACAGAAACAAATATCAGAAAATTGCTGAAAACATCACACAAATATGAACCACAAGCCTTAAAATGTCTGAGGACTTCACAATAAACTGTTGTATTACTATTCCTGTAGCATCACTTAGTTTTTTAAACTGTTTTATCAACATCTGTTGCAATAGACATTTTGCTTAAGCTTTGAGAAAAGCATACATAGAGTTGTTATCTTAACTAAACATCAGCATTTCACCAAAAGGAAGCAATTAATAGAAGCCACACAAAGAGGAAAGGTGAAGCGATCCACTGTGACACTGGTACCAATCTTCTGGGTTTTATCTTTGGGAGAGACTCATTGTTGCAGGTGGTAGTGATTATGTCGACCGTCCAACACCAGCAAACAAAACAAGAAGTAATGAACCACAAGAAAAACAACTGCAAAAAAATAATCAGTCTTCCGAGATTCTTGCAAGCTGCCACAGTGCTTGAGGAGAAGAGACAATCATCTGACCGATTGCTCCGGGTTAGTGAGATTGTGTTACCTGCAAGTTCTTGTTGCGGCATGAAAACGCCCCCTCATTCTCAGGACAAGTCTCTAATCACCTGTGACACTGGCCTTCACAGTTTAGCCGGGCCAAGATGTCAATAAGTACTGCTATTGCCATACCTGCCAAACACTGTCTGACTTCACAGCAAGGAGCATAATTCTGAATATAGCCGGGCTACCCTCCATCCGAGGCTCTTTATTTGGCACACACTGTCATCTGGTAAATTGCATGACATGACCTCTTCACCCTGAAGATTTTAACATGCTGGTATAATCTCCATGTTGGGAGATTGCATGATGTGGGAAGTGTGTGTGTGTGTGTGTGTGTGTGTGTGTGTGTGTGGTGGGGACCCTGTGGGGCTGCTGTGACAGGGAAAGTAATGGCTTACAACTTAGAAACACTCAAGGAGATACCATTTTTCAAAAAGGACTTCAAATAGCTAATAGTTTGACACCAAGTAAATAAAGACAACATGGAAATTAATATTAATAATTAATGTGGACATACATAATCTGCCACAACACGAAGCGGGTACGTTTTATTGTTGTGGCAGATCAGTGGATTCTGAATGAGGATTGTATGATTACTTTCATGAAAAAAGAACCCGTCAAACGTCTTGTTTTGCCCACAAAGCAAATAGTATCTCCACTTTAGTGTCCCAGAAGAAAGTATCCACATTTAAGAAGCTGAGCTCACAGATGCTGCCTCAGTTGTAAAAGGCTTCTCATAGTGATGAATCAGTTGCAAAATAGTAGATTAAAGGCTTCATTACTGCATTATGGTTTCAGTTCATTTCTATGACATGCCAGTCTCAGCCTCAACATTAAAATGTGTTTTAACGGTAAATTATCTCAAAACACATGTTGTACTATAGGCCACACACGCTATGACCAAGATATATTATCATAAAATCAAGGAAATGTTATGTTTTGGTTTGTTGCACTGCCCACCACCAACCAAACAATAAGGCAGTGTCCGAAGACTTACTCGAACACAACACGCTGCAGCTATGGGCTACAAATGGCGAACATAAGTGAACCTCCTGAAAAACATGAGTCTGCATTTGAGGTGTTAAAATGTATACAGCTGGAGGTAGAGAGGGCTTTGACGAAAGATTGATGGTGTGGGTTGTTCTCTCTCTCTTATACAATATGGAAAGAAGATTAGGATTTTATTAATTACTCTAAAGCCTGAGTAGACCCTTTCATATGTCGTCCAGGTGTGTGAATTATCTGCATTCTCTGCAGTGACCGGGGGATACAACATTATGCACAGAATACACACACTGTCAGAGTAGGCAGAGTTGTTGCCATGACACCCATCAGACATGCAGACACATAGTAACAAGGGTGTGGTTCAGGAGATAAAGCAGGTGTCTGTGGATTTAGCCCTGGCTGTGGAAGTGTGGAAGACCCTGAACACACAATCTTTGGAGGCGAGCACTATAGACAATGACATTTGTGTGTGAATGGGATAGGTAAATGTGAACTGTAAAGCATTTGTCGAGACAAGATAAGCTCTTTAAAAAGCTGTCCACTTACATTAGATTACCTACAGCCCATCGCTGCAAAACCAAACTGCAAGTCTCTTTATTTTCCAGTAACTCATTTATATCCGACTTAAGTTTCTTCTAAAGTCATGACTTGTGTTATTAGAGCCCCTAGTTTTCGAGAGAGACATGTCGAAGAACTTCAGAAGGACTTTGAGTACAAACTTTGAGATTAATGTACTTAAATAAAATAAATAGCTTATGAAACCCAATCCACAGACAAGACAAGTCACACTCGCTCATGGATCAATTAAATGCAATACCACATGCTCATCTCATGAGAGAATTTCCTCTGCTAATGATCAGTAAAAGTACCTTTTTATCTCAAATAATCAATCAAACTGCAATCTACCTTGAGCACAAATGTATTCGGGTTTTTTTACCAGCATTATAACTCACATTCAGAGTGTTACTTTGCTTCACCTGTGTGCTGGTAGGAAAAATAAAATGAATAAATATACATGTACATATATATGACCCTATGCCTTATGTACATAGCTTAATTTAATGCCATGAAAACCAAATCGAAAACCTGACACGCATTAAATTGAATAGAAAAACAAAGAACCATTGTTACAACAGCAGTCAGTGAGGCAGCAGCGTAGCATGCTTCATGGCTTTGTCATTTGTATTATCAACATGAGCTTCCAGGACACCCCACTGAACCAGTGTTAATAGAATTAAGGGTAGATGCAAAGGCAGCACTCACTGCATATTACCAAAGAATGAAACAGGCAGATTACAGAATGGCCTTGACTTGATTTACAGTCATTTGTTTGATGTGGAGCTATTTGTTTGTGTCTCGCATGATCTGCTTGATGAAAAGAGATGGGGGGAACCGGTCTTGGCAAAGAAGGAGGGATACAATCTGAACTGCTGCAGCTTTGGCTAGATGGTTCTTACAAGAAGCTCACAACATTCAGCCAAGACTCATTTGCTCCTGGACACCATCACTTTATATGAGAATGATTGAACATAACTGCAATGCACACAGTGCAGGTGCTTTGGGCACAATCGCAAGACCAGAGAGGGGATGTAGGCAAAGGATGTGTAACTAATAAGATAAAGACTTGATGGCTGGAAACCAAGAATATGAAAATATGAAAGATAGCAGACAATTCCAATGCTCTTGAGAGGAAAGGGACCATCTTTGCTAAGGACATTCAGAAAGTAGTGTCTTTCTAACTTGAAACTTAAATGCTGAAAGTGTTTTTTTTTCTCCCACAAGGGCTACATCGCTGAGTGAGTGTATGAATGACTGAGTGAGTGAGTGAGTGGTGCTACAACCCTGAAATTTTGAATAATGTGTTATTTCATGACAAACTTTTTTTGCAGCTGAAAATAAAAAATAAATGATCCCATCAGCAACACACCAAAATGTATGTTGTGAGCTAGTATGACTGTTCTGCAGTTGACTGCCTCTGCTGACTAATTTTGTCTTTAATGTCTTCCCCAACGACACACAGACTAGCACTGGGGATCGATCACCAAATTCAAACTAGTTTATATGTGGAAAATAAGATAAAAAAGAGAATAGCAAAGAGAAAATAAGAATCTGAGACAAACAGACTCTGAATCATTGCCTGAAAAACCCATTATTCGAAATAACTACCATTTAAGAAACTCTGCTACTCCTTGTTCTAAACATAAATACAACATGGACATCCTGCTCCATTCAGGAAGTCATAGGGAATTTAGAGAGTTTTTAAGTGTTCTAATGAAACTTGCAGGCTTAGCTTAGCAGTTGGTTGGTTTATCTTGCCTGTATTAAATATCTTTATGACTGCCTAAATTTGAACTGCACAAATCGTCCAGTGCATTGTACGAAGGATAGAGCACTTGCAACTGATGGTTTGTACTTGTGGAAAAGATCCCACCGTGCACTAAAAGGTGTGTTTAATAAATACATATTTGTCACATACAGAACAGACTTTGAAGGTCTAATGAGATTTGTCGCAGCAGTCTGCTAAACCAAATCAAATTCAAGTAGTTACATTTAGTCTGAAATCCATCAAATATTGTACGTTGTTCTAAGAAAAAAAAACAGGCATGCATGTCAGTGTATGTCCATATTATGCAAGTAGTACAAAAAAGGTTTGTGTGGGTGGAAACGCTGCATTGAAAGAAGTCCGACACGATGCAAAGCACTGTAACTTTGTGACTAGCAAGGACAGTCAGATTGCCCTTAAGGACACTGTCTTCCAGCTTGTGTGTGTGTGTGCAAATACATTTTCTGTATGTGCAAAAGACTGCATGCCCCCATATCCATGATGAGAATGAACCGCGTTGAGTGAGCAAGCTGGCATGCAAGGCTCCTACAGAGAAAACCTTGACTTGCCTGTGCCCACTCAAAATTCAACTCCCAGGAGTTTTATGCTGAGAGGTCTTAAGATGCAGTGAAGTAATTCAGTCTGGTTGTCGTGGAGATTTAAGGTGGCCATCCATAAATGCAGAGTGCTTGTACTCTAACCACTTTCTTAATCATCTTTCTATACTTCTAACTTGAGAGTGTGAGTCTAGAAAGTGTTCCCTATAATATGCCATACATGTAATTCTGTCAAAATGCCATAATAGTGATGTGGGGATGTTTTTATGGTATGTTAAATTGTGTCACATAGCATGATAAATGTCTCCTAACATGGAGACAAGTGCAAAAATGACATGACAAGGACGCCAGTCCCTCCAACAAATCTAAATTTATAGCCAGAGATAAACAAGAACATCATTAATTCCTGAAAATGAGCTTTGTGGAAAGGCAGCAGTGAATCTGATTATCACAACAGACCATAAGGTCTCTAGGCTCTGACTATAACTAGTATGGATCTCTGAATCTAGTAACCGGTGACCCCTCCTACTCTCCTTCTGCCTCCACCACAGCTCGTCCATGCCTTATTGCCATCAAGACAAGCGAGGCAGTGGCTAATTACTGTACAGCAACAAACAAACCAATACTTCTCTATCTACCGGTCATGTCCCATTACTTCGGCTTAGTCCCCCTTATTCATATTTCTCCTGACAGGTGCATCTGTCCATGGAGAATGAGACAGTGTTGTAATCGGCAGGCAGAGGATGTTGTGATTAAGAAGTGCACCTCTGGGCGAACACGTGGCTCAGCCAAGGTGAAAATGACGGCAGGAGTGGAGTTTTATTGAACACAACAGGGTTCTTGTCAATACTGCTGGCACTTGGCATTGTGTTCGATTAGTTTATTAATGTTTGGGGTCTGTGCGCATCTGTTCATGATTGTGCATCTGTGCATGTTTTTGTGCGACCTTCCTTTCAAAAAGGTACCGGCGGGCTCAGCGATCAGGATATACTCCTTCCCCCTCAGCCTGATTCTCACAGGCAACCGAAGAATGTGTTCAGCACCCACATGTTTAAACACTGAATCAATGCGAGTCAAGGAGAGAGAAAAATCGAGGCAAGAGAGACAGGACAGAGGGAGAAAAAGGCAGACTGTGTGTGCGTCTGAGCACGTGCGTTAGTGGAAGCGAGGAGAAAGAGAGCAGCAGAGAAATAAGAGAGGGCCTGAAATGAGACAGCATGGAAAGGAGAGCACAGATTGATATAGCAATTACCAAGAAAGCTATCCCTCAGTTAGGAATACATCTACATACATTAGAGTCGGCTTGCTCCCCGGCCACCGTTTCTCTGAGGTTGGCTCACGGTGTCTCATACAAAAATTGAGCATGCGGAAAGGTCAACGCTGGGCATTCGCAGCACATACTCTTACAGTTAAGATCTCATCTACCCTGCAGTTGCACACACAAGAGGAAACCTGTTTCCCCGGCAAACGAGAAGAATCTATTTCAACTCCCACAATAAAATCAGAAGTCTACCTTTATATATAGTACATTAAAAGTGTGAAATCCCAAATGCATGAACATGGCCAGTTACGTGTCACTGCACAGATGAAGCAGTGCAGCATTTGGAAAGCAACTTACACCTACACTGCAATACTTGCAACACTGACATTCAAAGGACTAGCCATCATGCAACACTTTTTTTCCAAGCTGCCAAGTAAATCCAATTATAGTCTAGCCATCATATAGAATGTGTACTTCCCGCGCAGTGTGACTACAGGTCCTGCAATATACAGAGGGGCCTTTTGCATGAAAATACAATTCTGTCGCCAAATGGGCTCAGAGTACACACGCAAGCATGCAAGCCCTTCAGAAGCCACTAGTGGATCAAGATACTTCAGAGAACGAAGACAGAGTAAAAGGATAGACAAAGCAAAAAAGAGACAGAAAGGTGAGGAGTGGGGGCGGAGGGTGGTGTGGTGCTGTTTAAATAACCCCCTGAAAAGACAAAAGAGAGAGAGGACAAACAGATGGAAACACAAACCATGGTAAAATGATCCAGTGCGACTTGACTCTCTGCTGCAGTCTCAAAGCTATAATCTGCAAGTGTGTGCACGTCTGCACTGTGTGTGTGTGTGTGTGTGTGTGAATAAAATGTGATGTGTGAGCATGTGTGTATACACAGCCAATGCACTTCACACTGTTGAGGATGCTTTTATATCAGGTAGCTGGAGGTTTATGGGAGTTATGATGATACAACAGGACTGGGACACTGAAGGTTGCAACACCGGTCGTCCTTTCGTTGCAGGCATGTCAAGAAGAAGAAAAGAACTACTATCCAACATGTGTAGGCTGAGTTGTCAGCCAGACAAGGCTGTATTTGGTAAGCTTTTCATAATAAATTCTCTTTATGAAGCCTAATTGACGGATATGCATACAACACAACATCTAAGCCTCAGATGATGCCTTATTGGAACAAAATTATAAGGTGATGCAGGCTTTTGCTCCGAGCAATGAATGAGCCAGAGAGAAAACCTCTGTTTCTAAGGAGTTGCTGGAAAAAAGGATAAAAATGGATATGATAGTGAGAGGGTGGGGGATAGGAGAGGAATGGCCAATTGATGAAAGTTATTAAACACTGCCATCTGTTGGTGAAAGTATGAACTGACCTACCTCCACATGCTTGAGTGTGAGACTAATGCATTTGATCAGGTGAATATGTAAAAAAAAAAAGAAAAAGTAAATATGACACACAAAGGTCCGAGTGCTGGGCCAAATATGACGTGAAATTCCTTGAAAAAAAAAAGGACTGTGCTATAGTAAAGCCCACTTACAAAGAATTAAATATGAAGTAGCACGAAGCTCAAGGTAATCATTGTGATGCGATCACAAAGCTACATTATGCTTCAACCTCTTGGCTCATCTAATTGAAGGCAGCACCAGCAGAAGAAGTAGAGGAATGAAAGGAAAACCCTGTACAACTCATACTTCACTGGCAGGCTTCTCTGAGAATTGCTTCATAACAAAAAAAAAAAATGGTTTTGATGGGAAATTGTTGATCTAATACATAAAGGCATTATCTTCAGAGTCACATTTAAAAGGCTCTTAGCAGGTGCTTAGTGCTTTTGACTGTACAGAGATAAAGAGGCTCAAAGCAGGAAAATGGCAAGAAGACAAAGGTAGATGTTTTTGGGGTTTTTTTTTATATTAAAATGTGCACAGTCGTAACTAGGCCAGAGAACGAGACTGTTTCCTGCCTGCAAATTGAACTTTACCGGTAGGCTGTTGAACATTTCTCCTTATATCCACCACAGATGACCATGAGTGTATACCTCACATTCTAGGAACTCATTGTACACTTTCTACATTCAATTCACAGTTACGTAGCTCTCTGGGTTCTTGAAATATGCTACACTGTGGATGGGTGCTGTGCTTGTGACCTAAAATCTGTGCCTGTGTGTGTGTGTGTGTGTGTGTGTCTTTACCCACATACCCATTGGGGCTTGACTCCATCTGTCCTACCACTGAGCTCAGATCTCCAAATTAAGACTTCCCTTTCAACATGACAGGGCTTTATCCTGTATAGCAAACTTAAACATCCAGCTATCCACAGATGTGTGTCTACATCTGGAATAATAAAACCAATTTCAAGACTGCTGTGTTGACTTTGTCACTGGTGACTGACAATGCAAAAACGGAATCGGTCCAATCTGATTCATGGATCAGTGGAAATGAATAGCATGCTGAATAATTAGTGCAGGGGATGAAAGGGATCATTTATTTTTGAGACAGGAAAACTTGACCAGATATTGATATTGAGTAACAGATGAGTTGCTCTGGGACATTCCAAAATAGTTGCTTAAATTCCAAACAGGTCTCAAAACGAAATTACAGTAACTTTGCTGTATGTCAGCATATGTATAATAAATGTTTTTTTTATTTGCTTTATTCCTGTGGTTGTTCGGTGCCCCTCCAGTAGATGGCACCCTAGGCGGCCGCCTATATGGCTAATGCCTAGAGCTGGTTCTGCAGTATGTATTAATATTGTATATGACTGACAGTCAATGTTTCCTACATATGCATAGGACTTGACATGCAATTCAATTTATTATCCTTTTTTGGAGGGAAAATAAATATATATTTAAAAGATCCAGACAGGGATTAGCTGCCTCATTGCTATAGGGCAGAAAAAAAAGACTGACGATGATTACAGAATCATCCTTCATTGGCTGTCAGCAAAAAGTAAAGATGTGGTAGCGTCTTCTTATTCATGAGCTGGCCTTTCAGTCTGGCTATAGACCCTGAACTGTGTGCAGCATTTAAAAAGCCTCGTCTCAACTTCTGTGTCACTGTGAGTGTATACTGTGATGTTCAGAGCAACTGAATCCTTGCTACTTTCAGACCATATGAGCCATAATCATGCTTCAAACATAAAGAGTCTTGAGCACATTTATACCCTAACTAAACATGGAATATAATCCACTTGGCAGGGAGTCCAGATGCTTAATTTTCCTGTGTTGTAGTGCTGCTTTTACAAATTATTGCACGTTTTGGCATTACGATTGAAGCGATGATCAAAGAAATGTGATATCGTATATCGTAACACATCAAACTTTTTTTGTCACTTAATGTCCTCTAAAGTGTGAGTGAGACAGGGACATCATGATATCTGCTTGGCAAGGAAAACAACTTCATCCACTCCATCAATGACATGAGTACCATACTTCAGCAAGCTAACATGAAAAAAATGCTTCAATATTCAGGTTTTTATGGAAACACCAAACTCTGCAGCTTTTACGCGAACTCTATTGGCATGTGTCTAACCCATATACACAGTAGTTGCTAATAATGTAACCTTTTTGTCACTCCCTTTTCATAAATGCATGGTTAATGTGTTGTGTTGTGTGTTATGTAATGTGTCACAGCATGGATCTCGAGTGTGATGCCTGCGTTCATCAGGTCTAAATCACCCCGACTATAGTTGTCTCTGTGCATCGCAATAATACTGAACAAAGAGCATGTTATCACATTGAAGTGCTGTGCGTCTACAGAATCAATTTCAAGGCTTTTGCTTTTATTCTATTTTTTCAAAAAAGTTGCTGCTTTGGATTAAATAGGCCACATCCTAATAACGAATAACTACATGTTTAAAATGACCACTTCAATAAAACTACTATCTAATTGTTTCCAACATTCTACAGCTACATAGTGTTTAATTGTTCAACTTGTAGAACAATTGTGTCTGCATTATACCCTGCACCACTTAAGAGAAAATAAACAAAAAACTGCAGTGTCTGAGTATTTCCACAAGGGGTCACTCACATACTGAAAACAGGCTTGAGAAGAGAAGAGAGAACATTAACAAAAAGCATATATTTTTTCATAGACTGTCTGACTGTAAAAAAAAAAAGAAAACTCACCACTGCACTTTGTGACTGCATGTTAAACAAGAAATAAAGGGGAGAGATGCATATGGGCAATGGAGAATGAAACAGTGATACACTCAATACATAAAAAATCCTAAAGTATTTGAGAAGTAACTCGGATTAACACTGTCACCTGTGTTTGCATGTTTTTGTCATGTCAGTGGAGGTTTCCTGTGGTTAATCTGATCCAAAGTCAAGCAGGTTAGGTTAACTAGTGGCTTTTATTAACCTGTAGGGTTGGCCTTGTGACATATTGGTTCAACCTGCCTTTTGCCAAATGTAATAAAACTGAAGGGCAGAAGACATAACACATACAAATAACAGTAATTTCTGTGTGACTGCAAAGGAATGCAAAACAGCAGGGGCAGGAGGAAATAACAAGAGTCTTGCAAGGAAACAATAAAGCAAGGTAACACTTGTTAAAGTGTGTGTGTGTGTGTGCATGTATGTGCGTAAGGCAAGCAATTTAAATTGATTGACAGGATAACTTTGTTCTTACTTGTCAATACAAAGTAACAGATATATGTAATTCAGTTTTAACTCACTTTCGTCATTCATGTCAAGTTGAAATATCTACATTGTCCTTTTTAGATATCTTGAAGTAAGTTTCAGATTTAGGAGTTAGAATGAAGTGGTTGCTGTCTGAAACTGGAATTAGAGGTATGCACAAATTCCCGCAACTGAATTGTAGATCTATAATCCATAATGACAAACCCCCAGAGGAAAACAGTGGCATATAGACCCGAGGAGCCAGCAATTTTAATCTCTCCTTTTTCAGATTACTAATTCAATAACATCATTGGAAGTTGTCTCCATTCAAAAGAAATGCATGGTTACCATGGTAACTGCAAGTTAAATTTTTTCAACAACCGAATACTAAAAAACAGTTGTTTTAGATCTGTCCTCAGCAAAACACTCATCAAGTTAAGAGTCTGTTGCACGAGTTACTGGTGATAAAATACAGTCACTCAAAGACACAAGCAAACACAGCAATCCAAGAATAACAAAGGTTATCTATTCTGGAATCTGTCTCATTGTAGAGGGGACAGCATCGTGGAAAATAACAGGAGGAAAATAGATGCGCTAAACCTTTCGCAGTACACCTGTGTTCGAGTGAGTACAATGAAACCACACGTTGAAGAGAATCTTCGCATAGTCGGCTCCGTCTTTGTCAGCAGAAGCCACTTATCACAGAAGCTACATAGACGTGAAACTATACAGCTGCAGTGTGTAGCAATAAATGGGTATGAGAGGAAAAGCAGGATAAAAGTAGGACAACAAGCTCCGTTCTTCTTTAACCATTTAAACATTGCTGAAGACCAGAGAGAGGATAATGTTGAATTTTCTTTGCCATTTGAATTTGCAGCTTGGGAGAAATTGAGTTTGACAGACAGATTCATCCTTTAATTGTTTTTACTTGTGTGTTTTTACGTCAAACAGAACTCTCCGTTTTTGATAGTCACTATGTTTTCTATTTAATTATATCAATATTTGCCAACAATTGACAAACAGTACATTTAACCAAAATACTCTTTCTCAGTATAAATCTAATTTTACTAACATTAGATTTATACCATCTTAACTAACGTTATGTTAGTAAAGGTGGTCACATTGTTTTGTACTGGAGACTCAATTATTCAGAGTGAGAACAAGTTCAGCCCCCGCTGATTTGAGCCTTGCTGTTGTTTCGTATTGTTCTGTACTTCCTCTCACTTCATTACTGAGTTCCCTTTTATTCCCTATCCTCTACATCTTAAGTGCTTCGCCATCTTACAAATGCAAACTGATTAAGTCAAGGAGCCTCTCGCCGCACCTGTTATGTTTCCTCCTTGATTTCATCCGAGTGTCACAAACTAAGGCTGGTAAAACCAAATACCCTTTTTCTTTGCATCCCTAGTTCAAGTACATCCTGTCCAATCGCAAATGTGTTTTCCTCGAGTGTGATTGCTGACTCAGTCACCATTTCCCTTTCATTCGCTCTGCATCTGTCTGTTGCCTCAGATCTGTTCTGTCAGTCAGATGACATTTTCTGAAATTATACACATTGGGTGATGTATTTAAGAACATTCTATGAAAACATCATTAGTGCTGTCTGTAACTAAAAGCCTGAAATACCACGCTGCCTGGCAGTGCGATGGTTTGTCAAGACAAGGCTTCTCGACCGATGCATACACTTTTTGACACGTAAAGTACAAGCGCTACTTAAAAAGAGTACTGCTATATGTGTATATATATATGTGTATATATATATATATATATATATATATATATATAAAAATGAAAATGTACAGTTGCTTTCACGCCAACATCTATATCATCCCAATGCCCTCATCTCAAGGTATGATCAGCTTAACCACCTCAATTTAAGGTATCACCTTTATAAGAACCATAAGTTCACTATCACCGTATAACCACTAGATGTCAGCAGAGAATCACATTTATAGAGAAAACCCTTTTTAAAAAAGTACAATAAGCACCATAGAGACAAAAAGATGAAAACCAATGAAAACTGACTATATAAATAAGAACTCTGCGTGAAAGATCATGAAGATGCAGCAATAATGACAGATTAAGACGGCGCAGATAACAACTGTTGGTAGTATAGAGGCAAACATTTTGACAGGGGACAGCGAGAAAAAGGATGTCAGCTATTTCATCTAACTTCCTCGGGTTGCTGATTCACTGTCACACACTCCTGACCTACTTAACCTACAACATAACAGATGCAAATGACTGCATCTTAGTAAATGAAAAGAATGATGTCATGCATTCATGGAATAGTTGAAATAATTTCAAAATATTGGAGCACTTCATTTTATTTAAGCACGCTCTTCGCCGTAGTCTAAAAAGATGGAGCACTTGCTATGTAAGTTATTAGATGAGAACAATAGCAGTTGCAGGAAGGGGAAGAATCACCAGTTATACTGAGCACTGCCATTTCCATGCAACGATACACAACGCTATCACATGTTTTCGCTGTAACACTTGAGCGTGAGTGTGTGTTGGATGTGAAAGAGCATAATGAAGGCATGCTGACTTACATCAAATTCATTGAGGGCAGCAGCCAGTTCCCCAATACCAGCATGGCCATGTTTCTCATCAGTGGGTGAGGTGGCCTGAGCAGCACTGGAAATGCCTCCTATCGCTTCCTGCACCTGTTTGAACACGTAGTCTCGGTTGGCACGTGTGGCAGCCACATCTGGGTGGCGCAGGAAAGCCTGTGAGGCCGTGTACAGCATGGTGGCGTTTTTCTTGAGGGCTCCACGTGCAGCCGCCATCTCATCTCGACACTGGGGATCTTTAAGTTCCTGTAAGGGTGACACAGTGGTTCACTTATCACCAACAGTATTTTTCCAAGTCTCTCCCCAAAGAAAAAGCCCTATACATCTTAGAGATACAACTTAAAGTCAAAACTCTGTATTCCTAGATATGCTTGTGAAATTAAAATGAATGACATGTGTGATGATATTACATTGATTTACAATAAAGTACTGAAAATCTCCGGAAGACATAAAAATAATCATCCAATCTGATTAGTTCAAAAACAAATGTGTATATTTTTTGTTGTTTTGCAGTAATATGATAATTATTTTGAATCCTATGGAAGAACAGATATGTTAATCGTGTGTATAATTTGACAAACACCATAAAAACTAAATAGACTGTGACAAACCGATAGTTATACATGGATCATGTCATTTAGTATTTACTCTTGTTTTATCACCTCACTGTGGCAATGTATGCATTTCTATAACTAATAGCCTTAATGACGCTGTGGTCTTTTTGCAGATGAAGCAGATAAAAGAATATACTGTAGAACTGCAATTCTATATGTACAGTATGTGACTATTATTCAACGGCTGAAAATATGGGCCATCTCTGGGATCTTGCCCTCCAGTAGTTCCGGTCATATTTTTTCCCACAGAGATTTTGAAGCATCTATAAATCGTTTTAATTACTCTCAAGCATTTTCTGGATATTTTCTGGGTAAAGCTGTTGTTGCTCAAAACGTATTTTTACCTCATTCATGTGCTTCTCCAATTCTTTACCGTCGCCATAACTCGTAGGAGTTTTACGTGACATTTTCATCTTTTGTTTTGCTGTTCGTCTTTCTTTGTCTCCCTTTATTCTCCATACAAGTGAAATTGTGGCTTTGTTCCAGTAAACCTGCCTGCTTGGTAACTTGTGAGTTAGAGTGACTGGAGTGTGGGCTGTTTCATTATACAGTATTACATGATGGCAAAGATTGTTACACGTTTACACCATTTGCATCTAACACAGGATCTCCTGGTATCTGAACATGACACAGACGTCTGTTGTGGAAAAGTGTCTTACCTGCTGTCTCCGGGCTGCCACATAGTTGAGCTTCACCATCTCCTTTCCAAACTCCTTGAAGCGGTTGGCCAGGTCCTGTTCATTAGTCGCATTCTTTACACCCTCTAAGGCCTCCTCTACCTACCAAGCAGGCACACACACACATATACATAACCTTTAACAGAACTCAATGGACATGTGTATGTGTTGTTTTTTGGTGTTGTTTGTGGTTATTCCTTTTTTAATTTTGACCATGTAATATTTAAGCCAGGCAAGTCAGGAACTCGGTCAGATGTTGCACGGCCCTCAGCCCCGGTTTTATAATGTATTATTTATTGCCAGAGAGGAATGTGTCCTCTCCATTAGGTCAGCTGGTAAGGAGTTAGAAACCAAAAGTCCTGGGTTCGAAACACACCTGTGACAGTCCGATTCTGTCTATTCTGTTATTTGACTCCAGATGTGTGGCTTAGATTTGGTTACATTGACATTCAAAAATGGTAATTGTCACAATGAAATTTTAATTATTATGAAACAGTGCATTTGTATGAAACATTCACTGTTAGAAAAAGGTCTGAGAGGCCACTGGCCACCAGCAATCTTCAACTCATCAAATCTGGCCCTCGTTAAAAAAGGCTTGGACACCCCTGACTTAAGCCATCTATTTGTGCATTTATAAAAGTTTTCCATCCGTTTTGTGGGTTCAAACCTGTTTTCCATTACTAATGAAAGTGCCACACAAGATGTAATGAAAGTACAGAAGAGAGTGAGAGATAACTTTTAAGTGGCCTTTGATGACAGGGATTATTCTGGCTCCAGTTAAGCCCCTCTGTGGATCCACAAGAATGAAGTTGAAGAGAGGACACAATGCGTGTGTGTGTGTGCACGTGCATGCGTGTGTGTGTGTGTGTCTGTGATTGAAGTTGCATGTTGTCAGGAGTTTGTTTCAGATTATAGCAACTGCATATCATTTTCTCTCCACAGCCTTGAGCCTTTTCCAAAATAAGGAGCAAAATCAAACTGCTTCAGAGAGCTGCTCTGAGTGAGCGGAATGTGAATATGTAAATAATAACACCACTGCACTTTACGATATTGCAGTTATATGATACTGATGAAGTACAACCAGATCTGCTGACCCATACATTATCTACTGTACATGCTGATTGTTTCTTTCACACCTGTCTTTTGTTGGAGCGCACTGTGCACTCAGGCAGTCTCAGATCTCATAAAACTGTAATTATGTTAACATGAGCAATTACAGAGCTCCGCCTTGGAGTTGAGACAGCAATGCCGGCATTATACAACACCGTTGGCCCCAATATCTCTCAATTTAATATGGAAAACTAAGCACAATGCTGAACCGTGGGTGCAAGCGATGAAGGCACTTACAATTTTAAGGTGGGCCAGCAGCCTCATGACATCGGCCATGTCAGCGAGGATGAGTAAGCGTGTGACAGCGGAGAGCAGGGCACGGGCAGCCCTCACCATTGTGCCACGTTTCACTGAGGAACATGGGTCATCAGCAAACTCCGATGAGGCAATCCGCATGGTCTCTCCTGCGCAAGGGAAGGATGAAATTGAGGAAAAAGGGTCAAGAATGTTGCTTATCTCAGACTCTTGCCTGTGTGATTGAGTGTATGTGTGTGATCTATAATCAGCATACACCTAAATTTAGTAAGCTAATGTTACAGTGTTCTTTCAATGTGTATCTGGACTGTATATAATGTATATGTGCCAAAATATGCTTTCAAAAAAGCTCCTCCGCATTCTTATATTTATTATACAGCTAGCCACTGGTGAGTAACAGGCCTTGATTAAATAAAAATGTAAAATGTTTCCTGCCAGGTCAATAGCACAGTGGCAGGAGGTCAACACTGACCGTGCCAGCTCTTCACTAAATTAAAAAAACGAGGAAATAAAGTTGTTTGCACTGCAGTGATGTTCAGTGAATCAATAACCCTAACACTACTCATTTTTTTATTTGTTTTTACGAAACTGCAAGGAAATGAAACCAATATGCTGACATAAATACACAGACCAGGTGTCCAAACTGAAAATAAAAATATTGAGGCAAACAAGCTCTCAGGGCATTTATAGCAGTGCCAAAAGTCAGTCTGTCCCAGTAATGAGTGGTTTCAGACTGTAAAGAACCTCGTCTGCTGAATTCTTGATGAGAGTTGATTAGGTCACAGTGACATAGGTCTGATGAGAACTTGTACCTGCTATAAAAGCTGACGTGTTCTGTTAGACCCAGCTGAATATACTCAACGTGGTCCTATGTCCATAACTGTAGTTATTATTATTAATATAGAATATAGACACATGTGACAACAATCAATCTAACAAAAACATTTTTTTCACACAATCAAAAGATGTTAAAAGGGGTAAGAATGTCCACAAGCAAAGAGGTGCTCTATAAAAGCAGGTCATAAACATAGAAGTTCCAATCAATTTACTTGTTTGTCTTTTTTACACGCCTAACAAGTGAGAAGAAAAAAAACCTGTCATTTTCGATGTCAGCTGTGTGTGGCAACAGTCTATTTCATGCCTCGAAAGAGCTGTGTGCCAATGTAGTCAAGTCACTGCTCAACAGCAGCTGCGTGGAGCCGACAGTGCAGTAAGTGGAATGAGGCTACGGCAACATACATTGAGCTCCATTCGCTCCTTCTGCTGTTAATGAACAAGGTATCCAACTCCCATCCTGGGGACACATTAAGATTCACAGCATGGATAGAGAACTTTAAAGAGTTAACAACTGTGATGTTGCCCTCTTAGCATTAGAGAACACTGAGGATACTTTGCTGAAGTCAGGATTTGCATTCATGTTGAAGTTTCAGTGACTTGAAAGACTCCAAATAGTTTTAAGTAAGAGTGGGTTATGGTCAGGTCTTAAAGTTCTGGGCCACACAGTCAATTCCACTAAATTGCAGGGGAAGCTGGCAATGGCGGGACTCACCCTGGACAGGTTGTCAGTCCATCATAGTCATCCCATGCCAATTGTGACAAATAAGAATCAGTTTCATACCTATGGTTATTTTAGAGTCTCCAATTAACCTTAGTCCAAAGTTGTATGGCTTTGGACTGTGAGAGGAAGCCTGAGTATTTGGGAAAGAAGAGGACCAAGCTGTGAGTTTGACGATTCTATCAACAATGCTGACTATAAATAATATAATGGATGGGGGCAGGGAAAATATAACCATTTTGTTATTGTAACTCATCAAACATCACTGTCTAAACAAATGGCTACCCACACAAACGCTGTTAACAGGAGATGGATGTGTTGTTTTGTGTCCACCCTCTTTATTGAACATGTACCGATCAAGCCCTTTATTTATTTGTGACTTCTGTTCTGTAAAAGTTTGATATTAAGGAATGCAGTATAGTAAGTATCCAGTTTTCACCCAAAGTACTTCAGTCCTGTCATGAGATATTTTCAGAAATCCAGTTTTAATCCGGACTAAGAGGAATGGGCTTTCTAAAGTTATAGCGCAGCCTTTCTCAAAGTGTGGTCCATGAGGTGACAAGCAAGTGACATATCATGTTTTAAAATTGTAAATGTCAGGGTTTTAATTTCAGCGTTAGTGTTCAGTGTTTATATATGTGTTGTTTTCAATATCAAATAAACTAGTAGCCTATGTAAAATTTAAAAAAAATATGTTTTGTGGTATTGTCTGACTTGAGCAGTGCAGTGGACCGGTTTCCAACACAGCTGACCACAACCGTTTTGGGGCTAGGTTAGGTGGTCCTTGTTTTTTTTATGGGTTAAGTGGTCCTTGGTCTGAAAAAGTTTGAGAAACACTGTTATAGAGGGATAGGGCTACGGATTAGGAAACCATTAAACCAGTTGGAAACTTCTCACCTTGCTTACGAACATCCTCCACAGCAGCAATAAGCTCCTCCTTGAGGTCCTGGCTATCTTTGGCGATCTGCTCACCCTTCTCCAGAAAGTTCTGGGTAGCCTGCTCAACAGAAACTGCCAAGACATGGGCCTTCTTGGAGCGCCCTTTCTTCTTACTGGATGGCCCTTTGTTGCTGGTGTTCACCAGGGTAGTCACCTGTGCAAAAGAATCAATATCAGTTGGTTGAGTAACATAACATATGATGAAAACCACAGATAGCCACATCCTAATCAATTCCACAACTTATACATTATGTACAATTCATTCAAAATGCAGAATAGCTGCAGACACATGTCTTATTGTACGTAAATCAGAAAAACTGCCTTACCTGAGGCAAAAACATGAAACAATGAATCCTTCAGTTTAAGGATGAAAAGCTTATCAGGCAGTTTTTCCCATTACAAGAAAAAAATGTAATCTATTTTCAGGTAATAATTTCCTTGGTAGACCGTAAAGCACATAATCAATCAGATGTGTTTGAAAACCCTACAAAATGAATCTTTGATTTAGTTGCATTTTTGTTTATCTTTTCAGTAGCAGAAATGGAAAAAGACATTTTTCATTACAACAGCTTCTGGAGTCCAGACGCATTTCTGTATTGGACCACACGGCAATTGATTTTTCCCTACAGCAGACAAACAGTTGAGATGATGACATGCAGAGGTTGTTAAGAGCAAGTATGATGTGCTGATTTAACGTATAGATGCAGTGATGGTGTCTCAGAGTCACAACAGAAAATGGACTAATTTTGGAGGAGCACTCCACTGGAAAGACGTCAGGCAACTACGGAGTTCCTCACAAAAAAAAGCTAATTAACAATCACATATTGCTCTCAAGAACATGCAAGCCTCAGGGATGAGAAGCATCAACACAGAGGAAATCACTCTCTGAGCTTTTGGCTTTTATCCACAAAAATAATGTGGTGGAAAACTGACAATTGAAGTTAAAATCAAAATATCATTATCTAGGAAACCAAAATGTTTCCTGAAAGTAATGAATCAAACAATACAGGCAATGTGCACACATCTGTTGAGGATGTACATGGATAGAATTGCTCATTGCACATTCAAGTCAGTTTGCTGTGAGGAGTATCAGTCTGACAGCAGCCGACCTCTCAAAATGGGTGGGATATGGTTAATAATCAGAGGCTTTTAATTCTACAAGCTGCTAAGAGCAAAGTGGTGTCCTGTCCATGTTGCATCAACCAAGCACTTGTGGTATGAAATAAAAAGGTGAACACGTGTTCTCTCTCAAAATGTAATAAATACCAGAAGAATTATTATCTGTACACACATATACACATAGTACTATCTCATCTGCTCAACATCCCCCATACGTGACTAAACAAGTGCTAAATATGAAGCACAATGATGTGTTTATTCAAACCAAACATCCGATGCTATTAATGCTGAATTCAAACCTGAAAGCACATACACAATTCTGTAGAAAGACTCTCCTCGTAACACTGTTCAACAGCAAACGGAATGCAGAATCAATCCAGTACACACAGCTTATGTATACTACTGTGCAGCCAAAGGCTAAAGGTCAATAGGTAAACAGGAACTCAAAAAATCCCGTTAAAGGGGTAAAAATAGTAATAATTCTTAGATGTGCAGTATATGGATCAACCTTGACGTCAAAACCAATTGAGTTCCAGTGCGTAGTGGATCAGTACAAACCCAAAATCGAAATAATCAGATACTCGGATCCATGAAACAGACAATGAACATGGTCTGAAACATGCTCTAAACCATAGCATATTTAATAATACAGGACTTGGGCAGTGGAACAGCAAATGGTGAGGCTATCGCACGCTTGATGCTGCTTTTCACGGGGGAACAAATCAGTCAAGTCAAAGCTCTTTGACGTTTTGTTCTGGAACAGTGACTTCAAAAGCGAAATGTATATTTAATTAAGCCTGAAATGACCTCACAGCATGCACTGAGACAGATTCAATTTAAGTACCTTCAGAGATATTTCCCCGTGTTATTTTTTTATGACAATGTCATGTGTGTCTACAGATGCTCGAGCTGAATAAGCTACAGGACCCAAACACAATGGCTCGTATTTATCAAATAGGCGTTAGTTTGGAATCATAGTGGACACGCAGTGAAGTGTGACTGTGTGGATAATAATTATTAGATTATACAAATACAATGACCATTCAAACACAGGTGCCCGCAGACGTACAGTTGAATTAGATATTGCACGCAAAATGCTGAATATTGTAATTGTAATAAATAATGATCATTACAACAGTAATGAAAAGTGTACAGCCATATATTCAGCACAAAAATATGTATCTTAAGGTAAAGTGTTTTGGTTTTTTTCCTCGCCAGACTATAGGTGACATACAGTAATTACAGACAGTTTACATTAAGTCAGTGCGCAATTATGCACATAGGAAACAGTGGAAGGCTGCACCAGGCCGCTAAAGGGCATAAGATGTGTGACATAATTTGAGAGATTCTGTATAATAGAAGGACAGAAAATAAACTGCAGCCAGGCGAGCTTCTGTCTGCAGAGCCTTGTCATGGCATGAACCAAATGAAGGAGACAGGACATCGTACAGCACTTATAAAGTGTATGAAATACAAACTTTGGGCAAGAATGAGAAACACACTGCACAACATTCATTTAAACTTATGTTTATGTGTAAATGTTTCGATTTTCATTGCTCTCGTTTAATCAGTAATTTTTTGCAAACAATTTATGTCAGTAATTAACCGACAAACTTCTGCCTGTTTTTCCAGAACTTTAGCTGTGAGAATCATGGGTCTTAGATGTGGAGATGAAGGACATAACCCCTCTCTCAGCTGGTGGTCGCCTGCCTCTGTGAAGCCCCAGGCCTGTTTCTGAGCACTGGCATATGACTCTTCATCTGATTGAAAAGAAAGAAATGTCTACGGTACTACATATATACACATTTTAAGGAGCTCTGTAAATAAAATAAAACAATCTAAATATTCAAAATCTGCAGATGTGTGTTTGTTGTGGATGTGGTACATTTATTTACTATCATCTGGTTCACACATAGCGTATGTGCCACGTCTCCTCTGTCATTTATGCCTGACCACTGAAGGAGACACAGTGACAGGCTGGAGTCTGGCTGAAGTGGTGATTTTGAGGTCCAATGAAGCAATAAGCTTTAATATACGATAACTTTTGCAATATCATGAATGGATACATGTCATTCAATAAAATGGGAAAATTGAGCTTAAAATGGTTTTAAGCTCAATGACATTACATTCTTAAAACGCAAAAACCAAGTTACAAATTAAAGTATTGGTTGAATAAAAAATAAAAAAAATAATAAATAACCTTCTATTGTAAATGTATTTATCTATTGTAATTTATTGTAATTTCCTGGCACATACCTATTAGGAACAGGAGAATTCATGCACATAAAATTATGTATACATAAATACAGCATGAGACTACGTGTATGGCTGGACTTTAGAGACTTGAAATTGTGCCTTTTAGTATCAATTTCATTGTACTTGTGATAGGTCACAACATATCACAAGTACAATAACAAATGTGTGCATGTGGCTCATAGTCATATGAAACCCACTTTGTTTTGAAAAACAAAATAAGGGGGTCATGGTAACTTTGCACATTGAAATGTGGCCCGATACATAAAATGAATTTAGCGTCTTTAGAAAAGCAGCCATGCCCTTTTTTTTCTGCCAGCTAGTAAACAACAAGCCCATTTATTGTGTGAATTAGCATAGTCCTGCTTGGATTTATGCAAGACCACACAGAGGTCATTTTCATACAGCTATATCACTCTCTCAGCTTTGACAACAACGTTCACAATGTTGGCGAGTAGTTCTATAAAGAAATTTAAGCTTAGAACCAAGAGTTACTTCTTTTGAGAGAGATTATTTAATTCTTTGATTTCCACTATATCACACCCAACAACTACTTCTACTAATCAAGTAAGGGTATCAACCTGTGTGTGAGACAGCGAGAGAAAGGAGGGTCATAATCTACACATCTAAATTGTATACGTTGCCTACATTTCCATTACAAACATATTATTTGTTAAACTCATGAGAAAAATGACACCGTTTGCTTTTTCATTGTCATGCCATGGGTACTTACTGTACAGTAGTAGCTAGTTAATACTATGTGAAAGTTCAAAAATGGCAGATTGCTTTTGTCATCACATTTCTCTTGTGCTGAAATAAGTCCCAGTTACTGCAATACTGCAGACTTTTCAAATCCACAGCACAGAAACACGCCAAGCTAGGCTCACGGAGTGGCTAATTTGCAGTCCCATGTTGCCAGCATTTTCCCATCCTCGACTGAACCATGTCCAACTCATTTTAATTCTCACACCTTTGCCATCAGCAGTCACGTTTCAGCAGAATATTCATCGACTTGGTGAGCTGCTTTCGAGCACACAGGGTTTTACACAATTCACATACCTATGCAAGTTCACTGCTGATTGGACAACAAACATTTTCACCTCCCTGCACACTGGAATATTCTCCCGGGAACAAAATGTATTCATCCATTTATTTATTTATTCAGTATGTGGGTGTTTTCTGCAATGCTGTATCGGAGCCTGATGGTTGTGGGATAAGGCTAATGTTCTGACGAGCAGGTAATACACAAGTGATTGTGCTGCGACAATATAAAGATAACCTTTCATTTAGACATAAAGAGTTGTAGTGGCTTGCCCTCCCATTTTATTGCAGATCAATAGTATGAAATGGCCTTTCCCCTCCAGAGCACTGGTCAGTGGACTCCTCACTCAGTAAATCCCTGTGGCACCGCATAGCCACTCAATTTTCCGCCTTGAGCCTCTGAGACTCGCATCCAACAGATAAGAGATGCACTTTAAATGTTAAACACTAGAGAACGGTATGTGCATGAGTGTTCACATGTGAATAAACACACATAATACACACACAATGCAGTTTAATAATTTTTAACACTTCGTCTGACAGGATTTGTGATGCCACTTACAATAAGCAGTGCTGTCACTAAATACACAAGACTCCTCTGTTAAATATTGAGATTTTAGGCATTTCCCCGGTAACTGTCGGACGTCTCTTCCTGTGACGGCACCCTGACCAATCAGTGGCCGGCAGCGTGCTTGGAACCTTGCCACAGCATGTACTAAAAAAAAAAAGTAACTGGTACCAGGTACTATGCTAGTGGCAACACAACTTAACCGTGTTGTGCCGAGGCGAGGCAAGCCGGTGGAAACATGCCAATACACACACACACAAACACACGTCATTGATAATGTCACTGAGACCAGTGTGTGTGTTACCATGTGTTACACACATCCTGACATTCTGTTAACCTTTGACATCCACCTTCATCTTCACTCCCCCTATTGAATAATTAATGAAGGCATTTGTACCCTTGTGTAAAGAACATAAATGCTCAGGGGACTCGAGACTTGTACATTTTCCAGGTGAGTGAATCATAATGAATCATGACCCATTTGCACAAGATGGCCACTATTATGGCTTCAGGCACAAAGTGTCACATCATTAAACAAGACATAACACTGTTTAAGCTCCAGCAACATGTACACACACAAAACTACACAAAAGCTACATATAGCCGAGGCAGTTATATAGAAAATGTGGAGAACTCTGCACACTGATGTATGTTATGTCATTTTCTTTTTTCTTGAAAGCACTGCATAAATGCACACTTGTTACAAATACCTTTGTAAAAAACATTTGAAGCTAACAGGTGCTGAAGTCCAACGCATAATTAGTGTGCATTAGTTCCTGAATGGGTTACTGAATGGTTGTTTCTCATGCTGATTAACAACCATATTAATACTGAATACTGAAAGATTTATCCCACTTTTCCCAGAATTGTCACATTCATCCATAGACCTGCAGTTTTCTTTAATTTTGTATTTGTATTTTTTAATATAACTAGGTGTTTACTACTGTACAGAAGAATGAGGGCAACTGTAGTGCTTTAATTGCAAGATAGAATGTTTAAGGGCAATGTTAATTTGCTCTGCTTTGGAAATGTGCAATAAACATTTAGTTTCCCCAATCTTCCTCATTAGTTACCCTCATAGGTATGTTTCTAATACTCAGTTTGATCCTCCCACTCCTTCATTATTATTCTCAACACAAATCTGGGTTCACTCACACTAAAGGTTATTTGATTAATTTCCAAGGCCTGCCGAAACATTTTGCTTCACAGATGATAGAGCTATACAGTATCAGTTTATTCTAACAGTGTTTTACATGTGGATATTGTTAAAATTGCATTGTTTAATATTGTTGATATCTGTGTTGTACTAAAAAAATAAATATCCATGAAGGAATTGTTTTTGTGTGTTCTGAAAATATTGGTTATCAGACAAAAACAGAACATTTGAATATCAGTCTTTTCACCTGTCAGACCTTCAACTTCCACTTAAAATACAACAAAAAGGAATTTTCTTCTTGTTGTTGCTGTTTTTTTTTCCTTTTTCCTGAGTGAAATTGCCATGACATCACTTGACTGGGGTTTATTTTTTTGCATGCCTTGAGGTTTTTGCATAATGTTCATAACAAATGGCAAATGTATGTGCAAGTGTATGCCATCTGAAATGTCTTACTTCAAAGACAAACCACATGAAAGCTTTCTCAAGTCTCATTAAGAAATGGCTTCAAGTGTGAGGCATAGAAAGATCATTGTCAAAAAAAAATTGTGCAGATCAAGAGGGAAAAAAAACTGGCTTCAAGAAAGCTGGTGCATTTCAAACCCTGCAAGTCTCATTCACCCAAAGGACACAACTCTGAGGCCAATAAAGCTATGTCATTCATGCAGTGCAATGTAATGAGGACTGTCCTGAAACTTATGCAGGGATTGTTTGGTTTCTCCGATGTAAAACGCTTGGCACAGCTCAGAAGAGCCAGCTCAAATGGACAGGAATCAGCTGTCCACTTAGAAGGACAAGGGACACTCTTTTTGATGATGTGAATGTTTGCATTTGTTGGAAAGGAGTGAAATAAACCTGGAGACCTCAACCTCCAACACAGTAGGTGACCTAAGACACCAACTATCAGATAACAACATGCTACCCTGAGCTCTTTTCCAAAAATGATCAATACTCCCACACATAAAACCCACAGGTAAACTCCAACACTGACACAATAGCAGACTCTCTTTCACACCTTGAATTCGGTGAAACTGAATTATTTAACACCTCTTGGATGGAAGGTGAAACGTCTATATAACATAACTCTTCTAACTAATGAAGATGACATGGACGCCTGAGAACCTTCACAAATACGGTTTCAAGAAATATGCAAGAATATAAACAGCATATTAAAGTTAGGACTCTGGATAAATGGAGAAAATAACAGAGATCAACAGACAATGGGCATCACTTTACCACCCCCTTAAACCCCCTAAACTCTTCCCAGATTTGACAGTCAGTGTCACATTCAGTACTACTCTCCAGCTGCTGTCATTTAGATTTATTTTTTTTGTTGTTTTAACTATATCTTTTGATGTGCAAAGCCCTAAATCAAACACCCGTGCTTCAATAACTCCCACACCATGAGGTTGACACACCGAAACATCAGTCTCCTCTTAGTTGTCTTAACAATCCTCCGATAATACTATTTATCCTAACTGATAGAGTATGTGTAGCCTTTGAGGAGCAATACATTGGACACAAAAACAAATTGTATCGATAAACTGTACTTCACGATAATCATAACTACAAGTTCAGGATCCCAAGCATTATGACTGACTTGTGAGCACTGTATCTATAAAACTGTATTAACTTGTATCATTGGTTACTTATAATATATTATAATATTAAAAATATTCTACACCGCTAAACTAAGTATACTGAACTAAAATAATTCCACTGCTCAATTCAATTCAAGCAAAGTGATGCAACCTCCAACTTAATTTACCTAACATTGGACTATGGGGAGCCCTAATGGAACTTTATATTGAACAACAAATGTGCCTCTGAGCAAATCCTGAACTCAGGAAAGGTAGACAAAACTAGAGGGAGTGCTGTTTAAAAGCAGTTTAAAGGACCCTAGGAGGAACTTGGTGGGTAAATTATTCATGGATATGGCTTTATCATATTTTCTACATTCTGTTGAATAGTAACACAGTGTTCATCAAATCAAATCAAATTTAAAATGTGTCGGGGAATAGGATGCCAGTCTGGAGAAAAGCAAACAAAACATTTAAAAAGCTCAAATATATAAAAGGCTCAATCAAGAAATGGCAGATGCACCAAACCTTTTTCGTGTTATTCATATTACATCTGGGTTGATCTTGCTCAAAGTTAAATCACAGAAAGTTTACCTTCTCTCCCTTTTATCCTCTCTCTCTCCAACTCTCTGTACATACTTGCACTTGCATAACAAAACACGAGAAGCAAAACTCCTGCTGGCTCATTGGCAGAGGGCTCTGAAGATGTCAAACAGATCAGCTATGTTCCACTCATATCTGCTCAGAGTCTTTACAGCATCGGCTGCATGGCATTATGTCACAGTCTTATCAATTCAGGACACTGCACAGGGTTAGAGCGTAACCTACATCTGTGCATTGCTGCTGTTCAGAACCCTTGGGCAAACCATATGCTGACATAGTACGCTTTTAGAAGATACAAGTGGTGATCTGCAGAGTGACACAGCTGTCATCATCGCCCTCATCATCATCATCATATCACTACATAAAAACAAAGCATTGCACATCTTTCTTATGTCACCTTTCTTAGGTCACTGGTGTTTGTGTCACTTTTTCCAAAAATCATGCTTGAACAAATATTACACATTTAAATTGATTGTTAAATTAATAATGATTTATCATTAATAATTTAAAACCAGCCACACGGTTGGTGTAGTGGTTAGCACTCTTGCCTATGCAGCAAGAAGACTTGGGTTTGAGCCCTGGTTGGAACAAGGGCCTTTCTGCATGGAGTTTGCATGTTCTCCCTGTGTTTGCATGGGTTTTCTTGCTTCCTCCCACAGTCTAAAAACATGCAATATGGGAATTAGGTAAATTTGACACTGAGAGTGAGAATGAATAGTTTTTTGTCTCTATATGTGGCCCTGTGATGGACTGGCGAACTGTCCAGGGTGAACACCGCCTATCGCCCTATGTTAGCTGAGATTGGCACGGCACCCTCCGCTACCCTCCTGTGGAGGATAAAGCGGTAAAAAATTGATGGATGGAATATAAAACTAATTTTTCAGGCACCTGCAGTATTCACAACCCTCATTTTGCGCACTTTATGCAAGAAGTGAACACATGCACCATATACGCCTGAGTAGAACCAAAAGGCCATAATAATGACTTACTTCCACAACAAATTTAACAGCAGTCTGAATGCAGATGGGAGCTCCGGAAACCAGAACTGCTGAGATCACTGCCAGATTAACAAAAAAAAAATATGTACTGGCCAGCTGCAGCCATTTCAGTTCAATTATGAGGGTAAATTATAAGGTTATTATGAGAATGACAAACATTAGTCCTTTCTTTGCCAAGAAAAAAACTCACTAAATGAAAAAGATGGCTCTGCACATTAAGGTGTAACTATACAGTGATTAAGGCTTATCTTTTTGGCAGTACATGTAATCATAGTAAATTCATGAACCTATAAAGACATCATCCAGTGATTACACTGATTGATGCATTTTGTACTTACAACAGTTCAAGAGAAAATAAAGTCATATTAAACAAAAAATATTTAGAGTAAGAATGAAAGCAACACCGTGTACCGTGGACAAATTGGGCAAGAATTGGGCAATAAAAATGGAATCAACAGTTGATCACACGAAATCTTGCAGAATCTGTCATGATTTGATTGAAATTTCCCTTTTTCTAAGAGGTTGGGACAATTATGTGTGTGCGACCAGTGCAACTTCCCTTCACAACAATATCTAAGCATCGGAGACAAACATGCCCTCTAAAAAGTTGCAAAATTCAAAACTAGCAATTCAATTCAGAGTGGAGTTAGGAGATGTTGTTACAGAACAAAATTGACTAGACAGCATGCTAGCAGAAGCCCGCCTCTATAAAGCACCATTACAGCATTACAGCAGATTCAAGACGAGAATTTGTCAAGGACTTTGTCGCTGTGTGCACCAAGTCAAACATTTATGTAAAAAAGGTAAAGGAGCTATGTATCTATGAATGTCACCAGTATCTAAAGCAGGATTTTCTCAATCCTGGTCCTGAGGACCCACTGATCTACTTTGTATCAGGGACAATATGAAACCATTCTTTTTTTGTTTTTTCTTACACAAAATGAGTTAATGTGTGTGTTTACTCATTTTACATTCAATAAACATGATGGAGCATGTCGGGGAGACAACAGAAATATCAAACACCTGAGCTAATGTCTAAAACTCATTAGAGGCTGGAGGACCAACTGAGCTAACAATGACAGAAGCACAGATGTGTCACATGCCAAAGTCTAACTTTTAAATATGAATTTCTGCTAGATTCAAGCTCTTGCCAAATGAGTTCACATGATGCTGATTAAGCCTACGGACGTCCATGTTTTTGTCAGCTTGAAAACGAATTCCCCCACTTTGCCCTCCAACTTCAGTTGAGAATTGCTTGCTGTAGTATGGCAAGTGTCCATTGTGTAGCATGCCAGGAAACAGGGGTTCCAGGCAGTCTATGAACATCACTACCTCTCACAGGGTTCAAAGCCTCTTAGCAATTCTGTCATCCAAATTCAAACGAGGGATAGAAAAGAGTGCAAAGAATGGAGAAGCTCAAATCCCAAGAGCCCCTCCGCCCCTTCTTGTTTCAGTACTCAGTTTTCGAAAAGTGGAAGATGTGTTGTTATATTTTTTTCTACAGTGATTTCAAGATAGCACTCTGTATCCTCTGAAAATGGCTTCCCTGCAATCTGACACAAAATCATATCAAATCATCACTTTGTATTATTTTGTGTCTTTTTCTGTTTTTCACTGTACAGCACTTTGGTCAGCTTATGCTGTGTGTAAATGTGCTTTATAAATTAAATTTACTTACTTACTACTTACTAAATTTAGGACTACCGTCTAAACTTAGTTTACCTCCAGTATCCAAAACTGCCACAACTTTGATAGAAACTATACAGTGAAAACTTTGAGAAGTATTGCATCCTTCCTTGCCTCCTAAAAGTGTCTGTTTGAGGTCCAGGATTCATCCTTTTCCGCTAGCTTAATGGATTATGACAGTGATGCAGCATGAAGCCTTAATCCCCATGCTGCTGTGGTCTACCCTCCCTTTATGTTAAGCCCCTTGACAAGAGTGTGCATGTGTCTTGTGTGTGTAAGGTGCCAACCAATTCCGAGAGAAAAACTTTGGCCTCAGCCAATGTCCTAAAACAAAGACTGTTAAAGACTCCACTCCTGATGGCCAACTAAGCCATTCAAGTGCCCAGCACAACCACTGTATTATCAGGCTGTAAACTCAAAAATAGATTTTTATTTAACTGCCAAGGAAACCAAAATAAATCAGAATATTTCCACAACATTTATCTGGTGTGACCCCAAATCCTATGGAAGAATATATTAATGTCAGTATTGGCCAGCATGAAGAGACAGGGTCTTGCTAATGTTGTTCTGTCAGTCAATTCACTGGATGAGTGCTGGATGAGAATCACCTGTGCATGTAGACAATTTCACCATCGTGCTCTTTAGAGAAACAGATTATACATAAAAGATTAGCGCTCAGATCAAGCATTCATTAAAAGGAGCAAGTTGCATTGGCAAGGTTGCAATTCATGCTTAAGTAAAGCAGTCACAGGAGCCAGAGGCCCCCTGAGGATAAGAAAAGTTAAGACGGAAATAAATCAATAGTCCTTCTCTGTGTTGCGGCAAAGCAGGCAGTGAAGCAGAGAACCTTGTCCTGACATCTCATGAAGGAAGAATGACATGTCATTGTCAATGTCCCACATCATGGAGATCCCATCCAAGATGGGGGAATTAGGAAGGAGAGTTGAGAGGCTAAGTTTTTGTGTAATTCATGTCACGTTTAATCCATGTAAGAGCACACACTTTTGTATTTGATTTATCAGGAGGTTTTTTTTATACGGGTACTGATTAGGGCTGTAAAGTCCCAGATCGATAAATTCTGATTGGTCGACTATTTGCGACGTTAATTTTATACAGTCTATGGTTAATTTGATTTATTCTGGAGGAATTTTGAGTAGATGAACAAATCAGTATTGGCATATTTCAATATTTTAGTCTAATAATCGTTGTTTGTTTTATAACTGCAGCCGCACTCACCCGCAACAACGGCAGCAGTCTATTTGTGTCTCAGCCGCAAAACTGACCTCCTATGTTCAGTCTCGCTCTGTGCGAGGACATGCACAGAGCCATACAATCTAAATATTCCTCAATATCACAAGTTGACATAGTATATTTTCGGAAATCATGGGCTATGCACGTGATGCACAACATTTTCAACACCCACCCCCCTTGACTAGTCAATTTTGAGTCGAAATTTCAGGGCTTCAGTCGACCAAGAATTTCTTTGGTTGATTACAACCCTAGTACTATTGAAAAAGTGCAATACAGAGGAAAAAAATACATAATTTTTTGTTGTGGATCGTGTGCATCCAGTTATCTACATACATGACCTTATTAAACCTAAACCTATTGTAGATACAATGTAGGTCAGATATTTCAATATGTTGAAAAATCAATAGATTAATCTAGACATAACTAATAGGGCTGCAACAATTATTTGATTAATCAATTATTAATTGCCAACTATTCTGATAATCGATTAAGCATTTTGAGGGTTTTAAACAAGTGTGGGTTTGTTTCAATAATTAAAACAGCTCCTTAAATGTGAATTTAACCACTAACTGTCACCAATTTGTTTTTGTTTTTTTTACAGACCTGAAGATGTTTAGTTTGAGGCTAAGTTGAGGTTGAAAAACGGGCATGTCTGGGTTTGTGTCCAAGCAAACAGTAATAGTTCCTCATTAAAGGCTTTGATGTAATGTTAATAATGTACTGTATGTCCAAATCTCATAACATTTATACAGGCAGGGACAAGGAGATTGTGATGTTCAACAGCCAACAACAAATGAAGCTCAGAAAGCTTAAGAAAGTAAAGTGGCTTTTGAAATTCTTGCTCATATTCAATTATCTCTTAGTGGGCCCTTAAATTTCTTGAGTGCGATGCTATATGGAAGTACAGAGTGACTGGATACACCTCACTAGAAACTAATTGGACAATGAAAATAGTGGTACTTTTTGCTGACAATGTACATTATTTCCCTATGATGCAAAAGATCTTTCGGATGTTTGGGTGATTTTCCGCAAACATAACTTTGTCAGTGGAAATGGAAAAGCGCAAGATAAGGTGCTTTTATAAAAAAAAAAAAAAAAACAGTTTTGTTTTGAAACATGATGAAACCCTTTTCCTGTTTGCAAGGCTGGAAGTTTTATTGTTGAGTTCACCATTTTTCTAACACCATACATATCCTTTCATGTGTCTACACAATCGCTTTTTGTATTTTGTTGCTCAGTGAAATGTCTCAGGACTATTCATGTGTTACTTAGACTCTTTTGCTTCAAGTAGCAGATAAGAGAAGATAAAAAAGGACTACATACTGCTGTTGTAACAGGTAAAGCTGGAATAAAAGCCAGTAAAACTAAAGCATTCTCTAGAGGCCTGAAGAGTAAATAGACTGGATGGCAAGTCTTAGACGGGTCAGCCAATACCTACAACAAAGCAGCTGTTTTAGAGGAAATGTTGCTAAAGATGTCTGTACGGAACAAAAAGCTCCACCCAATGTTATACCGTTTTATAGCATATTTACATTTAGTATATCCTTCTGTAATACTGATATAATACCATTGCCCCAGTTCAAGCCACACTGATGTAAGTGTAGTAGTAAAACAACTATTTTTGCAATATCTGACAATGTTTTTGTTTGCAAGTCATCATCCCATGTGTCACACGCAATCTTCGAGACACCTCATCAGGTCTCAATAGAAATGAAACAGCAGCATTTGTGCCTTGAAAAGGTTGGGAGTGAAATGGAATGTCTCTTTAAGCTTCAGCCTCTGGCTGAGGGCAGGATAAAAGGATAAAAATGTGTTACCTGTCACGTAAACTAATGAAAAGATGTTCTCTGCAGCTGACACTGTCTTGTTATTGCACTCCTACCATTAACAGTGGTTCTGTTTCTTACAATAAGCCACGACAGCATGACAGCGGGTCAGCACACGCAACTCCACGAGACTGAAACCTGAGAAGCTAAATAGAATTCAGCCATCAATAATTGTATCCACATTGGTGCTTTTTCAACTGTGCTATGTCCAAATGTGATAAAAGGATCTACAGGAGATCCCAATTTAAACTTATTACGGTCTGCTGAGTTGCATGTGACACCTAGAGGTAGTTTTTAGAACAACGCTTGAGGTCAATGTTTGTTTTTATATTGAACCAGTTTGAAAAATCTTACATCTTCAAATTGTTTTTTTTTTATATTGCGTCTGTAAAGAGTGCCCTAAATATACCATTATGCATGAATGGAAGGGGAAACAAGGCTGGGGGTGTTTTGTATACGAGGACATTTTCTATCTGAAGAAAGCAACAAAAGGGAAAACATCACTGAGCATAAGCCAGCAAATCAAAACATCAATTGAACTGAATAAATAGAAATAACCACATTCAAGAAATGAACATAAAACACAAAGCCATCAAAACAAAATGTAATGCAGGAGAGGCAAAATAATGAAAGCATTAAATTAAAGCAGACACGTGTAAAATGGATTGGATGAAAATAAAAACCACACTAAAAAGCTGATTAATATTTAGTTCTTATTGTTATATTAAATGAAAGTAAACAACTATAATTTGACATTTTAATCACAAAATAATATTATGCTTTTTTCAGTGCTGTATAATAGTAAAATTGAAAATTTATGGAGTAATAATTATAATTTTGCATCAAATATATCATTTCAGTTAAAGAACTTCTACATACCGGTGTATTAACCATTACAGAAAGATAATTATTTAGGTATGGAATAGGGAAGGCTTAATATCACTTTTTTGTGTCCAATACGATACCAATATCACATCATATATCAGTTCAACATAGTCTTTTTGCCTCTTTACGCACATTTGTGCTGCATAAACCACCTGTACCACCCACCTACAGGTCATTGACACACTGCTCTAAAGGCACTGCAGATATTTGCAGCCCTCAAACACACTGTCACAATAACCCATGTTTGGTCATCTGTTCCACTTGAAAACAAACAAACAAAATCAACAGTGGCAATGTAACCCGCTATAATACAGTTTACATCTTTATAACAAGTGATCCAGCCAAGGTGCAACAAGCAAGTAAATCGATGCTGATCTCACATTGACCTCACAAGTATCAGGGATGCCATAAAACATCAGAACCATCAATCAACATCTGAGGAAGAGCATAGGTTCCAGATACGTTTTAAGCTTATTGGTATGCCAGCTTTTTTTGTTGGTTTTATGTCAAAGAGAAAAAATAACTACCTGTGTCACCAGGGGCTCCAAAAGCCTCTCCACAGTCAGGGTACGGATTTCAAGACTCTTAGGATCCCATTTCAACAGGATGGGGGAAGTGGCGGTCGTCATGGTTTCTGTTGGGGGGGGGAAAGTGTATAATTGGTTAGAAAAGGTTAAGAAAAGCTATGACAGAAAGAGCTTAATCTAGCAGAGCAGAAATAAACCAGGGAGAAAATGTGTCAAAACAGTTATGTAAATGGAACAAAAGTGAGGAGGAAATCAACTCAATCAGCTAACGAGTGGCTTCGGGGAGCCAAATGTTTTAGTGAGTTGCATCATCAAATGGTTAAGTCAAGGAGAAAACTTTTCAGTTTGAAAACCATATACTTTAAGTTGCTGTTTTCTTTGTCCTAATGTTCCTAAAGTAATAACTCAGTGAGTGAGCTTGTTTGTTTAGCTTTGCCTCATTTGCTAATGTCAGCATGCACTTTGAAAAACAACATATAATGGGCTTTTATAGATTCTGTAAAAACAGAGTCAAACATTATGTAAAAAAAAAACCTAAATACTCACAATACACAATTGCCAAACACGGCGACTAAACCATTAATCAACGACTGCCCACTCCCCTGGAGAGAAGTACAAAACATTTGTGTAGCTTGTCATAATTAGGTGCATTTTTGTCATTTGATTTATTTGTGTTCTTTCTTTGCCCACATTTCTTCAGACCGTTATTACTTGGTGATAGTGATGTGCTGGAGCATTACACGAGAAGGAAAGGAGTCAAGGGAATAAAAACTTGACAAAACTTTAAAGTACAATAAAACTTGAGTTCCATTTATTCAGCTTAACTGCCAGCCCAAGAACCTCATTCCTGGATCAGCAAAACCAAGTAAAACATACACTGTAGAGATAAGCTCAGCAACATCATTTGTACACATATTTGGACAACCCACTCTTTAATTAGAAATATTTAATTTCAGGATTTTAAAAATTATCTCAGCGGGGTTATACTGGGTGAATGTGAGAACCAAACAGCTGGCGAGAGGGTGGCTGTCTGTTGTTACTGAGTGGATGGGTTTCTACAGTAAGCAATTTCCGAATGGGCCAGCTGGGACAGGCCTGGTCTACTGCCAATGTCAATGAGGCAGAAGGGAATAAAGAACGTGAACTAGAATGACAGATCTGGGCCAGAGACCTCTAATATAACACCCCGAGGGTTACGTCAGATGAACAGTATAACTAGCAACCTGGAACTACTGATGAAACCACAAGTCAGACATTAGTTTCCTCAACAGAATACAAACCTCAATCTTGAAAATATGCATGTTCACTTATTACACTCTGGTATCATTGCATTTTTGACTCCGTCAATGTGGGCAGGTATAATTCAATCAATCTATCATGCTCAGGAAACATTAACAACAACATTACTTGCACTGTATTACACAGTGGAGTGAGGGTGTATTGCATTTGTGCCGCAGCTGCTATCAATGCGGTGAACGAAATAACAAGTTTTTCTCGAAAGGCTGATTAGTAGATACTACTCACTGTATTTTGGATTTAAAAAAAAAACATAAAAAACATGTGAAAGTGTGGGCTGCTGTCTGATAAATGCACTCTACAAGCCACTGTTCATAATAAACTTTTTCTTGTCATTTTCTTCATTTAGTCATCAATTGTACATACACTGTATATTCCCATGTAAAATTAGCCTTTAAAATTCTGCTGTTCAGAATGGTGAGTCATTTTGCACACACACCCACACAGATGCACAACTGTATCCTCTGTTGTGGGGGGGGAAAACCCTGCAATTTATGCACAAAAACCTGCAAGAACATGGCAGATAAGCAAGATAAAATTCAGGGGAAAATGTCCCTGCATAAGGGAGTTTCTCACAAAGCTAGAATGAAAACACCTAAGAGACCATCATCTGTCAAAGGGGCTGTCGTCAGTAATGCTGTTAGTCAGCACATTCAGCTGCACCATTTAACAGCAGATGTGACAGTAGTGAAAGCTTTCTGGGGATATATATCTGAAATAAATTTGAAAAAGTCTCTCCACCATGTATCACTGATGGTACCTCCAACAAATTAAGTTACTATTCATGAAGAAGAGAAAAAATATATATGTATGGGCAACAAAAGTGTACAGTCACACTATGTTTGTGTCTGTGGTTTCAGATATCAGCTCATAGATGGTTTACATCTGACTTTATTCAGTCTGGAGTGCACACAAACACACAGCCAAATTCATGACATCACCGCTGTCCAAAGAAATTCACAGCACATAACGGAGTGTGATCAATTAGTTTGACAGGCAACGTGCATCATGACTGGCAGTGCTGATGAGTTAGTTTGTGTTTGTTTTTTAACCAGACAGCACAGAATTGTTTAAAAAGCAGACACCAGTTTGACCCTTAGAACACAGAACATTGAGGCTGTTTTTTTCCCATTACTACATTACAATACAGAGGCTATAATAATGTGCGATATATTGTCTTTTATCCTATTTTTTTAGCATAGCCTATAGGCAATCTCATCTCAAATAAAAAGAAAATGTTTCTATTTTGTCACAGCACAAGTATCACTACTCCCTTTTTTTTCTTTTAAATATGTGATATAAAATGAATCATAATTTTGACTCAACAACAAAAAACAACACGAAAAAAAACACATTTTGTAAAGCCTGAAGATATGACCTATAAACACACACACCCCCAGGGTATCCATATAAGGACATGTTACTAAGGGTGTGCCTGTGGCACAGATCTGCGCCGCATGCGCACTCAGGGTTAAAAGTAATATGACTAAAAATCAAACAGTTCAGCTCCCATGTCCATTTGTAACAGAAAAACCAATCGTCCTCAATGAAAGCTCAGCAGCTCACTGAGGCAGATGCAGTCTTTCTCCATCAGATCAGTTCAACTCCACAAACATGTTTTCGTGAAGAATGTGAGTCACATTTTTTGATGCCTTGCCATCTGCTGTGTACAACTGTGTGAGCATGTTCACGAAAATGAAGAAAGAAGAAAATATTTATTTACTGTGCGAGAAAAACAAAATCCAAATACTCAAATTGAAAGGACTAAAAAAAAAGTTTTTCGTAACTATGCTTTCCTGCTTTGGCAGTGAACACCTTCGAACAAACATTGTTTACTCTCTTGCTACGGTCTATTTTCCAAATAACCCTAACAAATGTTGTTTTGTTTTTTTTCTGCCCTGGGACAGGTTTTGGTAAAGGGTGGCTGTGGTTCAGAGGATTTGGAACTAATACAATGCACAGGGATTAAAATTGGCATCTGCTTGACATTTTCTAGGATTTATATCGTAAACAACCCCAGCATTCCCATAAAGATTCTAGTTCACTCAAATTAAACAAAAAAACAACATATACTGTAGGCAATAGATTCATGCATTTTTAAAATAAAGTTAAGAAAAACTTATGAGACTTATGATGTACTATAGCATTTCAAATACTTTGAATGTTTTCTGGTTTTATTGTCTTATGCTTATTCATTGCTTTAGGTTTAATAGTGGAAAATCCACTGTGTTTTATATTAGGGGACGGTGTGTTGTTTTACATGTTACTATGGTTTATTGTGTGGTGTTTCAATCACACTAGATTATTTTCACAATCGATTAATCTGTTGATTATTTTCTCAATTAATCCAGTACTTGTTTGGTCCATAAAATGTCAAAAAATGTTTATCAGTGTTCCTGGAAATGATGATGCTGCCAAATGTCTCGCTTTGTCCACAAAACCATTTACTTAATATTAAATATTCACATTGAAGAAGCTGAGAAATCACAAAACTTGTTTTAAATATTAAAGAACAAACAAAAAGAAAACAATCCAACTGATTAATCAATTATCAAATTATATAGTAATTGTTGCAGGCCAAAAGGAGACTCTATGTTAATTAATAATGCTTTCCATTTGTCCCACATATCACAAATGTAGATTAATCAAAAATTATTTTATTTTAAATTTAAAAGACATAACATTACGATTAATTGTTCAGCCCTACACAGAACCAGCCCAAACACGAGGAGCAGCTTGTATCTGGAGTAAATGCTAATTCATTTACTTGGTAAGAAAAGTCTGACATGGAACAGGAATCAGAGGAAGGTCCCCAAAACAGACCAAAACACCATCAACTTCATGTAACACTGCCACATTAAGTTAACAGTATTATCACCTGGATATGAACAAATTAAATAAGATGAAGTGAGATGGCTTAACAAAACACAGCGCATTCATTTTGGCACATTTTCCAGCACAGGCGCTACTTAATCACATCACTTTCCATCTCAAAACACTATGGGGCTCTCAAAGAAGACTGTTTTCCCCCACCGCCTGTGTTTTTGTGGGACAGAGTGTCTCCCAGTAACAACAGACAACACTTCACCATCACCTTGGCAACGTCGGCCACTCCTGCTATAAAGTTGGCCTTGACAGACAACTGCTCTGGTAACTTCCGATAACTAACTCCAACACCATGAGTCAGACGTGTCAAGCGTTATAGCGAGACATACAAATTAACTTTTAACAGTATATAGAACCCTACCCTGTGCCTCACTATCTAAAAATATGCACGTGAAAATGTTTAGATACATATGAGCCATTAGCTTGTAGATCATGTGAAATCTTGTTTGGAAACACTCTTCTTAAGGAATAACTACACAGATGCAAGCACAGGTGGTCAGCTGCTAGCACAGCAGGCTCATATGGAATGTCTAATATTTCTCTCTTACTAGTTCACACCTGGTGTTTTAGTTTTCACCCTGAGGGCGAGTTTAACCGGACTCTAACTTCTAAACGTCCTTTATATCTGTGAATGTGTGAGACTGTGAGCTTGCTTTTCAACCGTCTTTCCATGAGTACAACAATTGGGACGGATTATGATACAAACAAAGAATGATGGAGTTTAAGATGGCATATTTCACATAAATTACAAAAAACAATCACATAAAGTAGCTGAAACATAAATAAAGTGCTGACAAAACCAGAAAACCTCATATAAGCTTCTCCGGTCTCACAGGTTTTCCTGCATTAGCAACTTCAAAGCTGTACTGCATCTCTGCCCTTTCTACCCACATTCTGCACAACTGTGGCAGACTGTGTAAACTCAAGTCACTGCTCAAGTTAAGAAGGCTAAGATATGAAACCAACATAATTATCTACACAATTTGTTGTGGCTCTAATTGCTTTCAATTCATTTGATTTCTGTTTCCTCAAAATTCTCTTTTCATCTCATGTGAGCCAAACATCCATTAGGGGATTTGAACTGTGAGTGTTTGAATGAGACATAAATTACATACACAGAGAATGAGAGCACAAGGACAAACATTTAACACTCCTGCCATGTCTGACTGAACAGCATCGGGGTTTTGTTATACACTGTTAAACACATAAACGAAGCAGGGGTAACTGTGGCATCTGTACAGAGATCACCATTGCAGCTTTTCCAATAAAAGTTAGCTTATTCTTCACAGAATGTTTTCGATTTTTTTATTGGCCATTAAATAATATTAGGGTTAGGTCAGTTCTGCTTCTGTCAGCCATTTCCAGAAATAATGCTGATCACGTGGCAGAGGGAAAACTGCTAATGGATGTAAAGTAATTACCTCGGTCGACCAGGTGTGAGCTGTGTACATGTTTGGAATATGTGATTGTGTGCGTGTGCATTTGTATTTATTATCTCTTAAGGACCTTTTCTGACATAAACAGTGACTGTCAGGAACAGTAGCCCTTATGGAGACCAACACCTGGTCCTACTTAAGGGCAGAACATCAAAAGTTAAAGGCTAAGACTTGAATTGTGGTTAAGGTTAAGGTCAACTGCTTACGGTTCAAGTTGAGGATAACACTTTGTTTAGGCTGTCCAAAGGAATGGAAGTAATCACAGTGTGCTAAAAAGAAAAGCTCCACAAACCTGTGTGTGTCTCACAGTTTGAGATGTCTTAGATTATTTATCACACTGCAGGACTTTTGCAGTTTAACTATATATATTTCACCAGTAAAGTACAAAAACTGCACTGACCAAATTAAAATGCCCCCCTTCATGCCACTATAATGAATGAAGTGCTGCCTACAAGAAATGATTAATTCCATGATTGATTAATCAGTCTTCTGTTTTCTCAATTAATTAAATTGTCATGTTGAAAAATGACCATTACAGATATTTATAACCCAAATGTGAGACCCAAAAATTAATCAGGAACAGAAAAGAAAAGTTTAAAAAAACATAGAGATTATATTTCCATTTTAATAAATACAATTTACTGATAATCAAAGCAGAAGTCGAGGAATGGTAATGTTGGCAGGTCCTAGCCCTGTAAATTTTGTAGTGACAAAAAAATAACGGTATTCAATCTAGTGTAAACTCCCACTAACGTATGAGCAGATTTCATTTAGAAAGTGAACAGTGCAAATTGAACGGCAAGTACTAAAAGGAACTGACACATGCAGACAAGGCCTCGGACAGCTCATTAAGATGTCCATCCACACAATTACATAAATCATTTCAGATCAGCCGACACGCTTGCATTTCATACATGGACATGTTCATGAAAAAAATAATAATAATACTCGTCCAATCATCAATCCAGTACATGAAGCACTCTGACAAAATAGTAAATCAAGTTTCAAGTTCAGATTACCTCAAGAAATGTGTACTTTTGCACCGCAGCTTGGCAGACTTGACTTCCTTCTGGCTAAGGCTGAGTTCTACCTGGGTTACCTTTACATAAAGTACTGCTATGCACAAATCCTAAAGGGGAAAGTGGCAGAATGTTTTTTAAGACCACAGGGAGCATTCCTGACTCGTATACAGGACCGGAATGTTAGTCCGCCTGCCATAAATAGAGAAAAACATACTGTGATATACAAGTGGAGCAAGTCTTTTGATCATTTCTCACATTAAATACATGTTCCTTTAGTGCATCCGATTGGTGGGTTTTTAGCTCATGCCATTATAAAGCCGCTTTCTATGATCTTGACATTCAGAGTCAAGCTACTTCCAGATGACTATTCATTTTAAATAATACTCTCACTTATGAGATATTTTGAGGACTTGCACATTTATTTTTGGTCGTGTTTTCTTTCTTTTTATTGTCAAAAGTGACTGACTGATGTATGGTGGTCTTAATGGAAGTAAAAAAATAAATCCCAGGGTTGTCACGTTGATCATTTAGGATGCCTCATTGAAAAAAAAAAAGCTGTGGCAGTTTGATCAGTGAACCTCAACAAAGCAGGCAAACAGCAGCAGTGACAGTTAAGACAGATATTCTGCTGAGTCAGAACTTGGTTTGTAAGTCTATTGATTGAGCACCTCTTATACAGAGTCACCCCATACAGCGTCTGCAGGCAACAGCAAACAAAGGGGGGGAAGAAAATGGTAATAACTTTTACTGTGGGCCCTACAAACAAAAACAAACCCCTGCTGTCTTTGCTACATGTGATGCCTGTGGCCAGTCTTTTTCCCAACCTCTAACAGGAAGTCACATACTATGTATACTGCTTCAGGAAATTAGCAGATTTTTAATTCTAACCAGGCAGCCCTTAAGTCAATTGTTATTCCAGCTTTTCAGTGATGTTGCTAGGTCCACACGTCGTGTCCCTGACACATTCAAATCTAACAAGAACGCATGCATCCCATGGATGCATCGCATTTATGAGGAGTGACATATTGTGCAGCATTTTCTCAGCATAAGTCTCACCGTGGCAGCCTGTGTTGAACATGACACAAAGTGGACGAATTAGGTGAAAAGAACAACAACATGACATTGTACCATGATGCCTTGTTTTGATCAGCTGCTTTTCTCCAGATGCACTGTGCTGCTCACTCACGCTTATAAAGTTTACAGGAAAAGTTTACAGGACCTGGCTCCATACACTGTACAAGTGTGTGAACTTGTGCAAACCCAAGTTAGCAGCAACGACAGCTGTCGCTATTTATGCAGAAATGTAAAATTAAAGCTATAATATCAAACCACCTGTTCAACAATCATGTAAAGAAGAAATATTTTCAGCACTGGTCTGTCATTAATTCTGTTCTTTAACTGCAAACCTCACTTAGGATGTTTACAGGATGTATAGAGAAAATCAATCATATGATTGATTTTACCGCCATTTTGTTTTCAGAGACACAATATTGGGTTAATATTAATTGTAGCTGCTATAGAGACAACATTTAGTTATTAACTCTGATATTTTTAATAAACAACATGTATGACCATTACGTTGCTTTTACATTTGTTTCAAGTATATAATTGTGTAAATATTCAACTAAATACTGTCACTTTTAAAGTCACTTATTTTTAGTTTCTAGTGTGCAGCTTAAACTGCCCACAAACCTATCAACATTACTGATGGTTACCCTTTTCACCTTAAAATCCCGACTTACTTACATTTGTGTTTCAAGGTTATTGAAGGTTATTTTACATTTTATGTAGTGGTCTAAAATGCAAGGACCAAGACTTTTCTCTAAGTCTGTGTTGGCATGGATTACAATCACTAGATGGATGTATTAACAAATGAGGTTAATACATGATAAGCATTCAGGGAGCAGAGAAATAAGGCCACATCAAGAGCAAACACAAGCAGGGTTGTTGTTTTTTTTTCTTTTAACATTTAGCTACACCACAAAATGTAGGACAAAACTTGCTGTCATCAAACAGTTAATTGTGTCCAATTTGCCTAATCCAAAAATCTGTGTGTTTTTGGACTGTGGGAGGAACACACTGACTTGGGAAAAAAAAAAAAATGTTTGAAAAGCATTATCTCTGGCAAACAGACACGCCTTGAGATTGAAAGCCTGTTAATATTTTACTTTTGACTGATCAAATCATTTTTTGCAAGATCTCTTCATAGGTTGACATGATCTTAATTCTGCAGGAGAGTGACCTCCAGTGATTCAGTTTGTTCATATTAAAGAGAACTATTTGAACACATTTGTCACAGATAAAATCATTTGAAGATTTAAACACAAGTGTTGCTTAAAATGGGACTCAGTGGTTATTTACAATATAACTCAAACTTTAAGACTAAAATCCCTGTCATTTGTTATTAGGGAAAGTTTATATTCCAACACTGCACTGACCTAGATTCAGAGCAAGCTAAGCATGCAGATTTTTTTTTTGGTAGTGGGGGAGTCTCTAAAAGCAGAAGTCAAGGCTCAACCTGTCATATCGCTGCTCCCTAGAGTCGTGTGCTCAGAGTGGCCAAAAGAGGCTGATCAAAGTAGAGCACAACCTGTGAAATTCTTCAAGCAATCATGTTCTCTTAGGAATTAAATTTAAAAGAAGAAAAAAAACCTTACAAATCACATTTAACTCATCCTCTGAAAAACACTGGCCTCTGTTTGGAAGATGGCTGTCCATGAAGAATTCTGTATCAAGACACCTTTAACAGGTATGAAATACACTGTTCAAGCAGCAGTGTATTTCAAACCTGTCAGATCATGTGTTTAACAACATCTTTCCAACCCCAGTCTCGTCCTCCTTCGTTAAATTAGTACGACCTATAATCCGTCTTGTTCTGTTCATTTCCTTCTCTAAATAACAGACCTGACTTCAGTATTGTCACAACGTGCTTAGGTTGAGCATTTATACTGTCGACTGCTCAAAGTGCTTTCATTCCCCTACAATAATGTTTTATTATTAACTCCTTTGGGATATACTTGATGTGACATGACAGTCTATAAACAAAAACATAATCTAATTCCTTAGCACAAGTTCTAAATGTAAAAAGCAATAAGATTAATGCATACTTAGTGGTGTGCGATGGCTGGATTTAGCAGCCAAAGTATATGAAGAACTCTTAAATACATCCCAAGTTCTTCCCAAGTCCAAAATGCATAATATGCTGTACAATGTGAGGGGAAAAAAAATATCATCCCCACTTCCCTTTGGAGGGCTATTGTAGCCAAATCTCTTTTTGACCACAACAATTCATCACATATGGCCCAAGCAGATGCCAGAGTAATTACACGACATGTGTGCCAAAGCGATCCATTGTGGTAAATATTACATTAGTCCCCCCAAATTTTAGAGAGGAAGCAAAGTGCTAAAGATAAAACCTGTAGCGTTGTAAAGTACTAAAAGTGCACACACACCTATACATGTGCATTCTACTGATCAAGGTTGAGAGCAAGATTAAATAGTGTGTACATAAAAAGCAGACGGAAGATGACCGAAGATAATTATTATACATATATACAGTATATAAGTAGGGATGCACAATATTGGACTTTTTGCTAATATATTGGGAGTGGTTGGGCCAATACCCGATACTGATATATAAGATAAGTATTTCTTTTTGCCTAACTCCAGAGGTTATTTAGTATCTTTTGTAGTGAAATAACCTCATATTTTTCATGCATAATGTGTAAATAAATTATCTCATCATCATCATCATCATCATCATCATCCTCCGCTTATCCGGGGCCGGGTCGCGGGGGCAGCAGTTTCAGTAAGGGACCCCAAACTTCCTTTTCCGGAGCCGCATTGACCAGCTCCGACTGAGGGATCCCGAGGCGTTCCCAGGCCAGAGTGGAGATGTAATCTCTCCACCTTGTCCTAGGTCTACCCCGAGGTCTCCTCCCAGCTGGACGTGCCTGATATACCTCCCTCGGTAGGCGCCCAGGGGGCATCCTTACCAGATGCCCGAACCACCACGCAGCGGTTCTACTCCGAGCTCCCCCCGGATGGCCGAGCTTCTCACCCTATCTCTAAGGGAAAAGCCAGCCACCCTCCTGAGGAATCCCATTATTATACATTATACATAATAAATTATCTTTATTGTGCAAAACAAATAAGCATAAATAGCTGTCAGGGCTCTAGCATAGAAATCAAGGAGGTTTTTTAGCCTACTACTATTTTGGTCATTAGTCATATCTGCAGATCATGGCCGATATTGTGCCAATAATATATATATATTATTTGCATGCATTCCGAAATACAAGTTTTGTATTCAGTTTGCAAATATTACTGGCGGAAAGACTCCAAGCAGTTTCTTCTAAACACCACACAACATGTGAACATATTTTGTTTCGAAGAAAACATCAGCAAAGAAGCTAAAACCTTAAAGTTCTAAAGGTTGTGTCATACTGTATGAGCGAACTGAAGATATACAGTTTTTCCATACCCATTAAAAAAATCTAATTAGTTTTACCCATGAATCAATTTGTTCATCTCCATCCTTGCAGTTAGGCCTTTGCTTTTCACATCATTCAATGCAGCCCTTTCAAGCACCATTTTAACATCTACTTTAACACCATTGATACAAGTCTATTCTGCCCTGTGACAGTTGCAACCAATTTCTGTTAAGTCAAAGAGGTTTCTAATAGCTGTTTGAAACAAGTGCTATGACAGGATGATAAAGTGTAAATTGCCATCAGTAGGTGTAAGTGTGACAATATACAACCATGATTATAGGTCTGCAGGAACAGGTCTATTGGTCATGACTTATAACCCTTTTAACCCAAAATGATGCTTCTCTAAAATGTTAAATGTGCCTACACATTACAGTGGATTTCATTAATCCCCCAAGGTGACAAAAACAGCTCTGAGCTCACTCATCCACCATAATGAATATCTACTGTTAACAATGACTGCAGCATGAGCACTTTTTTAAGAAGAGAAATAAGGCAACCTATGACTACTGCCATGGGATTAAGCGATGGTAGTATAGTCATCAATTCACCAGTGTCTTGAGAATAAACTCTGATACTGGTCTACTCTAAATGGGTCAAAAAAAGAACAAATACAGTTGTGTAATTCCACTACATGGGGTGGGTATGTAACCACCTTTGATGTTGCTCTCAGTAAATGCTAGGGTTTTCTTTTTCAGCTCTTACAATCAGCCTTCTGTTCTGCTTCTGACAGTTTCTCAGCTCTAAAAAATACAAATGTACACCAATCCAAACTTTGCCACTAATATTAAGACACACTTCAGAAAGTGTTAAAATAACACCAAACGCTTGCAAGAATTAAACAAACTTTACGACTAAGCATCACTGCTTGGCAACAACTCAGAGATAATTTCCACTAACAGAAATCAAAGAAAAGTTCAGTGTCGAATGTTGTATTACAGACTTGCAAAAGGTCTAGCCATTTAAGGGTTTCTAATTTTTAAAAGAACTTCTGGTTTCTTCTGATTTAACGTAAGAACAAAAATCAATCAATCCTTCCATCATCTCACATTTGTCATGATACTTATTGTGTCATTTTGCACATATGGCCCAGCTAGGTAAAATATAAGATCTTGCATAAAACAGCAGACATTGTCAGATAAAGGGGTTTCCATTAACAAGTAATATAGTCTCTGTGTACAGTCTCTGTGACTGTGCTGTCAAATCAATGAGGTCACAATCTATTATACATCTGTAACATTCAACCCAGTTCACTCTGATGTATATTATGAGGGAGAATTTAATGTCTGCTTATCTCTTGTTCTTTTGAGGGGACACAATATTGAGTTAAAAGTGGATAGTGAGTGACTGTATAGTGAAAAAATAACAAAATGGGAAGCAATCTATAAGGATCATTTGAGAGAAAATGGGGGAAAACACTGAAAAATGTATGCACCCTTTGTGCATTTGTAAGGCAAGCATTTCAATGAATATCAGTGAGTAGCTGGCTTATTGTAAGCTTTTAACACCCTTGTTTCTGGTTTATTTATAGAAAAAGATCTGCCTCTTGCCATCTTGACTCATGAAATGAATATTTGACTTCATAAAAAAAAAAGGAAAAGGAATTCTATGTCCACAGATTTCAGCTGAAAGCTTGTGTAGGCTAAGCCCTGGACGTCAAATCCTGAAATCGCCCCTGGACAGAATATAGATTTTCTGTAAGGCTAGAGAAGAAAAGCAGTCACCTAACAATGGAAAAGTTAATGCACCAAGACAGAGCTTACACAATGTGGGGGAGAAGCTGGGGACAATACTTGGAGCCCTTACTGGTCCCTGATGTTGTCTGTGTTGGGGGGTGGAAAGAAGAGTGAGGAATAGGGAGGTCCGGAAATTTAAATGGCCTCTAGCAAGATATTTCTTTGTAGCGTAAAAACGATCAGTTGACAATAAAAAAGGACAGAGTCACAGAGAACTTTCTAGGAACAAGAACATGGCCTCTTGTGGCTAAAGAAACCCTAGATGGTGAGAATGATCCTGGATGTTTGCATAAGAATTACCCTCAGTTTAATAAACTGCATTGTTTGTGCCCTTTCGTTTATCACCATATTGCCTGCTTCTATGGAAGTAAGAATGATGAACAAAAAAAGTACCCACAAATCTACTTATTATTCCATACAATATAGAACAATAGTAATTTTATTTTTTGCCAGAATAGAAATTAAGAATGAAATCATTCTATATCACAAAAGAGAAAATCAAATAAATAACGTAGCAGAATGTGTAATGAATTTCCACTCTATATTCGTACTGCATAAAAAAAAATACTGATCATTCTCACTAACATGACCGGAAATAAATCAGTTTCTTATCATGGCTATGACTTTCAAAATGACATGGACATGCAGATTTTATACTCTCAGAAGACGGCCTTTGATGTTCACAGTTCAGACCAAATCTGCTCAAATTCCATGAATACTTAGAGTGGCATATCCCACTATTAAAGGTGACATAGAATGCTTGTATCACACATATGTTAGTTATGGAGGTCTACTTACATATATTAACTTGTTTTCATGATTAAAAACCTCCTAATCGCTGCAAACGAGCCAATCAAAATATCTCCTCACTGTTTCAGACCAAAACCACACCCCCAGAATGTGAACTCTTTTGTGATTAGCTAGCCAACGAGAGCTTTCCCACTGTCCTGTGATTGGCCAGGTACCTGGAAGTGACGTAATAGATAGGCCAGCTCTCAGATACACAGCTCCCCCTCTGGCACGGTGGATGCTCTGCATCTCAGCAGCTACAACGAGAGTAGTTCTTCTTCTTCTGCGGTTGAATGTACGCAAACCGGATGCGCCCGGACTAGTGCGCGGAGTGGTGAGGATTTCTGATGACGACATCAAATTAAGGAAGTGCCGATCCGCTTCACAGAGCCCAGAAAAACAATACAATACAACACTATTTTCTCAGCAGTAGCTGAACTGTTTGTTCTGAAACTTTAGGGTTTCATAAACGAGGTAATGACGCAGATACACATACAAACGCAGCGTTAATTGGAGCTTCCGGTCTATGTGGGCTTTAATGTAATGATCCAATCCACATCAGCTCGATAAATGCTTTGTTGTCACTTCATACACTAAGAACTGAGAAAACTGATAGTCAAAGTACAAACAAACTATTGCTCTGTCATTCTTTCTGCCACTGGTACAACTAAAACTATACCAGAGGGAATTGCGCCCCTTAATCATGTTGTAGTCACAGGGTAACTTTTAGGGGTAACAATTTTTTAAAGCATAAATACTGTAATGTATTTCTCAATACAATACATTCAGTACATCAATAAAGGTTCAGAATCCGATATAGTAGTATAATTGTTTCAAATTATAAGCCTTTTAAGTTTTCACTGCAAAGGTAAGTTTTAGATATGATGCCAAATGCCATCATATGAAAAAGTAACCGCATGCACACAGGCAAAGTGACCGTAAAAAGAAAAAAAACACACATGTGATTGGTTGACCTGGGCGCTACATCAAGTCAACATCACAATCCACATGATGACATTACACCCCTAAACTTCAGATCTGTTAGGAGCTTTTGTTGGCCAATGATTCTGAGATGCCATTAAACATTAAGCTGCATCCGGCATGCAAGATATGCTCTATATGAGATATTACATTTTGACTGAATATTTCCACAGAAGGCAAGCTGTGATGAAGGAAACACAATTATGAACTGTTCATAAAATGTATTTTTTATCAGTTTCAATAGAGACAGACCGGGGATCAGCCTGAGCTCTGCTGATTCGAAAAGCTCTATGAGCAGTTTCTAAGTAACAATGATTAAAGTCGCTGCTCAAGACGGGTATTGGAAATTAGCAGCTGCTACAAATAGAGTGATGTACTGCATGGGATTATTACTGTGTGGTTCTCTATGAATTATCTGACCCCAGCAAATAAACATAATAATAATAAAAAAAAGGTACATTTTGACTGCAACAGCCATTTTGCTGAGCACCATGGGTTTGTCAACAAGACATGCTGTCTCTGCAAGTATTGCGAGTAAACGGCACATTAAGCTAACAAATCTAACATATGCCCATGCCACAAATTGTTGAGTAACTTACAATACCAGGTATTAGTGGAAGTTAACCAGTAATATACTATAGCCTTGTTTTACACCAAGTAGTACAGTGCAGTTCAGCTCGCCAAGGTGCAGCTTGAACAGAGCACCCTGGTGTGTCTTGCGTGGAGACATAACTTACGTAGCTATTGAGGTAATATGAAACAGCATAACGTCATTCCAGTGCAACACAGTGTAGCTTGCCAATAAATTTCACAAAGAAGAAGAAGAATGCAACACAGTAAGCAAAGAGCAACAGAGAAGGACACCCAGCATTCCTTGTTGTTTCTTCTTGGCATATGGCTTTCTTATCACAAGAAGCTTTGTTTCAGAGACAGCTGCAGGCTGCATGGAATAACACAGATGTTGTCCCCATATAAGACAAGATTCTCTATTGACAAAATTGTACGTGCTGCAGTGTATCTACCTCCGCCCTTTAGAAAAGATACCACTGGTTGGTTTGGTACTCCAAAGGGAATGTGCCAAAACTCTTTTGGTTATTCTGGTACCCTTCTCAGTGTTTGCCAATGTAAATATAATTAACTGCATGAAGTACCACACTGAACTGAATTATAACACTTGGTGGAAATAAGGCTAAAGAGAAGACATTATATTGCCTTGAAAACATGAAGAAATACATGTGCAAGCTACAAATGGGTGCTAAAAATCATGCTGGCAGCTGGTGCAGTTCCACATTGCAGCATAGGGTAATACAAACCCCGGGGGTTAGGAGAGTTAAAATTGATGTGGTAGATGTGGCGGCACAACTATTGATTGCTCTGTGTTGTTTCTATTGCCTCATCTCTCATCACTTAACCAGTATCAAATATTTGTGCAAGAGCTGAGAGAGAGAGAGAAAGAGAGCCAGAGAGGTGAAACAATCCTGTTCCAGTTAGTGGGGGTGCCATGGCTACCTTACAGATCTGCTTCAGTACAACAAACGGGGGGTTCCATGGTGTTCAGCCAATATCACTTCCTCTCCTGGGAGACAGGGAACACAATGCACTCTTGGCTACCATTGATTGAATAGTATTACCCATGAATTATGGCTTTTCCTTATGTGATTCCTTGGTAACACAAACAGGCGTTTTATTGCAAATGGCATGTAGTAACTATGCCAAAACATTTAGATGATTGCACACAGGTGAGTGTCAAGGCCTGTAATGTGCTTCTATCTCTGTAACTCAAACCAAGTTGTTTGTCACCATCTGGAAAAGTAATTATAAAGCATGCTCTCTATTACTTATGCATACATAGCAATAATAGAGCATAATCCAGGATATGGAGGCAGCCTCGTGTAAAATGACAGAAAAATTATCCCAAAGGTTAAACAAATAGGTCTTGCAGACAAGATGGCTTTAAGCAGATGGCTCAACAGTGAAACACATATGCAGTTATTTCCCAAAGGGCAGGGAAAAGTCTGCCCGCACTTGGTAGTTTCAAATCATGATTCACAGCTCTTGCCTTGTCAGCCTCTAGTTAATATTAAGGACATATTGATTATTTACTATAGGTTACTTTAGGTTTTGTTAAGCTACTTTCCTGCAATTGCATGGTAAAACGCATCATGACCAAGTGAGAAAAAGATAATAACAATTTTGATTATTATTTGTCTATCAAAACATTTCAGAAGCAAGTTGAGTTATGAGTTGTGAGTTATTATTCTGGATGTTACAGTTTTGTATTATTGTAAATGTAACATATTTAAGTTAAATACTAATGGTGAGACAGTCTGAAGCACTTTATAGAAGTCACCCAGTATTCTACGTAATTCTGTCCTGCACTAAACACTTACTTTCAATATAGAATGGACAAAATGTTTGATAAACCAAAAAAAAAGTCTTCCACAAATGTGTATATATAAATATAATCATTGGTTTCCTTCATGACAGGGGTATGATCGTAAGATTATTTGTGCCACTCTGTTCAGTTTGCAACATATTCCACATGTGTTGTTAGATAACATTTGTGTTCGGATTACAAGGCAAACAGAACCTAGTGTATTGAATGCCCTGTCCTGTACGGAACTTTATAAAAAGTTGGCCTAGAAATATAGGCAAAAATGAACTCATCCATATTATATTACTCTCTGAATGCTTTTCACTAAAACTCAATGATTCAGTCAACTACACACAAAGATAGTGGTATTTCACTAAAACAGATTTCAATCACCTCATCCTTTGCAGGCTGCTCCATCGTCCTGCTAACAGACATATGGAAGAACAGACATGAAGGAAACACCATACGCCCATGACAGTGGGTCCTCGCATTCCTTCTTGCCAATCATAAGTTCAGATTCTAAATACAGACACTATGACCTCTAGAGGCCTCTGGGATTCCGTATCTCCAATTACACACACAAGACTGTGGCACAGTAACAAACACTGGTATAAATGCACTGGTTCACATGAGCTTGCGGCCATACACACACTGTTGAATGCACATGTGAAATGAAACATCCAAGCATGCAAAGAATGCAGGATGTGATGACTTTACAGTTTTGCTACAGTTATATAGGAGCAATGTGTGACATACACTTACCAGCCACTTTATTAGGTACACATGACGCCTAATAAAGTGGCTAGTGAGTGGACTTATCACTCAACAGCTGTGTACACACTTACAGCCAGGCTATAGAGAGATTTTATTTAAATCCACCAACTTTGTTTGCGCACAATGTACCGCGATAAAACTACAACCTTCCGGATTAATCTAAATTCATCAGACTGTCACAGGAGCAAATGGAGAACTGACTGTCAAGTGACGTTGTACACGCAGGGTGAGGCGAGGCAAGGATGCGATTGTGTACTTCGCTACTTTCAAATGTATTCATTGAGTCAAGATATGAGGCAAAAAAACCAACAACAACCAACATTTCCCAAAGACTGACATGTTGTGTGACTCAGCTGCGGTGAAACAATTGAGCGGTGAGTTTATTTGGACCGTGCATTTGAATGTCAGTTAAACAAAGAGTAGAAATGATTAATGGTACTTACGAGGGGATTGAGTAGAAGCTCAACGGGTATTACGCGAAGGAAGAAACTGAAGGACAACGTACCAACATCTGGTTAATGTCACTGGAGCAGGTGCGGTGCGACCGCGTTTTACTTGCACAAAGTAGCCGGTGTTAGTTAGCTTTAGCCGTTATCCTAGCCTAGCATCTTAGCTTGTCTATGCCCGTGAGGCTCGCAGACGGAGCAGGCTTTCAGCACTCGGCTCACTGGATAGCAGAGCTCTGTGTGCGGTTAAGAAAACATTAGCAGAGTGGGAGGTGGTTTTAGCTCGGGGGAGAGAGGGGGGGAAAAAAGCACAGCTCAGCAAATACAAGCAATAAAAAGCTCACAGTGGTATAATGGGCTGCGCTGTATTTGGCTGCAGTGATTTCTTTATTTACCCGTGTATAGCTGGCGCACAATAATGAATGAGAACCCGGACCTCGCCTATGAGCTTATGATAGCAACGCAGCGGGTCAGTCAGTGAAAGCGTAATGCTACCGGGATGCTAGCAACAACAAAAAAAAAATACAACCACCCCAGTTAACCACGACATCCCCCTGACTACCTACCTTTAACCGTTTTAGAAGACACTTCCTGCAGGTCCACAAACTGTGTACAGCGCTTGTTCTCACGGAGTATTCCCCCAAAAAAGAAAAGATGCCCTCCTGCTCGGTGAAGCCACACTGAACAGTGAGAATATGACTGGAAATCTGGACGCTTTCCTCAACGGTGTGGTGCTGAAGCTGTGCCTACACGCTTCTGTCGGCGTCTCGGAAATGCCTCCTCCTCCTCCGAATGTCCCCTGCAAAATAATGGCTCCTCCCGACGCTCCCACCACAACAGCACAGTAGGCAGGTGCAGATAATGATGCGCTACTAGCGGAGTGCCTTGCAATATAGTGGGCTGTATGGTGGATCCCAAGACTGTCAAATCCGAGAAGAGTCTTCTACGCATGCGTGGTTCGTGGCGTAGGGATGCACCCCCATGATACCATTGAATAGTACAATGTGGAAGAGAATGTGCTGATTATAGTTGCCAATAAAAAAATACTCAACTGTGGTAACACGCAATTTGGAGAAAAACACATTCAAATTAGACAGAAACTGAAAATGATAATATAAATGATAAATGTGAGAATGTGAAAACTTCAATTCTGGGTTTGTAACTTGCACTGAATGTTTAAAGAAGCACTGGCAGATAATGGGTTATTTGCACAGCAGCCATTTTGACATTTTAGCAAGAAAAGCACACGTGTTACTGATCACATGAATGGCTCTGTTCAGTTTTTGTACGCTTTCATAAGAGAGGTTATAATTGCTGACAAAAACTGCATATCAGTAAGGTTTCTGTCAACTATATCAATATAATGGGAACACACACTTGGTGTCCTATGAAGAGGTGAACCAGTTTAACCGAACTTTAACGTTTTTTGTGAGATTTTGATACATGGAAACAAGTAGGTATTTTTTAAAAAGTATTTTCAAATGTGAATGTGAAGTTCAGTCTGTAACTTCAGAATAGCGTAAAGACATGTTGTAATTTGCACATTATAGTCATTAACAAGACTAACTAAGTGCATTTGTGAATGTTTTTTTTTTCTTTTTCACACATGCAGCAGCATATTATTTTAATTTCTATCACCATTTAATCATTTCATATCCAAATGTTTTTACACAAATATACAATTAGATCCATTCATTCATTTTTTACTGTTTATCCTTCACGCTCAGGAGCTGTAATATGGTAACTTAAGGGACACATGGCTGATCACTAACATTGTTAGTGACTACAGGTTGAATTTTAACAAAGCAATGGAAAATTGCTTTTTTTTTAGTAGTTTAATCTAAAACACCACTCAATCCAAGCCATCATTTGTAATGATTTTCACTGAAGGATTTGGCTTAAAGTAGATGAACCATGTAAACTCAAAGACAAAAGCTTGACTGTAAATCATCTGTAAATCATGACAATGTGTTTGTTTCACAGCATATGTATTATTATAACTTACAGTTGGTCCATGTTTTACTTTATTTCATAAATATGCACAGGGCTTTCCTCTCCCAGCCTAATAGACTGTAAAATGAATGCTGTGATACAATATGTAGCAATGGCATTTACAAGGATCCAGCACAATAAATCACCCTGCTGTGAGGAGGCAGATAAAGTTATTGGATTTGTTGAAAATTTCACTTCAATGGGAGCTCTGTGCTCTTGGATAGCATCAAGAGCACTGAAATCATCGGAAATGTCTAATGTCACAGACTTTGGTTCGGACCAACTTTGTGTCCAGTCCAGGATGTAAAACATCCTTCTTCTTCTCAGCTTTGTACTTCAGCTTTTAGTTAAACCTTTATTTATTAGTTTCCCTGTTTATGTATACATATTTGACAGTTTTACTGATATATTCTATTATAAGTGGGATTGCAAAAGAAGTGTATTTATGGTAAATCGATTGTCATAGTAGTTGAAATCAAACGTCAGTCAAGTTGTGGTACAGAGTAGTGATAGACACAGCACAACGTCAGAGTGACACAATACATTGTCACAGCATGTCAGCTTGTCACTCACTGATGCTCTTAAAGCGACACAGCACCTGTTTAACCACCAGTGCAGTGGCCATTTCGTGTTAAAAAGAGGTGATGCACGGTTGTGCAGTCTTCCTCAGTATGTATTCAGATTTTGGATTTATTTGTCACTTTCAACACCTCATTTTACACTAACTTCCAACATAATTCTAGATGTTCAGACATTCAATTAGAACATTGAATTTATCATTTCAAATTCTCATTCACACTAATTCTGTGTAACATGCCAGATTGGCTTCAGCCTGGACAGAAGGCAGCAGTCCCACCACCATTTCTTCAGAAATGTCCTCCTCTATTTCTGTCTGATATTTTTACTGGGTTGCTTTTATTTTAATACACTCTATATCACCGGGTTTTATTTTGATATAAAATGTGTCTGTTTTTTTTTTTTATCTATCACTTTCTCATCTCGCCCTGCGATGGACTGGCGAACTGTCCAGGGTGTACCCCGCCTATCGCCCAATGTAGCTGAGATTGGCACAGCCCCCCCCGCGACCCTCTGGTGGAGGATAAAGCGGTTAGATGGTGACTGACTGACTTTCTCATCTCTTGCAGAGTTATTTCTAAATGTTCCCATATCAAATGCATACATAGATTTACAAGTTTTCTTCAGTTTCTGAGTGGAGGAACATACAACTCAACAAATATATAAATGCAACACTCATTTTCCATGAATAGCAGTAAAACCTGTAAGTTGTAAGTTTTCTACAGGAAAACAAAATGCTTTTCTTCGCCAATTTGGTTCACAAACTTGTTAAAGTCTGCATTAGTAAGCACTACGCCTCTACTAAAATAATCCATCCACCTGGCAGGTGAGACGTCAAGAGGTTGATTAAAGACCATGTTTATTGCACAGGTGTGCCTTAGACTGGTCTACTCTAAAATGTGCAGTTCATTCGTGCAACACAATGCCATGGATCCCACAAGGAAGTTTTGAGGAAGTGCAACTGGCACACAAACTGCAGGAATATCCATCAGAACTATTGCTAGAGAACTAAACATTTATTTTGCCAGCATAAACCACTTTCAAAGTTGTTTCAGAGAATTTGACAGTACATGCGACCGTCCTCATAACAGCAGACCACATGTAACCACATCGGCACAGGGCGCCCCATCAGATGTCTTCATCTGAGAGATGGTTTGAGATCAGCCACTCAGAGAGCTGGTCAAACAGCAGTTTGTATGGATGTAAAAGCACAAACTGTAAGAATCCGTCTCAGGGAAGCTCTGCTGTGCAAAGCTGAAGCCTTGGATCGACGAGTACGACCGTGGGTTCCAAATACTGCCAATGCCCAGCGACTTTGCAAAGTCATTGAGGAGGAGTGGGCCAATATTCCATAGGACACAATCAATAACCTGATCGACTCCATGTGAAGCAGTTGTGTTGCACTCTGTGAGGCAAATGGTGGCCAAAAAATGCCCTATGTTAAGCTTTAGTTCTGTGCTGAGTAAAGTTGTTTGTGGCCTTTATTGTGACCAGTCCAAGGTTCACCTATGCAATAATCATCCTCTTTGAAATGCATCTTTTTCTGTGTCACCTGCCAGTTGGATTGATTATTATAGCAATAGTATATAACTCACACATACAGATTTTGAACACATTTGTGACCCAAAATTTGAGAATTAAGCCTTTTGTTTTGTTGGAAATCTTGCATCTTTTACATCATTACAATTCATGGAACATGAGAACAAAATTATTATTGTGTAAGGGTTTGTATTGCTTCTATGTTTTAAAACACATAGGTTGTGTATTATAAACTGTACAAAAAACAAAATGTGATTCATATTAAACCATACATTCACCTTGACATGTTTATCATTATTCACCACTCATCTGGCTCTGAGTGGGTCTCTGTTGCAGGAGCAGATTTTCCTTCAGACTGCTGTCCTCCAGCTACACTTTAGGGATCACACAACTTTCTCAGGTTAGACGAAATATTTTATATATGTTTATTCTACATGTTCTCGTTGTGCTCCAAGGTTACCTTCCTGTTGGACGTGGCCAGAATTTATCCACAAGCAGGATGTCAGGAGGAATCCAATCAGATGCCAGAATGCTGCTGGGACTTTTCTCTGTTGAGGAAACAACGGAAAGATTAACTCTGAGCTCTCTCCAGTTATCTGCAGCTCCCCACTCTGTGCTTATGGGTTAGCCTGGATGCACCATAAAGGAAAATCATTGTAACCAGAGCTCATAACCACAACATGGCCTAGTGGGTATAATCATGAACTTTGCCTTCAGACTCAGCTTCCTCTTCACTTTTGCAGTGCTTGTGTAACCACAGGTGCATCATCATTTTGTCTTTGAGTCGTCAGCTCCATCTTCTCTTTACTCCAAATATACCTTTTCATTAATCTCAGTGAACTCAGTGAGTGGGTTTAAGAGGCAAATGTATGTCACTTAAGTTATGGAAAGATAAAGCAGGAAAACTTAAGCCTACCTGCAGGTCAGTCTGTACATTGTCATGTATAACATGTTTAACTGTGGTGTTAATCTAATGTAACTTACCTCACATAGTCAAGTAATACACACATCAAGTAATAAGGAGAAAAGTAATATTTCAATGGTAACATGAATTTCTCACTATTAATATGTTATTGCTTCCTTTGCATTGTCACTATTTATACAATTTAAAAAACAACATATTTAATTAAAGCCCACATAGACCGGAAGCTCCAATTAACGCAGTGTTTGTGTATGTATCTGCGTCATTACCTCGTTTATAAAACCCTAAAGTTTCAGAACAAACAGTTCAGCCACTGCTGAGAAAATAGTGTTATATTGTTTTCCTGGGCTCTGCAAAGTGGTTCGGCACTTCCTTAATTTGATGTCGTCATCAAAAATCCTCACAACTCCTCTCACCACCATACCGCCTCCTGGTGCGGGCACTAGTCCGGGCACATCCGGCTACTACTCTCGTTGTAGCTGCTGAGATGCAGAGCATCCACCGTGCCAGAGGGGGAGCTGTGTATCTGAGAGCTGGCCTATCTATTACGTCACTTCCAGGGACCTGGCCAATCACAGGGCAGTGGGAAAGCTCTTGTTGGCTGGCCAATCACAACACAGTCCACATTCTGGGGGTGTGGTTTTGGTCTGAAACAGCGCGGCTGACGAGAGCGTCGGTGAGGAGATATTTTGATCGGCTTGTTTGCAGCGATTAGGAGGTTTTTAATCATGAAAACAAGTTAATATATGTAAGTAGACCTCCATAACTAACATATATGTGTGATACAAGCATTCGATGTCACCTTTAAAAAGAATAATATGCCAATTATAGGTTGTGCTCAAATGCATTAATAATAATTTTAAGTGACAGCAACACAAAAATAAATACTTAATAAAACAAAACACTTGTAAGTGTAAGAATAAAAAGCTAACGTTGGGCAGTTGAGTGATGATTAATCATGTATATAGTGAGAAAATGTGTTGTCTATTCCCCGCTCCCTGCTTTTTGTCTTGAGAGAAAACAGCTGGAGCAGCAACCCATTGTCTTCCATCTGCTTGTATTTTCAGTGCACAGCAATAACCCAGCACGATGTCTTAGCAAGCTATTCCTCATTTGTCAGAGAGGGGACCATGACTGGGTGGTTACTGTAGAGAAGTTGTCTCACAGTGTATCCCAGCACAGTGACCTCATCCATCTGGAGCATGGCTACACAGAGAATAGCTTGACGTGTGAGCGGTTGTCAAATTCTTTATTATACTGAGATCAAGGCAAGCGGCAAGATAATGAATATTTCATTGCTTGTAAAGCTACACATCTTTACGCTGACAAGACTTCTTCTCTCATTTGGAACTGTGCCCTTGTATTACAGTACACAAGGGCATGGGATAGTAGTTCAGTCCGGTCCAAAGGAGTGGCTCGCATAAAACCTTGTCTGTCTACAGCGTATATTCACATTACACCAGAGAGCTGGACTCTCCCCACAACCCAGAGACCATGCATTCCAGGGAGCGTGATCACAAAATGTCCCAAGACTGGTTTCAACCACTCCCTTAATATCACACCCAGCCTGCTGTACCTCACAGATGAATAATAACGTTTTTGCAGTCTCTTGTCGCATCAAGAGCTATGACTGCAGATGCAGGGCTGCTGCTGTTTCTAAAAACAATCATGGGTGGTACATATGCCAACATCAGAGGCAAAAGAGTGTCCCTCATTTAGCTGAGGGAAAACAAAATGTTTCTGTGGATCTCTTTTTTTCCCCCACTGTTGCATAACATTTATGTCAAGTTACATTTCCTTATTGTGAAACTACAACTCAAGCAACGCTAGTGATGAGAACATACATACCAATTTTCAAGGCCTGTATCCTTCAATCAGGACCATGGTGATTTTCCCAATAGCACAATCAATTGAGATAAGTTTCCTTTTTTGATGATTCTGGCCCTGGGGGATTATTTTCATTAAGGCTAACTTGTTCATACACATCTTTCAGTCCAGTGAAATATAATGATCGGAGCAATCAGCATATCATTTCTTCCAACTCTATTCTCATCATTCTGGTCATCATTATCCTCACACCAACTACTGTATGTATTACTTGATTTGGGGTATCATTGAAGCTTGGGGAGGGTGGGGTGCTTGTTGAATGTCACAATCAGATAAGATATCTAAAAGTCCTGTGTACAACATTTTGTCAAATGAGTGAGAGTGATTACATTTTAACGAGTACGCTTTACTTCACATGATAATTTTACCTCCTCCTTTAATTACCTCCTCTCTTTCAATCAGGGAAAATAAAACTGGGCAATTAGCTTGCTGAACGTGTCTTTGTCTGACCTTGTTGCCTTGATAATTTAAGATTGAGCCTCTGATGATTTGAACATTTCCATATTGCTTGGTCAGGTAACACTCACCCACTTCTTTTGTTATCCATTTGCTATACCTCTTATCCTTGAGGGCCGTTAGGTTGGGTAATCCCTCCTGACGGAGACAGGTTACACACATACACATTGCAATTACACAACCGAAAGAGAGAGACCAACAACTCTTCTTGCTCACATCTGCACAGATGTGCAATATAGGGCCACAAGTTCATTTGAAGACTGAGAAAAGACAAGCTCTTCACACAGAGACTGCCATGCAGATAAGTGGTTTGAACCCAGAACCTTGTAGCAGTGAGGCAACACTGCTAACTGCCATGCTGCCTATGCCTTTGATATAACAAAGAAAAAAGAATCTTTAGAAGTTGGTGTTCTCAGTTTTTTTTTTCTCTGTATCCTCCCAAGTCATGAATTATAGACTGTTCATTATTTACTAAAACAGGATAAAATGAATCATTTAGACGACTGTCAGGCGAGATGTATTATAAGGTATAATTTTAATGGCCTTTTTTTGTCCATTAAAAATATTTGAAGTGATTTTGCAGGAATTGTATGGATCATGAGTATGTGGAGCTCCAACAGCAAAAATACACAATAACCTTCCTTCACGGCTGATAATATTACTGCTTAGTTGCTTACGACGCTGTGGCAAATGGATTGCATTAGAAAACAATTCACCTATGTAATACATTTTTTCCATCCTCTAGTGTTAATGTAACGGCTTCATGAGAGTCAACATGCTCAAGGGTGAGGTTGTCGCATCTGCGTGTGTCCATATTCGTTTCACCGAGAGCTGAAATACATAAGCTTGATAATGTAATTTTTTTTTTACTTACCCACCTCTGCCTGACAGAAAATTAAGAAAAAGAAAAAAAAAAAAGCACTGGAATATTTTGCAGTCAGGTGAACGTGGAATATTTGTAACCATGTTGGCCCTTCTTCATCACCCAGTGGCCTGCTTTGTTAGCATCCAAAGTAGTTAGAAGTGTGTGGGGTAGATACGCTTGTGTGCCGTATTCCAGAGATGCACACTTGACAATGGAGGCATCCATCCACCATTCACAAGAAAGGCAAGGACAATCGAGGAAGGAGATACCATGGTTCCTCAGAGCTTTGTGTGTCTGTTGTAGAGCACAATGACAAAGGGAGAGAAGGAAAAGGGTCAGTAAAAGACAACGAGGCATCAATTATTCATACATCCAGCAAGTGTTTGGAGGATGTATATTCAAACTAGAAACAAGCCATAGCAAATCATCCTTGTTTCTATTTTATTTCCACAGTGGTTAGAACTTCTACTACAAATTCATTACTTTGACTAAGTGTACAAACAAGGCCTTAGGGGGTGTTATAATTACTTCTCTGGCTTTTGTCCAGAAAATGCAGCCAAATGTCCTTGTGAAAGACCAAAAATAGGAGGAAAGCGAGAACTGTCATTTCCATCAATAAAGAGCAGTAGCCTACACAAGCGTGTGTCTGTTTATTTTACATTTTTAAAAAAAATGAAAGGGTCCAAATGTGTGGGTACAAATTGAAAAAACTAACTCCACTACTAGTACTCCCCTCCCTCTGTGTACCTATGTGTGTGTTTTCTACAGGTCCTCACAACTTCAAATGGCTTTTTGAAGATTAAGAGAGGATGCAATTAGTGTTTGGTTATAATAGTTAAGGTTAAAATGCACACGCACACATACACACAAAAATGATGCTTGCTCAGCAGTGTACCACCAATACCCACACATGTATAAATAACCTTTCATGCAGGTTTTATGTTGTATGGACTATTAGTGAATTTTTTTTAAAAAGTGCTGTTTTTATGTGTTTTCCCTTTTTGCTGTGCTGCTTTACTGCAGAGGCTGGGCATACTGGCTGGAGGCTCCTTGGCTGTACACCTGTGATTCATTTCATCAGCAACTGCTTATTAGCTTATCTTTCCTTCACTCAGCACCAGAATATTGTGCGCCTCCATGACAGTAAACAAACGTTGCTCAAAAACTATTTCATCACAAACTCTATAATCTTTGTGAAGGTCTAATATATTGCATGAGCATTTGCTTTACTGTGGTGTACATTAATGTGTTATAATTCAACAAAAGGTGAAGCTCATTATTGCACTACATGAGGTTCCCTGCACTGCAGGAGGGCCATGGGAAAGATTCAAAATGTGTTTACTTCCGAGTTTGGACTTGATGTGTCACTCACTCACACTTACACACAATCACCTAATGTGTAAATAAGGAAATCAAAATAAAAATGCCCCAATTTGTCCTGGATGATTCAAATGACCAGTGGTGCATGAATGTACCATTACCAACTTTCCAGCTGTCAAATTAGTTCATGACAGCAAGATCCCACAAGGAAACGATGATCTCACTCGATAATGCTGATTTGTCTTTGCCATAGCGTCTGCAACAATTACGGTAAGACTGACAATTAGCTTCCTGGCCTCATAATCTTGATAAATGTTAATCATTTGGCTCACAATCCTGACATATTGAGATACTCCAAAGATGATGAATTACTAGGATTTATGTTTGCATCCATCCACCTATGACTAGTTTGGAGTTTCCATTTAAACGCTAATAAGTTCTGTGGAAGGACATAGAAGAACACACTAAGACAAGGTCAAAAATATAATCAATCTGAAACTCATTTCATCTTTATATTTCTATTGACAGCCCTTGTTAGTGAAGCGAAACATATACTTGTTTCTGTCACAACTTTATTTGTACTCTTAACACAGCTGGCTTGTGTTTAGCCGACACCAAAGCAACGACCTGAGAGCAAAACGCAGTACTCCCGAAGAGTCATCTCGTACTTTATCAGAACGTAACAATTCACAAGAATGAATCAATAACACAAATCAGAACTTGTTACTCAGCCTGCTACAACATACTTTACTATGGTTCACTCTCATAATCTCTCTTGTCTGTACTTGCTAAGGCAACAAACCAATCTTTTAATCTGCAATTGAATGACACTCCCCACCCCACCACCCAAAATCAGATTTTCCATGGAAACCAGATCACCTGCACTTGTCAAAATGAATAAATGTCAAGGATTTCATACCAAGCTTGAAGTTTTTGCTGCACTGCCTAACAAAGCCAGAGGCAAATGAAAGCTGAAGGACAAAGATAATGCTAACAGACAGCCAACCAGACTGGAAGCTACCAGCCTCGAGTACAAGCTGTTTTATTATGTGTGTATTTTTTACAGAGATGAAAATATATATACAATATAAAATATACACTCTTACAAAGTCCTGTTCAATGACTTTATAAACAAAGCAAAATCTCAAGAAGTGTCTCAAAGAAAATACTTTGCCCAAAGAAATATGCTTTGCCCAGAGTGCAATCTTGCTTACAGTTTATAATGAACTCCGAGAAAGTATTACTTTTATCAGACGACAGTCTGTGTGTCTGCACGCATGTTAAAAGTCTGATTTTAGACGGGCTAAGACAATCATTTGGCTCTCTTAATGTCATGTAAATACGGTAGTCCTGATAAAATCGAGTTAGTGTTAGTTGGACTAACATACCTGGATAATGCAATTCATAGTTTGATTACTCCTGCATGTATACGCTTAGTCCGGCTGGATTCGGACTTGGCGTTCTGTGCATGCTACAAAATTTCCTCCCTGGACTTTGACCCTGGAAGTAGAAGGAGACGACATATGAGCTGCAGTACTCTTGCCAGAAAAGAGCAAAGAACATGATGGCATCAGTGAAAGCTTCAGAGAAGACTTTTGAACGAAACCGCAGCACGATCCATCTCGCTGGTAGCTGTTTGTTCTTCTGTGACGTAAAAAGGAAAACTGATTCAATACGCTCCTAGAGCGATACAGTGCACATGGCCAATAAATACATTTTCTCCTCCTTGTGTACGGTATACTCTGACTCGACAAATTGCCCAGCTGCCTGTGTTAGTCCGACTACTGCCTTAGCTCTGTGTCCCCTGCGAAAGAATACTTCTGTACTCCAATGACAACTAAATGTGTTTTGATGAAGATGCATTTCTTGTGTTGGTTAATCAGCACAGACAAAAAAGAAAAGAAGAACATTCCTGGAATCCATCATTCTTGATGTTATGTGGAAAGGCTGCAAAATGATAAACAGTACCTCCCCTCGACAACACCAGTGGGAACAAGGCAAAGCTTTGTTTGGGTGTTTTTTCCCTGTCTTTCGTACAACAGGGAGATTATTCAGAAAGATTAATTTACTACCTTAATGCCTCTTTCTATCCCCAGTCAATAATATAGTTCTACACAAAGGCAGATGGATTACTCTCAAGCAATACACAAAATGGCAGAACTCTTGATCATTGTCTTGGAAAGATGATGTTTCCGATATTACAGGGAGAACAACACAATATACTTGAATTTCCTGTTCAGTTTCACAAAGACTGCTGTAAAAGCTACTTTCTTGTTCCCTTATACAGAGAAACACAGAAAGATGAACAGATAATCATTCATTAAACTTTTTTTAAAATGTTCAATTAAAGTCATTTTTAACAGTTGAGACCAAATAATTTAAAGTTTATTCCCATGTGATATTTGGATGCAAGGTTTAATAAGACAAGGAGAAAAGAATCAGTGACAGGATGCAAATCCCTGCCTAAAATGTCCATTTACATTGACTAATAAATGGCAATCTACTAACTACTACTAGTAACTGAGCACTGCAGAAACATGTGATTTAATCTGAAAGTAATTGCAGGATACACTGATCTGAAAAGACATTTCAAAATGCTTATCCTCCATCTTGATATTACAGATGCCAAAGAGCCTATTTTTCTATCTGATGCAAAACAATAAATTGCCTCCAAGCATGATGCTAGTGTCTCGCATGGTCCAAATATCACAGTTTCATCATTCAGCTTCCTGAGTATTAAACTATCTGAGTGCTCATGCTTAGGGGTTGCCAGCTGTTCCGTAAAATACGGATTTGTTCCGTATTTGAAAGACAAAAGACGGTTGTTTCGTATTGAACAGATGAGGAACAGTCAAATCAGTCCAATCAGTGCAAAACCATGACAGAAAAATTACAGATTTGTCCATTTATGAAGATTGGTATGAGGGAAAATAAAATCCTCCTCCTGCAATATGTATTTCAGGGGGTGCAATATGTGAATAGCGGGGACCTGCTGTATGGTGGCAGTCTGCTCTCGTTGTGTCTTTGCCCAGGCCTGTTTAAATTACCAGGCTACAAATCCATGGTTCTCCTGAGACCGGAGGATGCCAACGACAGTTGTATTGCTTGCAAGGGATGTAGAACAAGCATCTAAAATTGTAAGTACATAAAATGTTGCAGGAGTTATGCCAAGAACTAATGACAAGCAAAGGATACAGTCTGATGAAGATGAGATGTTCTGCAGTGAGTTAAAAAGCTCTTGCTAATTCCTGATCTAATTGCTCGACTATCCCTCATGGTTGTAAAACTGTGCATTTATAATGCAGGAGTTGGATGATTGCATCATCATTATTTTTCATGTTGAATTATTATTTCAGCTGCGTAAAAAAAACCCAGCTGCTTTATGCTAATACCCAAATCGTTTGTCTACTGAGGTCAACTGTGTTTTCTGACCTAAATCTTGTGCTGCTTATAAAACTGAATGGATTGTCTGGTCTAACAAAGACATAATTAAAAAAAAAAAAACCAACACTTTATTATAATGGAAGAATTGCAAATCACAAGATTAGAGCTTACCAAATAACAACATTTTTTGCTGAAATAAAGGTTTTGTAGAACACATGAGAAATACAACAGTGTTGCGGTGCTGAATGATGAGGTACTCTGGTTTCCTCCGACAGTCCAAAAACATGCAGAGTTTAATTGGACACTCTAATTAACTCTAGACTGAGGTGTGTGGAGGGGAGTAAATGGTTGTTCCTCTCTGGATGTTGACGCTGCAATGGACGGGCGACTTCGCCCCATGTCGACTGGGATTGGCTTCACTACAAAAAAACTACATCGTGAATGAGGAATAATATAACTGATATATTCAGTTGTGTCCTGCAGTTGTGGACTTGTCACCAGCTCCCTCAGGGAGTTCTGTCTTCCTTCCTGTCAAAGACAGCAGATGACACACAGCAGCTGTCCCCACTGTAACACTTTCAACATCAGCCAACATCAACAGCGCGTAAAAAGGGAAAAAGCTGTGAAATCCGCGAAAGTCATTCTCTTTAAACATCTTGGGACGACTGTGGCCACACACAATGAAGCCATACACACCAAGCCATTTGCAGAAGAAATACTCAAGAGGCTGAGGGACAAACCTCTGCATGTCCAGAGCAGTTTTCTGAGCCTGCTGAGCGCCACCTTGTCTGGTTGTCATGGTGATATTTTCACCCTGTATGCTAGAGAGAGATGCGCAGAGACACAAGGATGTTTTTCCCTAATTATTGCTTCATGACAGGTCACTGTGGAAACCAAAATGTAGCAGTAAGGTGGGGTTGTGTGGAATATTTTGATATGCTCTTCACAGATTTGGATATATTTCAATTTCTTTAAAAAAATGTGCGACACAAGAAGTTTGTGTCGAACTAGAACTAGAAGAGTTTATGGAAAAAGAAGAGATGATTATACGAGAAGGACTAATTTGTGACGGGAGAAACTTGTTCCACTTAGTGTTGTTTTTCAGTGTGTGATTGAAGTTACTTTGGTATTTGGATCATTATGTTAATACACATTAGCTGATTTCGAAAGAGCCTGGGAAGATAAGCTAATTCCACCTGGAGAGGTTTCTAACAGTCTCAGAGTCAAATGACTTCCCCATTAGCATGAACATTGCTGCTAATCCTCTGACTCATTAGTTTTTTGAGTTAGATCCAAAAGAGTCAGAACTGTGGACATCCTCTCATTGAAGTGCTTTCCGAAAAAAAAACCTGCAGGACAAGATTTCCTGAATCTCATCAGTTTAACAACCAACGTTTCGCAGCAGCCTTCAGTCATTGCTTCGTCGCTGCAGCTCACAGGGGAGCACACCTGCACCGAGTGAGTACAACAACTCAGAAAAATGCAAAGTTAATGTGTATTATAGTTTGAAAATATGCTGCAATGCTGTTAGCAAGTCACCTCCAAACCAGTTGACATGGTGACGTTTGCCTGGAATGCATTTTGGACAGAGACATGGAATATGATCACATAAACTGAAATGTGCTATATCAGTGAAGAACAGCAGCCCGACACAGCTGTGAGAGGAAAGAGCCAAACCTATCAGCAATTCTAACCCTAATGCTAAAACCAGGTCTTACCCCTGAAAAAGCCATTTAAAGTTGTGGGCCTCAGACAATGTCCTCACAAGGTCAAAATGTCCTTACAAAGACAGGTTTTTAAGGTTTTTTGGACCTCACACATAAACACATCTCATGTTTTTTATCTTGCGTCATGTTTTATTAAGTCTAATCAACTCAAATATGTTGTTTTATAAGTGATAAGTCGTTGTTATCAGTCAAGGCTGTCTCAATGTTTTCCTACCACTGACATTTTCCCTCAGTATTAGAAAAAGTTATCCTCCTGCAATAATAATAATTATTATAATAATAACAATATTGAAAAGAAGAAGAATATATACTAATACTATACTTCCACTGTATGCAAACATTCATTACCTCTATTAAATCATGTTTTACAAGTATATTCCTGTTCCAAATGATCTGACCCTGGATATTATGGCAGTAACCTACAATTACAAGCAATTTAATATGGCAGAACTCTGATTGCGGTGATAGGGGAAGAATTCAGACTTGCCTGAAACAGCAAATATAATTCGCAGTCTCTCCAAAAATATGTGGTTTGCCTTGCACAAAAAAAAAATGCTCCTGTAATTTCTTTAAGCCAGTGGGGAAACTACAATATACATCCCCCCATCTTCTATTCTGCCATATACTTAATTTCCACATCTTTCTTCTTTTGAAACTAAAAAAAAAAAAAAAAAAAAGAATGATCCAATAATCAATTCAGCCATAGCTGTGGGGGATCTGTGTTCTGCTATTTTCAAAGTCAGATTACAAGCAAAGTAGAAAACAGTGGACATATTGTGTTTGTTATTTATTGATTGATCTTATTAGGTTTTCAAAAAAAAAAAATCCCAGATGAGTGAGAAAACTCAGACCATCTGGAATCAATCCTGTCCACCAATCAAATTCTAAGATGTCATACTAGAAACATATTTTTTACCCTCCCCTCACAAACCTGTGGGTTAAAAAGCAATTAAACCAAGATTAGATCCTTAAGAAATACAATATCAGATACATTAAACACACGATTAGTGAGTGAGAGCAGCAAAACTATAATATATAAAAAAAAAACGTTCTTGTTTTATTATCTCTACTGCTTTTGGATTCATATTCAAGTAGCAGTAAACACTATATTGTGTATGCTGCAAAATTATGGAGCCCAAATGACAGGAGCCTCAAGTGGCGTGATGTGGAACAGCAGGTTAACTTAGTTTGTGTTATTATGAAGTCTGTCTGAAATGAACTGAATTCATTTTGGGAATAAGAGGATTAACACAGGAATGGACTAGTGATAAAAATCTTTTTTTCTTATGTAATGAGTAAACAATACAATACATTTTTAGAATTTGATAATGTGGATTATGTCAGACTGAGATTGTCTTGGGGTTTCTGTTTAATCTCCATATGCCAGTTGCTTTAGAAAGTGTACTATTCTAATAGTCTAACAACATCGTAATCCATGACATCACTATTAACTCCCTTGCATATTGCCATTCTCGAGACCTGATCAAAACCCCAAGGATTTTCTTTCTCATTATTCTGGATATACTTCCTTCTATTAAGATTTCACTGACTGTGTTTGCTCAAGTGTTTGTCCATGAGCCAAGGTTTGTGTATCAGCACAGTCAGGGACATGGTAGTCTGTAGAGATAATGAAACAGGCAAGGGAAAAGTATTAATTGGTAGAATAATATATGTATATTACAACCTCATTTTTATTCGAAAAAATAATCAAATCAAGAAATCAACACATTTTCCATTTGATCAATAAATAAAGGTGCTAGTTTGAAGTTTGACATAATTTTTGGTATGCGATACCATTATGCATACATGTATAGAATGTGTATTTATCATCATTTCCTTTAGTGACAGTGTCATAGGAAGAGAATCCTCAAAAATGTCTGACTGTGTCACTGTGAGCTGTAACTGTGCATCGCTGCACCCTCTTTGCAGCTGCGGTGCGTGTGTGCAGTTTTTCCACTAGGTGGTAGACAAAAATCACACACAATGCATTTCACTCCCAGAGAAAGAGTCAGATTCTACATCCAGACCCTTGTGTGTAATCTAACTTTCCTTTTGTAGTAGGTTTTCATTTCAGGCAGTTTGTCACAGGAGGAGAGTGGATTTACACATTTTGCTGAAATCAACAACAAACACACGCCAACAAGTACAAGAACCGTTCCAGTAACTTATCGATCTCAGGACTGCTCTTCATTACAACCATCGCTGATTTTAATCTCGACGAAAACTCCGATTGATTTGCGCTTCTCCTGAACTCGAGTACTTTGTATTGATCAGTTCATCTTGTGAAGGGTGACTATTCTGAGGTTCAGCACAATACAGCAAACTGGATAATAAATTATTGTGGTATTACACCAGGGGGCAGGAGAGCGTTGCTGAAGTGTAGTGCAGTGCATGCTTACAAATGGAAGGAATATGAAAAGGGAAATAATCATGAAATATGCATTGATCTAAATGTGCTAATGTGCCGCGTGTCACTGTCAGTAACCCTCTTTTGTATTTTATTTTCAAATAACATAAAACAAAGAATTCCAAAGGGAGATAACATCTGTATTAAACCTGTCTGATTTTGTCTCCACATGGTATAAATGAATAAATAAGTAAATCAAATTGTATCAAAATGTAATCAACAGAGGGAACTGGGCAGACTTTATTTATACTATATTTGTTCTGAGTAGTGATTGTGATTAAAAATAATGTTTACCCCTGAAGGGAAGAATGATAATCAAAGCTGGAACAATGGCTATGGTATTTGTTCTACCTACGTCCTGTCTTTTTAAATGAAATAAACCTTTTTTGTGACAGTTAATTAAAGCAGCCTACCTTCTTATCACAGATGATATTTCATTTTTTAAGTGTCAAGGCTTTTAATCGAGTGCTCCTCTGAGATTCGATCCGAGATTTAAAGCAGCACCTTTCATTAGATAATGTTTTAAAGCAAATGTTTCCCAAACATTCTCAATATGTACAATGTGTAACTTGTGTGATTCATGCAGTTATTTGTTTTGGGGCAGAGGCGGTAAACTATGTTAGTGAGAGGAAACAACGGTGGAGATTTATTTTGTGTGTGCAGAGCTGACAGATTTATGAGCACGACTGGGAAGAATACTGAGGTAAAATGACCGCAAATTAAAAGTTAGCGAAAGTAAATATGTACAAAGTCAGTCAGTTACTGTAAACTATACTCTTACGGTTTAAAAGGGGGAAGGAGGTTAATTATTGACAGAAATAATGATTGAAGATTAAACTAAGAGGCTTGCCAGATACAAGTACTGGTATTTCAATACACATTTATGGTGACCCTGAAGATGAAAACACAACTAAATATATGTATATTTTTAATGTTGCCATGTTGTAATGTCTCCAAAACATTGTGTTTTGTGAAATTTTGTTGTGTTTTTTTGAATGAGTGTTTCCGAAAATGTTGTTTTGACCTTTTTCCAGGTGAAAACATAACCAAAGGAAACCACAGCAGGGGCTTGCAGACTGTTTGGGGCAATATTAAGCTACTTTAACAAGTAGTCTATCACTTCTCATACAGAAAATAACAACAGAATAAAGCGACAGAAAAGGCAAAGATGCACAAATGAAATAAACACAGACGTGAATGGGCAGCCATCATATAACTAAGAATTGAAAAACATCCTGTCAGCCTGTTCACTCACCACTTTCGTTCAAATTGAAGTATCTCCATACAAAATTTAATCATACCCAGACTAACATGTAAGACATTATTCCAGCTTGTAACCAATGTAAGCATCGTTTTCAGGGCCAAATTTAAAAATCATTGCTTCCTGCACTGTTTTAGTCTGTTGTATATAAATTCAACCAGCAGTGAGTTATTGGGTAAGATTTACACTGATGTTTGTTGTGTTAATCAAATTTAACTCTTTGGGAAAGCACACATTTTTTGACAAAAACAAACACCACCCGGCCAAATGAGACAGACTTTGCGTGCCAAGAGAGCATGAATTATTTTGGCCCCTGTTGAGAAGCAGCAGTGGCGAGGCCTTTTTGTGACATATACTTGGACAAACCTGTGCTATATGGCTGTGACTTTTACAATAAATAGAAATTAAAACTCTCCTCTGAAGGTAAACAAGTATTTCCAAAATGGAGAGCACACCCTTGAGTTATAATCATCTAATCAATCAACTAAAAAAGAAAAAAGAAACATGTCATGATAGCAGGGCAAAATATATGAACCATTAAACTAGCCCTCTGGTATATTAGGGTACACTATACATCCAGACATGATTCATGCTTTTCCCTCAGATTTATTATGTACAGCATTTTGTGACCCTTTGATAAAGATGTATAACATTATGTCAACCATCTCCAGACAAAGAATATGAAATATTTCCATTCATTTTAAAGAACTACTTAAATTCAATCATAATGCAAACTTAGCCTTTAACACACATTTTAATACTGTAATATGTATTTGCATTATTATACATTTCCACAACTCACAAAAGAAGTAGTCACAGGAACAACAAATACAGTCGTGAATAACCTGCCACTGTCTTTCATTGAAAATGTATGTGCAAACAAGACCGTGGTCATTTTTTTGCAATTTCTGACAGCAGCAGAAGTTTTAAATGAAATGTTTTAGTTATTTTTCATCAGTGATAAATGGGGATGTGTTCAACAACAACAATAATAATAATAACAAAAAATATTATTAATGAGGTCATTTGTCCTGTCTCTCTTTTGGTATCATGGATCACCTGCATCGCAAAATAATTGCATCATTCATTTGTAACATCAAAAAGGTTCCCGTTTATTGTTTTCATTTTAGAGTGAATGAGCTAGTGAATTGTACATTGTGTTTCTAGCCTTACAATCAAATGTAACATGGACAAAAAAAACTGAAAATCACAGTAAAATTAAGGAAAACTGTCGTGTTCTCCTTTTGTCTGGAGGGGATTTATTTAAAAAACGTATAATAATAATAATAATAATAATGTGGATGGTAGTGTTGCTACGGGGGTACAGCCTACGCAATATGCAAATCTTTCAGATCGTGGCTCAAATTATTTTCACCTCAATGTCAATGTCTGTGAGGTAACTGTGAACTCATTTGATGCTGCAAAACATCACATTTAACAGTGCAAGTTAAACCAAGCTTAAAGGAAAGGTCTACAGTGGACTCATTAAAACACACACTGTAAAGGTCTAGGCTCTTGCTGCTGAGAGAGAGATGCCCCTTCTCCTTTAAGGCAAATCCATTATTTTCCGTGGCAATGCACATCTGACTCTCTCACACACACACACACACACACACACACACACACACACACACACACACAAGAATGACGTGGTTGCAGTGTGCACCTGTTGCAATATGCCTGGGTTTTTGGGGGGGGCGTATATATACGTCACAGTGAGAGGAAAATCTCAACCACCAGCAATCTCAACTTTTTTTGGAATCCACTTTTTAGTGTCTTTCAATATTCAGGCCAAAGAAGTGGGTCAGATTGGTATTAGAACCAATCTCTGAACTACGCTTTTGAAACGCCATCATTCAGACACAAGGAGTGTTTGCACACACAAAGCTGGGGAGCAGGGAAATTGACACTACTAATAATTTTGGGCTTTGATTTCATTCGTTTTCTCCTCATTCATTTAGTGAATCTGCTGCAACTTAAATCATCCAAGCAGCTCCCAGGTTTTGGTTGCATAGTTAAAACAGAGGTGAGAGAAGCCAACACTATGCCAACTGTCCCCCAACTACTGCCGTCTAGTGCAGGCTCTGCCCAACTGTGATTTGTGGGTAAAATCGGGCAACAAAATCTTGTCCTGTCTTAAGAGAAAGTTTAATTTGAAGGTGAATATTCATCTGGGTGTCTTAACTAAGTATAGCTCCATGATTTGCATCCCAGACAGAGTTCAGCTGTTGACTAAAGTTTCTGCTTCATTATGCATATGCAGGCTTTAAAATGTATGCCAACTTTCATGAACATCAAACCTGTTTTCCACTGATCTGCAGGCAGGTCGTATTTTCACATATATTTTCACATAACGACTGCCATATTGGCCAATATGGCAGTCGTTAACTTTTATATCTTTTAGAGAATATAACAATATCTTCAAAACAATGGGAACAAACACATGTAATATTGTTGTGATATATGGTATATTAATATATCACAAGTTGTAATATTAACCAACATAAATGAAATATCTGGCTTCTTATAGAATTAAGCAGCAGAGTACAGCAGCACATGACAGACAGGCAGCGGAGATATTGTTGATATGCTCCATACAGTGTGTGCACAGTGAAGCTCAAAAAGAAGTGCTTTAAATCCAGCTCACTGCACTCCTCAAGTAAGTAAGTTCTGCTGTCACAAATAAAGGATTATTAGAAGACACAGAAGTGAAATCAGAAGTTTACTTTAGCATTTAACGTGTAGACAGAGAGCCGGCGTGCGCTATGGTCATGCAACATGTCAGGGTCTGACTGCAGACATTAAATTAGTGATTTGTTAAAGCAGATGCAAGAGCTTTCTTCTTTGCAGAAGGAATACCAATTACAACCATGGCCGAATGATGACACGATCCAGTTTTATAGCACAGTTGAACTTGGACCAGGTGCAAATATATGGCTCGCACACACCGACCCTCATTTAGTAAATGTTACGTTACAGCCTAAGTAGACCGTGACTGGAGAGCAAATCCCATCTGAACACTGAGCTCTGCCCTCCAGCATCCACAAACCACGACGCAGCTGAGACACACTAGTTTCTTCTCTGCTGCAGACACACACTAACACACACACACACTAAAACTCATGTGAAGTGCTAGACAGCCTGTGCCACCTTTTGCATTTGATTTCCGGCCCATTTCCCCTGTAGCATCACGGTCCTATCTCTTGCCCTGTATGACTCCATCTACAGTTTGAGATTCACTTTGCATCAAGAGAGATACTAAAAGATGTAAGAGCTGGGGAAACATTGGGGCAGAGCAGGGCACAAAATGGGATATTAAAGTTTTAAAAGTCCAGAATTAAAATAAGGTTTTGAATAAGGCTGTATATATTTTTTGAAATCTTATCTTATGCAATATATGAAATACCTTGCAGAAAATTGTATGTATAATTGCAGCAGATAGTATGTAACTTCCCATTTATCAGCCCTTTTTATTTTAGGGTTGTTACTTTAACTTCTCTGAGGTTTGTTTTTTTAACCCCTTCAGGCTTTTTTTTTTTGAATGAATGGCTTTCTAAATAAACACAGCAATCAAGCACTTGACTGGAGATCAAATATGTTTTGCTCATTGACAACACAAACCAACCGATGTTTTTCTGCTATCGTTATATGTCTGCACCACTCCTCACTCCTCGTCACCCTGGTATGGTTTACACAGTGGAAAGTGCGACTGGAAAGTGGGAGCAGCGTTTGAAATAAGAGAGCATTTGGTGATCCCAGTAAGTATTGATTTGCCATTGGACACAGATATAACTATAAGGTTCTTCAAGGGGAAAAAATACAAAAAAAAACAGGTGACAAGGCAGAGAGAGAACAGCTTCGGTGGATGGAAAGCAGACAGGAACGTTGGAGTGCAGAGCCCTTTTATGATGGTCTGCTGGAGTTTGCTGTGTTTTCACCTGTTGCAGTTAATTGAAGAAACAGAGCCCCTGGCAGTAACATTGTGTTCGAAATACCATTTGTTTGTTTGTTTGAGAGCTAGGTAGATACTACTCTGCAAAATTTAGCATTTGTCTTTTAAATCCGACTGCCTTGGCATAAAATGGGCAGTTATTCTAATAAATACACACTATATTATTACAAATTATAGTGTTCCTTTCCTGCTACTAAGACAGCTAGACGGTTTTGTGGCAAGATGTCTTACAGCAATGAGCTTTTTCTTTAAGCTGCAAAGAAGAGAGTGATGACATTAGGAGGGGATGTCTGGGTAAAGAGAAGATCCAGACAGCCCTATTTTATGTCATTCATACAGATAAATAGAAGTGGGTTATTAAAACACTTTATAGAGATTTTTACCCGTCTCAACAGAGCAGTTATTTTCTCTCTTCCTGTGACTGAAATGGATAGAAAATCTACTCAAAAGCTATACTCGTTTTTGTTCGAAAATGTAATCTTTAAAACCTTTTCACTGTACATTATGCAGAGGATGATTAATGGCAGGTTAACGCAATTTTGAAATAAAGATGTAAAGATGGATCAGGTCATTACTTCTTTGCTTCTGCAACCGACCAGATTGTTTTTGCCGACTTTGAGGGGTAGGGGGGGGGTGTTGTTGTTTTGTTTGGCTATTACAATACATCGACCCTAACCCATCGATGTATTGTAATAGCCAGAACAAAACAAGAAAAAACTCAGAAATGTAGTAGACATTGCCCTTGGAGGATTATGAAGCCAGGGCAGTGGAAGAGTGATGAGAGATGACTCAGTCTGAATAAGCTGAACTGAGCTCAGCAGGAAGAATACCATTTGAGAGAAAATACTGTGACAATGAGCCATTCAGAGACACCGAAAAAAAAAACACATACAGACACAATATTATGCCTGAACTTCATCCACACGACCTTTATGAACCACGATAATCAGGTTCATTATTGTTGAAAACTGAATACGAGTTGACCTGTAATGTGATGAACAGAATTAAAGCCCACAGTCTCGGCGCAAATGAGATATGACTATTTTAAGCATCTTCTCAACTCTGTGTGGGAGTGTATGGACTAAGATTGATGGGCATCTCTTTCATTCTGCTCAAATGCTTTGATATGAATGTGACATCACTGATAACTCAAATAAAACTCCAACCTGATCAGACCATTGTGAATGTGGAAAACACCTGTGTCTGTGTGGGCTGTTAGACTGAAGTGAAGGGGTTTTATTAGCCTTTAAGTCAATTAAGCTGTGATATTTACTTTAAATGAAGAGCAGGTTTGCCTCAAAACATTCACAAGAGAAACACAAACAGTGTGACGGTCATCATATGGTCAGTATGGTTTTACGCTTCTTGAAAATGTCTCTGCTTCCGCTTTCTCTGTGTTGAACATCCAGTGTTTTCTGGAGTGTAATCTGATATCACAGTGTTCAGTAAGTTTGCTTGAGCACAGAGCACATTATAATCAAAACACAGACATTGTGTGACAAACTGCTGAAAATCCCCCAAACACACATGGAAATGCAGGAATAACACGAGGAATGTGTGCAGACACAAAAACGTGACAGTTGGAGACAGAAATTGTAGCGGTGGAATGAAAATAAGCAGAAATATTAAACACATTTATAAAAAAAAAACAAAAAAAACATCCAGATCTGGCAGAGGATCTACTGCAACAAGTAGAACTGATGCTGTGAATATTTGTGCTGATCAACAAACCCTGGAGTTGACTGACCTGCTCACACTTTTTTCTGCAGTGCTGCAGTTTGTGTCATAAAAATCAGACTTTTCTGAACGCTTAAGATTAAGCAATAAAGTCTACCTTTTTGCCTTGGAGACAGGACACTTTAGATAGAGGAGCACAAACTGGTCAATTCTATAGTAGTGTAGGACCGTGGGTAGAGGAAAATGTTCATATTAATTCTCCTCAGGGCTTGCTACAACATTTTTAACCGGGTCAGCTATGTAATGAGGCCTTAATTGAGTTTGGTGTTTAATGCAGCCTCAGAATTATCAGTATCCTCAGAGGAGCTGAGCCGCCACCTTGTGGTAATGTGTTGATGACTAAATATCCCGCTAATAAAACATCAATCCTGCCAGACAGACGCCATAATCTCACAAATAATACATAGCCGCCTCAACTCCTGATAGAAATTCAAGCAGAAAGCATAAAATAAAATAAAGAACACAGAATCTGGTAATAAATGCGTAGCAAGAAAAAGGCAATAGTCCAACAGAGTAATGCTGCACATGCAGAGCAATGTGTTTCTGTTTTGAGTTGAAAAGATGACCTCTTCAAACCAAAACAAGACATACTTTGTGCTCATCATTCAATACTCTTGATGTAAAGCTGTGACAGTGCAACGAGAAATCAACAGGTATAATATAATGACTCCTCTTGGCTCTTCTATGGCCTTTGGGCTGCCTTATTTGTCAGTTCCCTCCGAGTGATTTTCAACTATCGTCTTATTCTCTTATCGCAAGACTTTGTTCTCAAAATAGACTCTTTGCTTGTTTCACTGAGCAATCCAACCAATTCTCTTCATTCCAGACAGATGATTTGCTGTCTTGTGGCCAGTGCAACGTTTATGATTCCCTCTCAGCCTCCAACACAAACATCCCAGAGCTATAGCCTATAACTATACCACCACTCACTGCTTCATACAGTACATACATGCACACATAAGCATTTATGAAACAACCACTGTGGTGATTTCCTGTATAGTAACAGTGTATTGTTCTGTGGCGAGAGTAAGTAACCTAACTAAGTAATAGATTTTAAAGTTAAGGAGCCGACAACGCCACTTTGGGACTTTCACCCAAAGATTATTTTATACCAATTAAAAGGACACACAAGTAAGTTCTACTCATAAAAATGCAGGAGACATGATTCCAAATGTTAAAATAATGCACACTTTAATAGATTGTTTAAAAGCACAATGTGTTCACTCAAACCAAAAGAAATAAATCTGTTCAGGCTTAGGCTCGTGGTGAAATGCAGCTAGTAAGAGGAGGAGTCTAAATTAAAATACTCAAATCACCAGGTCATGTGACAGGCACACACACACACACAGTGAATACCCAAATCCCAGGGGACACAGCACACAGGGAAAACGGACACCTCCACCACCACCACCAGCCTTGGCACTAAAAACAAGACACAGAAATTAATTACATGAAAACTCAGGATTACAACAACAACAACAACAACAACAACAACAACAACAACAATAAGACTGGGCAAATTATGTTACTAAACTAAAACTAAATATAAATTGCCCAGAATAAGACAAGAAAACAAGAATATATCACTAATCACTCAAAGAAAATAACCAAATCAAACACAATAAACTAAAGAATTACAACTGGGCAAATTATACTACCAAAAATAATTTACATATAATTCCCCAAAATAATAAACATATAACACTATATAAAACACACTAATATGCCCCAAAAATATATGTAATACCGCAGTTAATGAAATCAAAATAACCAAAAATCAATCTCAGAAATCAAAACAAACAAAGAGGACAGGTGAAATAACAAAATCAAAATAAACAAAATCGAAGTGAACCTAAACTAAAACATCAAAATAAAACGGCAAGCACAGACAGCGGCCTCGGGAGAAGCCGTGAAGCGACACGGTATGACGTCAAGGCAGGGCAGACTCAGATCGAGACAAAGCAGCAGGGGACAGCTGATCGTGACGTCATTCAGTTCACGTTTTACTCAGCCAGATGGCCAACATTCATCTAAAAAATATACAAAATTAGCACTCGTATTGTGGCGCTAACAATAATTTAGACGCGGCAATTAAAAAGAAAAAAAAACTAACCTTGTTGCCGAGAATGATGCACAACCACAGGGGGAGAGAGCGAGACTCACGCCGCTACCGGCATTCACCTGCAACCACACTGTGTTAGCCGTGAGGCACCAAACAGTATGATGCAGAGTGGGAGGACACTTACCACCGCAAACTGGAGAGACAGCGCACATTGAGCGTGGCGTGTAAGCCCAGCCGCTCTGCAGTACAACAAACACACTCCGATCAGCACACAGGTGAATGGGCATTAGGTGCGTGAAGCAGCGCACAGTCCTACTCACCGATAGCTAAACACTCCGACCGGAAGTGACGTGTTCACACGAGTGCGGAGAATGAGAACCGGTAGAAGAATATGCCGCATTTATAATCCCGTCCACCTACAATGCATAGCTACCATTGGTGTTCAAATTAAGGCCGTCATAGTGCATGGAGCACATGAGATGGAGCACATCCATGCTGCTACAGTTACATATCAGTGTGCAAATGTACCATTAACTGTGCATCATGCAGAGTGCACCACTGGTAATACATGGTCTAAAGCCCAGTTTGCTGTGTGCCCTGTGTGGATGTTTGTTGTACTGACAGATTATTATTTTTAGGTACTGAATACGAACATTCTTCATTGATTATAACTGAGTTATAGCCACTGCCAACTGTTTTTGCTTTCCATACACTGCCATTAATAAACAGCCCCTGCTGCAGTCTAAAGCATGGGCTTTGCATTCCCTATCAATCATTAGTGGATATCAACAAACGCTGCTGTAAATTGCACTCTAATTGTAGAGTCAGTCATGCATTTAAATTTGTATAAACCTCTGCAGAGACAAAAGGCTGCTGGCAAGGTTGGCTTTTTGTTGTCTTGGGACAAATGTGTTAAAACCCATCATAAAGAGATTAAAACATGCAAATGACTTCTTTCTGGAAGAGAACTATATTAATGTTGAAGACATTATGCACTAAGGATTAAATGTGACAGAGGAGCTTTAATAGATCCTCTGAAAGAGTCAGAAAGACTAATGGAGAACAATGCAAGAAAGGCTGAAATGGAGACAATGAACGAGGCTTTAAAATTTAGTTTTGCTCTTGTTGAAAAGAAATTTACCTTCGGGGCCAAATGTGGAGAATTCAGAGTAAGTAGATGGCCATACAAGACTTTGGCAAAGCAACATGTGTCAATGTCTTTGACATGACTTGTGATGGATATTTCCACAGTTAGACAAAAAAGCTGAATCTATCATGAGAAGAGTTGTTGACTTGTTATACAGCAGTTCAGCAGCATCAGTAGTACATGTTTTAATGGTCTTAGACTTAGCTCACTCGTAGGATGATTCATGCAAAAGTTACCACTTTAAACAAACATGCCATTTTTTTTCTCCAATCCATATAAGTCAAGTCAATGCAACAATAATCGCAAATTTGGTCTTGAATAAATGAGAAGAAATGAATGTGATGGGAAAGTGTCTTCTCAGTTTTGATACCAACATATCTGTATATTGATTATAATAAACAATACACTGTTGCACTGATGCAGAATCAAGTGCAATTAAGAGCTAATTCTGCAGCTAAAAATTATTAAAATTATAGAATTAGAGTATCTTACCTGCTATAATTAACTTCAATGGCAGTTTAATTATCGCCTTGGGGTTAAATGCCTTTGCCCAATCAGTGGCATGGTTAGAATCCCCCTTCTGTGCCTGAGTTATGGCGTTAAATAATGGCCAGTGTTGTGACATGTTAGAACTTACTTTATGTTCAGTAAACCGCAAAGTTGACCTTTTGGATAAAATGTCACCATTTTATGATTTTATCGAATAAGAAACCTGGCATTGTTGCTGAAAAAGTAAGCACATTCATTATTTAGTTATGTACACGTCTTGAGGACACAGTGACCTTTGACAACCACAATCTTATCACTTAATCATCCAGTCAAAGTTTGTGATGTTTGTGGTGGTTTGACAAACTCCCTCCAGGCATTTCTGATGGATCACATTGACAAGAATGCAAAGAAGTCACAGGTAAATTACACCTTTGACCACCTTTGATCTAATCAATTCATCTAATCTGAGTCCAAGTGAATATTTTTTGCCAAATTGAAAATAATTCCCTCAAGGTGTTCCTGATATATAACAGAATGGATGGACAATTGTACATATACATGGGAGGACACAAAACGACTGAAGCTTTATTTGGTTCAATGACTCCCAAACCTTTTCTGCTGGTACTGGTCTTTTAATCATTAAATAAACCATAACCATATTTGGTCTGAGTGTGTTAGTATGTCAGAGGCAACAAAGCATCATTTAACACATGATATAGTGTAAGAAAAAGGTATTATCAAGTAGTTTCACAGGCCTATTAACAGGATAAACTGACTGAAATTTTACAATTATGGGGTTGATTATGGGTTAATATCCTTTTGTTGGGGTGACAGAGTGAAGTTCAATCGATTGCTGTTCTAAATGTGAGTAAGTTAGTGAGTAGATGGAGTAGACGTATTAGAGCAGGGGACTTTAACTGGTCACATCACTTAACTGGTTTTATTCATATAAGTTTTCCGCAGCTATACTCTTCTTAGGTCACTGCAGTGATGTACATTAAGTTGGTCAGCCTAAATTAAGCATTATTTAACCACAACTAGTTAATGCCTAACCCAAACCTAGCCACAATTAAAATCTTAGCCCTAAATTTTGAAGAAAATGAGTTCTGCCTCATCAGTACCAGTATTTGTTCTCTATGATGACTACTAGACCTGACAAGGTCAATGTTTATACCAGAAAAGGCACCAAAAAGGTAATAAATGCACAATCTATTATTGAAGGAGAAAGGAGATGAATTTAAAAAAAGAAAAAAGAAAGATGAAGACATTTTCTGCATATCTGAAATTACGATTTTATGTCAAGACTTTATTAAATAAAGCATATTTTGATAGTTTCATTTTACACATGTCCTTTACAACAGACACCAATATTAATCTGTTTATGTGTGTGTTATTGGGTTGAAATTTGCACTTCATTCCTCTAAAAACATCTAATCTCCGTTCAGGACACTGGAGACGCCCCCAGCTAGAGACACACAGTGATCTGAAAGGAAGAGAAAGCATTATTAAAGATTAGTTCCCACAAGCTTTGACTTAGCCCCTGAACCTCCTCGATCCCCACAGCTTTTTGCGCGAGTGTGACTGAGACAGTGTACAAGACACTGAGGGGGAAAGACCTGCAAATGAAGTCGACAGGAAAACACACAACAACAGAGTCCATGTGTGAGTGATTCCTGTGAGGAGCATGCAAAAAGGAACTGAAAGAATATGTACCAATGAAAAAGTTCATGAGTCTATATGAAAGACATTTTCTCATCTGATTCATTTGTCAATAAGGGCTGCTCCAGGGCGTTCAGTGTAAGTACAACATTTATGAGAAACAGAGTGAATGAAGGTGTAAATTAAAACCAGTGCACTACCCTGATTGAGGTCACCAGAGACGAAGCGCATAGAGGTGCTCTCTGGTAGTCTTACTGCTCGAGAGATTAGAGTGAATCAGATCGTCATAAATCTACAACGAGGAAGAGACGTTTAAGAAATCGTGCAACTCCACTTGCGTCATAATGACACCACAGAGACGTGATGTGAGCATGAATTTGAGCTTTGTTCAGGGTGTAAAACAAAACGTTTGTTTCCTGGATGGAGAAGAAGCCCACTTGTCCTTTTCTCGCTGCGGAGGTGAAACATCGGTAGAAGAAAAAAGATGTGGAATGATCAATTCACATCAAATATCAAATATTCCACGTCTTCTTCTGCTGTCAGGGTCCTTTCCCCACAGCACTTGCCAATTAATCCACACGCATGAGACAGCGTCGCCATGCTCTCTTATTGTTACAGGAACATAAATTATGTACTAACCTTTCAGATGGGAGCAGTGGCAGCAGACGTCGCTGAAAGGGTATGTCGTAACCATTCTGATCTATGAGTCATATAAGCAAGTTTTACTTGAGAGATTGCCTGAATTAAACCCCTCAAATTTGATTGGCAGCCAATTGATTCAAGACGACTTGTCCAAAATAAAAGGATTTTAAACACTCAAGCATAAGGATATTTGCGTGAATACACCATAAATATAGAGTCCATGCATAAAATAAAATGACTCTTTATACTGGAAGACAAGCCACAAACAAATAACATATTGAGAAACAAGGGGCTGTGATTTGTTGACAGAATCTAGGACAATATGTCTTTCTATAAACAACGGCTCAATTATCGTAGTTAACCCTGTGTATTGACCAGCACACACAAAGGGACACAGTATCTACACCAAAGTCATGAAGTAATAAACATTTCTATTTGAAGTCTCACGTTTTATCTCTCAAAATTCATTTCTTTAGGGTGATTTCATTTCAAGTGAGTAAATACATGCAGTAAAGGAGGGTTTTTTTTTAAGCTGAGGGGAGTTTTTCTCAGTTTAGTCCCAGTTCCAGTGATAAATCGTCACCACTCTCAGTCTTGTGCTTCCTGGCTTCAGTTGCTGTGCTCTTGACAGAAGTTCTCTGTTGTGATACAGTGTTTGGTACGGTGCCATGTTGGCTGACCTCACTCCTCACTGGTGGAGCAGAGCAATGAAGTGACATTAGGCTACATGGACGAAGCACAGAATGATAGATTAATGTGTTGATACTGGAGAGGCGCTTTGTTTATGGATAAAGCAGCAATTGGGTTGAGCCTGAGGTTCTACTTCATCCTTCCGCACTGCCAGAGGCGGTGCTTTAAGCACTGGATCTTCCCTCTTGTGCAGGCGTAGGTCAAGTATCTTATACCAACACCGGACGACCTGGGGAAGTCTTATCTTACAGTGTCAGCAGAGGAACAGTTCCTTTCCATCTTCTCACAGAGTAGGTCTATTGCTCTAAAAGCATTTCTCTAATCAGCTACTGCTGGTAGCCTCATTACTATTGGTTGGAGCGATAGGTTACTTTTTCTGTTTCATTGGGGAACACAGCATGCCTGCAAGTTGCTCTCCACAGACCGTCCTTATCAATGCTTGTTAATAACTCACGGTTGCAAGGTTTCATTTATGTGTGGCCGTTAGTGATGGCATTTAGAGATAGTATGCTATTTATCCTGAGGCTCTAACTTGTTGGTAGGGGCACCTTTTCCGCTGTTGTCTCCTTGGTTACAATTGAAATATATTGAGTTGCCCGAAAGAAGTCGTATGTGTTTATTTCCTTTTATCCTTGATTAGTGTGTGATGAGCTGAGATGGCCCCACTCCAGTGTTTGTGTGCTTTAGTTTTTAAAGCGTACAAACCCCCCCCAGTGCGCAGTGGTGTGCTGCCAGCTTTCCCATGCCATTGTTTCATAAGCCCTTGCAGGTGACAGTGGTGTTTCCACTGCCCACTCCCTACATGTGGTGTGATTGCTGTCTCTTCACAGGCGACAGCGCTCTCTCACTCTCGCTCTGACTGCCGATTACTGCTCTCTGGCTGGTGAAAACAGCACTTTTGGTTCCTTCTCTCAGGATTTAATTTACCTCCAGCTAAGCCAACCCGGTCATGGCGTAGGACCTATGCAGAATGCTGCTGCGGCTCCTTCCAAAATGAGGGTGAGATCTGAGAAGGGTAAAGTTTCCTCTGGAGTGGAGCAACTGTCGGCTGAATTAGCCCAGATGAAATCCCTCCTCTTAAACCACTGTCCTGACACTGGGGCAGAGGTTGGAGAAAAACTGGTCCTTCCGGAGTCTGAGCAGTGTAGATGTGGACGCTATCTCATTGGCAGCATCAGCCGCTCTTTCCCATGATGATTGTTGTTAGGGACCACTCTACCTCCTAAGCCACAGCCACCATAAAGTTTGGCAGCAAGAGACAATATGCTGTGTGAAAATTCACAACGTCACCTATCATGTTCAACACAGATTTAAATGTATAAGAAATAAAGGCAATCAAGAGTGATGCTCAAGGACTTGGCTATGATATACCCAGTTTCTGATAAAGGGCACAAGAGAAACACTTATAATTCAGAACAGATAATGTTGTAGGCAGCAGGTGAGCTTCATTACTTTTCGTTTTCCATCAAATGCCCATTCTGTCTCTCTGTCTCTCTCTTTCTCTCTCTCTCACACACACACATACACACACACGCACACTCACTCTCCATCATTACATAGCAACAGCATGTAATCATTTGGTATGAGTCATCTCCCTCAAGATACAGCCCTCCCTCCACTCTGTCAACTCACAATCCCTGCTTGACTGTGCAGTGACACATTTCAACTTAATGGTATTTTTCCAGCATTTTCACCTCGAGCCTGATATACAAAAAGGAAGGTAGGTAGGACAAATGAGGTGAAATTAAAGCCAGCCAAAGCAAGCAACCAGAAACATTTGCCTTAAATAATGAGAATGCTGAGGGTCAAAGTGGGACAAAAACACGGTAACAAAAGGGAAACGTGCTTCCTGCCACAAAATCAAAAGATGCTTATCTTTACCTATTCTACTGTTTGTTTTTTTACAAAACTATGGTATAGTTTAATATACACAATCCTCTATATGCAGCTCAATGGTAACGTCCTATCTCTACACTCTACGCCAGTAAAGATATCTGTAATATGTCATATTTCTGAGACCTTTTTATTTTGAATTTCTACTAAGATCTCTTCAAATTCATATGACTTTTCCTTTTCATATCCCAAGGCTTTCAATGTGTGCTTTTTCAACTGCTTCATCCGTGATTTCATTTCCTCTCCACTGTGTCTTAAGTCACCTTGCCTCATCACTCTTTTCCTTTCTAACTTAAAGCAGTCGTCCTCTTCAAAGTTTGAGAGTTCATGACAACGTCAGCAGTGACAGAGATATTCACTTTCATCTATATTGCTGCCGGTTGCTGATCAGCATCACTCACAGGAGTGGACTTTGAGCTGTGGCCACTGCTGTTGTGCTATAGATGCCTGTCACATAGAAGTCTTTCGTACTATGTGACCTTTATGTTAACTAAAACCTGAGTGAATATTTGCAATAGGCATGTTTTTTTGTTGAGGATAAAGAGGAATCTGTTATCCAGCCAAATGCAAGTATAAATAACAATCAACTATCGTGATTTAGTGAGCTATACACAGCATTATCTTACCTTTAAACTCTTTCAAAATAATAAATCACAGGAGAAACAGTAGTTTGACCTTTAAATGCAAAACTTTGGGCTCCATAAAACAAATACGCTCAGAGATATACAACAATTCTATAGATAGACAGGGAACAAAAATATGTGTCTTTCACAGATGAGAAAGTGTGTATCTAGCACTCCATGCACACAGTGTCAAACTACTTACACTTCAATCACTTCAGTTGTTTGGCTGTTTCTCAGACACAGTTTTTGGCGATGCACAAGACTATTATTTTTAAATTGTTCCTTACAAAACTGTGGTTTGCAGCACAATAAACAATGGTACCCGTGTTTCTGGATGCAATGCTAAGGAAACGGCAGAATTGGGTGATTAATGTTTTAATAACATTGCCATGAGATGACCTTGATCCGATGCCCTCATACTGATCTAATACCACCACTACATGCAGGATGACTACAGATGAACATGAAACCTTTTATATAATGTTAATTGAATTTTTCTGTTATGAGAATTATTATTGCTGTCAACAGAGGAGGTTGCGACCATGTTAATACCACTTATATGTCATTTTCCAGATATCAATTTGAATACAGTTCAGGTATACATGGCACGGTCAGAGGCTTCTACAAATGTGAATACAAAACAGTGAATATGGTGTCAACCGGTTAAGAATAGGACGGCGTCCATCATATTTTCAAATGCACATGATTTAAATGATGAGTCGAAATCTCAGAAAAAGATCAAAGAAAATGATTTATCAAAGTTAAAAAGAGTCCATTTAAGCATTTTTACTCAACAATACATCTGCAAAACAGTGCCACAGCCACAAGTGAGATCATGCAGAAACCTTCATTGTCAACCTTCACCTTCACATTAGCGGAGAATGTCCATTAAATACAAATATTGATGATAAAACGCACACATCGACAGCTTTAATGGATCCTTTGTGTGAAACCATGGTGAGGCAGGTAATAATAGGGATGTAAGTTGGCATAGAAATGAAAGCAAAACGATTCTCCTTTTTGTTTCCATGCAGTAAAATCACAAGTCTGGAATCCAATTACTGAGACAATCATTTACTCCTGCATCGAAAACATGACTTGATGAATGAGAATGTGACTCTATCTTGTGTCTGAATTAAGAAAGATTACTGAAAGCTATGACAATGGGGCTCCACAAAGACACTGCGCAGTCGTTCCAAAATTAATGATTTCAAGCGATGATATTTATTCAATTAAAATATATTGCTGTAGTATAGTATAGTATAATATAAGTTGCTCTGTCTGTCTCAATCCCAAAAATGAGGAGGGAGTGTGTGGTTATAAAGCAGTTTTATGAAAAACGCGTTCAAGCTCCTTTAAATCCATGATACTGATATCTCTATTTTGACAGAAAAGCATGCTATCAGTGTATCTCTAATAGCAGGATTAGATTTTTGCTCATGAGGCCCAGAAGCTGAATTGTAAATATTGGTGAATGATTAAAGATTAAAAGTTGTATAATATATCCTCTTTATATAATAAAGAGGATGAACCCTAACAAGGATGATGATGCCCCACTTCTTCTGACTGGTTAAATACAGACACTGTTGCGTCACGTTGTTCTAATGCGATTTACTGTATATGCAAAGCAGTCAACTCAACTCTTTATATTTAACTATTAGTGTTATTTTAACACTAAATTAGTTCAATTTAACACAAATCAATTAAATAAATCAAATCACTGCATTGTGTGAACACATGATGACAGTGGTTTGTATGCATAAGAGATAGATGTTTATATCTAAAAGTTAAACACTACAGTTTTATAGTATTCATTGCAATTTGTAAAACTCATTGCTTCATGACAAAATACTCATAGTTGGAGACTGAGCCTTTCGACTCAAACCTAAATTAGATACACACCACAGAAATTGTATTTGTTTTTCTAGATCCGATGATTTTCTCTATTTTGAGTCCATCAAACAACACCAGCTGAGCATCTGTCTCAAGATCAGTCTGAATCTTTGCAGCAGCAGGAGTCTGTTTTTATCGGGCATCTTCGATAGAGGCATTCATCAAAGATGCTCACAGAAACAATACTGGATGTATCACAAACCATTTGGTTTATTTGGAGTAAACACATGAACGTTATGGCCCTTTTTTACTACGGGCCCGGCTCACCACGGCACAGCACGGCACGGTTTAGGTTGCATCTCCACTACAAAAAAAGAACCTACTCAACGTGGGCGGAGTCATCACTGCACGGCTGCGTGACACTGATCTGTTTCTTAAAGCACATTTTGTGTAATGCATTGGGAGATTTTGTTGATAACCAGGTGTGTTCTAAAACAAAAGTCACTCAAGAGAGAGAAATAGAGAGAATAGAATAGAGAGAAGAGATCAACTTACTATGTACTATGCAATAAATAGTTTTATCAAGTATTTAAATAGGGCATCTTGGCCACTCACATCCATGGAAAGAACAGGTAATTTGACAGCTAAAATTGCTGCCATTTTCTGTAAACATTTAGCCAGCTATTATACAATCACACATATGTGGAAACTAAGTGGAACTGAGAAGAGAGCCAGGAGCATTTTTAAGAAAAAACAACACAATTCAAAACTACTTACAGGGATTGACATGATTTATATATTCAGTGTGACTGGTGTTAAATATAATAAATCTATGTGCCACAGAAGACAACTACACATACAATTTAAGGAAAGCAAATGTATTAAAATGGTAAACTTAAGTAAATTGTGCATACATTCACACACACACACACACACACACATTGAGAATGTTTTGGAAAACTGGCAAGCAACTGAAACAAACCTTTTAATGTTATTTTAACGTGTTGCTCTTGATAATCCCTGATACTACCAGTAAGTAGAATATTTATGCAGGATGACAGGTGATGGATTGTGCACATAGTACACTAGTAAAGCTGCAGACTCAAGGTCACCTTACCGAAGCAATTAAATGTAAAAAAATAAAAAATAAAAACTGTAGTAGGGAAATGCAGAGGGTGAAGAATGAATTATTATCATTATTATTATTATTATTGTTATTAGTCTTATTAATAATAATAATAATAATAATAAGACTAATAATCATAATAATAATAAATAATAAAAATAACAATAGGGGCCACACGGTGATGTAGAACAAGGGCCTTTCTGCTTGGAGTTTGCATGTCCTTCCCGTGTGTGCATGGGTAGGTGTGGAGATTAGGTAAATTGGACACTCTAAATTGTCCGTAGGAGTGGGTGTGAGTCTCTATCTGTGTGTGGCCCTGCGATAGACTGGTGAACTGTCCAGGGTGTACCCCGCCTATCGCCCGATGTAGCTGAGATTGGCACAGCACCCCCCGCGACCCTCTGGTGGAGGATAAAGCGGTAGATGATGACTGACAATAACAATAACAATAATAATAGTACTATTTATTCATGATAATAGTATGTCTCCCAACACAGCCTGTAAGTAGGAGTCAGCTATTTGCAGCATTACATTGTGATGCCTGTGCGTGCCTGGAGTATAAAGGTTCTAAATGACTGTGATGTCAGAGTTCTTCTTCATCCACACAATTACACTGACAAAAAGCCCCATGTTTTAGCTCAGGTGAGAGGTTCCATTGTGAAAACAACTTCCTCTTCTGATCTTCTTGTAATGAGTCTACTTCTGTGACACTGTTATTCCATCCCATTCACAGCCTTCACCCTCTTCCTGGAGACACGTCCATCTCTCTTTCATCCATCCACCCCCCCCCGGGACACCATCATCAATCAGCTTTTAGATGCCCCAGATATCGACCTCCATTCTGATAAACTCAGTGATGCATGGGTATGCTTTGTTTGTCAAGTGCACTCAGTCGTACATAATTAATGCTTGTGACAGTGCTGGTTCCTATCTGTTTCAATCTTGCTACAATAGCTGTTCTGTTGAGCACGGTGGAGATTCCTGAATTAAATGCTGCCCTCTGTATCAATTATGCAGCAGGCTATGATTGAAATAATGACAGCGATGTTTTGGATGGCAGATCTGCACCCAGTTTGGTCTCAATAATGCCTTAGTTTATTTTATTTTATATTTTTGCAACGGTGAAAATGTTTGATGTTTTGCAAAACAACATCATTTCTAACTGGACTAGACTAGACAATGAATAACTAACTAAACAGATCACAATAAATATATGGCACACAGGCAAAGCAAAAAGGCTAACACCAGCACTAATGCCCAACACTAAAGTCTTCATCTAATTAAGTCAAATTACACACAACAACATTCATGGACAGAGTGACACCATGGTTACAAATTCACATGAAACCACACTGCCCATTGATTCTCAGTGCTGGCATATATACAGGTGTACTGATGAGGAGATGAAGGAGGATTGGGCAGGTGAGCTGGAAGTGAGCCAAACCAATCACGGTGCTAGAAAGGTGGATGTCCGAGGGACGCAGGTGGTGGAAGAGAGGCAGGGAAACAGGAAGCAGGAGCACCAATAGGAAAGGAGGGATGCCACACAGCAATCTGCATACATGGAGACTTCTACAGGTGACACACAGGAAGAGGAGCATAACAGGTGACACACGAATCACTGATGTGTACATGTGGATCCCTTTTGATGATACCAAGATGTGCAAAAGTAGCTCTCTGTGTTAAGAAGTGTTATTCAAACATGCTCAATAAACTATTTAGCTAACTAGCGTGAACTCAAGTCGAGAGCCTCTGCAGACCATTGGTTAACATCGGACCCCCCATACTCCACAAGTAAAAATGGAGGTGGAGGGGTTGGTGGTGGCTTGAAAAATGGCGAGACATTCACCAAATATCAAGAAACAGTATGGACCCCAGCATCAGAAGATTAGTTGCAATATTATAAGGAGATTTGTTGCAGTGTTATGTGTTTAATGGATTTTGTGATGCTACGTGAAAAAAAAAAACATAACGTTTTCTTAGGCCTAATGCGGTAGGTTTAAAATAAGTGATACTGTTATGGATAATTAAATCCAGAGCAAGGCAGTAGTGCAACACAGACACCAAGTGCCCTAAAACACAGAACCAAGGAAACCATATATCCCTAACTATGCAGAAAGTGCAGAGCAGCAGCAGTAGCAGCAGCAGCAGTCGCAGTAGGTTTTCTGCATTCGTCTTTGTTTGTACTTCAGTTAGCTTCCCTGAGTGAATTAATTTATTTTGTTTCCGCCTGTCCTCTTCCGCTACGACGCAGCCGTACAGACTTACCATTCCAAACATGCACACATATATCAAGATAAAGAGATCTTGAGAGAAGAATAACAGTCTTCATTGTCATATGTACAGTACTGCACTCGTGTGCATTCATGGATTTAATAAAATGAGAACAAACAGAGGCATTTAGATGAATGCTCTATTTATTCATATCACAGGGAACAACATTAAGTTATGCTGTGAAACCTCTTTATGTCTGAAAACAACTGTGCATTGTAGACAGGAACACAACATGTGCTATGCGTTTACTTCTTAATGCCTAAACCAAACTGTAGGGAAACAGTGATTGATGAGAGTTTGACCATTTGCTCCACGCTTGGTATCAAAATCAAACCCACCGCCAACCTCAAATCGCTGTTTGACTCCAGGGTTTTAAAAGGTTCTTAATATTTCCTTTGCACAAGGCAAATATGTATTTGTATTTTTCACAGTCGATCTTTGCTCCTGCAAAAGTTTGCAGCACATGAAGGAAAGCACAAAAATGCCCCTCAAGTTAATCTTAAAACTTGCTTTGCTTTTTTTTCCACAGACATTGCTGAGATTTAATTCCTTATACAAACAATAAATGTACGACACAACCCATGCAATCTCGAGGAATGCCTTGCTTGGCAAACACACTTTCTCATGAAACACAGCCTCACTTGTTATTTGTTGTTTTAAATACCATAAATTGTGTAATATCTATGTCATATTTTCTCTAAAGAAAGCAACAACCGTTTCATAATACCAGATGGATAGTCAGAGGGAACTATAGTTGTAATGGACTGTATGCACACAAACACAGATGTTACTCAAAGGTGGTCATATACAAATATATATAAAGCGAGATAGATAGATATGGAATGCTGGTTACATAATTTTAAAAGTATTTAAAGCCTGTAATTTAATAAATAGCTTACAACAATAGATCCCCCCATGCAGTCACCTCCTGGTGTTGTCTGGGAAACTGAAGGGCCAGTATTCTCATATTGCAGATTGTCAAGTGCAAGTCCCAGAGAGGGTCCCAGGGGGTTCCCGGCAAATAAAGAAAATAGTTTAATTTCATGGTTATTGCATTTTTCTCAATGCAGGGGCTGCAGAGGGAGTCTGTAACCATGAGTCCTGCAGGACAGACACAAGCGTCATGGATGCAATCATGCGTGTTGGAAATGCTGGGAGGAAAAATTGTCATCCGTAGAGAATAATGAAATAAAATGTATAATGGTTTTTGACAATGATCCTATAGCTCATATGCTGATACCAACATCAATTTGGCCCACAGGATCATCTGGTTGTGTATTTTTCATCAAGTAATTAATGAAGAATGATGTTTTCAGCTTGTCCTGCTGTTCATTCATTCATTCATTCATCCAACTAGGGTTGTTGCAACACTTTTATGAAGACATGAAGAGACGTTTCTTTGTGAGATGACCATGACATCAGTCCCCTTGTATGCCTTTACAAAATACCACAGGTATGGCTGTGTTTTAATGATTTACCTGCTTATATAAAACCATTATTTACAATAAATGATAATTAATCCCCTAATAGGACACATTTTTGGACAGTGGAAAAGGGGGCAGATTATTAGCTTGATTTAGATCTTTGAAACATGTGAAACTTTCCAAAGACGATAACTACCATCTAAATTGCCTAATAATCCACCATAATCCACCAAGAAGTGTTTGGCCTGATATTCTAAAGCACTGCTTTTTCAGGGGGGACTTGTTCCAGAAATAACCTCAAAATCTCAATTTGAAAGTATTCCCCGAGGAGAGGATTTGCTGTTATGTTGCAGTTTAGTTTCTCTCTTGTGTTTATTGGCTCATATTTCACCACATTTGCCTAAAATTATAGAAAATGATGGGCATCTGAAACCTCTCAAGGTTGGCCAAGCCCAGTGCCCTGTGTTTGTGCTCTGTAGTAATGCAGAGGGTCTTGGCAGCTTCAGACCACAATGGTCGCCCTGGTGATGTGTTGTAATCAGATCATAGGCCTAACGGTCCGCTCTCTGTTCTGCATACGTGAAAAACAACTCCGAACTGTGTGATGGACTCATGATTAACTCATTTCGGGTTCTGACCTGCTTTATCCAAACATTTGTACAGGATGGAAAGCCACAGATGTAAGAAAAGATGCAAAGGAGGCGCTTTTCTCCAACTTTCGGACTGATGCATCAGAGTAATGTCAAAGCCAAATAGAAAATACACAGCCTTATTTGGCATTGAACTTGATCATTCACTGTTTACTTAAACATTATGTCTTAATTGCTTACTGATGGTTGTGACTGATGACAATTAGTGAAATTAAAACATTGGAACAGAAAGCAAAGCAGACGTTTTGTATCGGGCAGTTTCTCTCTTGCTAAAACTTGTTGCTCTGACGATTTGTTATTTTTAATTGCAATAATTCTTATCATCTGTTTTCATTCTTTTTTTTTTCCACCTTTAAAGAGAGTGGATTTCAGTAGAACCCATTGCAACATCTACTCCCCTCAGTTCCTGTAAAATGTGAGCATTAATCATCTGTTTTTGTTGATTACAGTAGCTGATTGTAATGACTGCTTTCCTGTGCAGGAAATTTAGTTCAGCGTGACATGAGTGTTTGTTTTCACGATTTGATTCTGTGGATGAAAACTTGCATCATGCAAGATTTGGGACTTGCTGCTAGAACATTGGCATTATTAGAAGTAAAAATAAAACACAATTGGGATCACACAGTGGTGCACGTGGTTAGCACTGTTGCCTCACAGCAAGAAGGAGGCTGGTTCACGGCCATTCGTTGTGAATTTTGCATGCTCTCCCTCTGTGTGAGTGGGTTTTCTCTGGATTCCTCCCACATTCAGACATTAATTGGACCCTCTACACTGCCTGTATATGTGACTAAATGTTGTTTCATCTCTGTACCTTGCCTTTTGCCCTATGTGAGCTGGGATTGGCACCTGCAACCCCCGCCATCCTCAAAGTAAACCATGATTATACAGTAGCAAGTCTTTCCAAGATTTGCTTGCTTTCAATTGCACACAAGTGCTTGTGGACTTCCATTCTCTAATCACAGTTAACAAACAAGGATAAATAGAAACTATCATTACTTGTTAAACAAGAAGTCAATTACACTCTCTTAAATTTGCTCAGCGGTGGTGAGTCTCAACAATTCAATGGTCAATGCCCACACAAGTGGGATTTAATGGGGGACTAATAAGGTGGGATCTATTTACAGTGACTCAGTGCACATGCATCTTGCCAATCTGATCATTGAAATAAATGGTCTGTGACTACACAATAAGGGCGATTCAATAGGCTCATGTTGCCATGAGCATGAGCAGCATCCTGCACATTAGTTTGTGTTGAACAGCAAATTCGGCAGCCGAAGAAAAGCTTGTGAAGTAGAAGTGCTTTTGTTTGTAATTTAAGGAAAATCCGGTGCTCCAGGAAAAAGCAGTACAATACTATTACAGTGACCTTTTTTTTTTAACTCAATGTTTTGGCCATGAAATAAGGAAGCTGATGATATTTGTTCGGTTCATGAGAGGGCAGGGCAGAAATGTGTCTGACAAATGGTAATACACTCACCCAACAAACATATCCAAAGAAGGTCAGCAACCATTGACCAGAGAAGAAGATAATCCATCATTAATGACAGAGTAAAGGAATAAAATAATGAAAGGCAAAGAAGTTCAATGTTTCTGAGCTCAAGGCAGAGAAAGGGGCACGATTTTTGCCTGAGTATAATCATCTAGGCTCATTTACTTCAACTGAATTAGAGGTGATTCCAGTATTTGTTTTTAGTCTTGTCTCATGTTGGCTTCCGCTTATAAAATGAAGAAATGTAACATAAGATAGATGATATTTATTGGATTGGATTTATTGAGAAGTACTGTTTCCTGACACTTTCTGTGTAAGGCCGGAAAGAGGAAGCTTACCCTAATGACATCTAAGGAATTTTCCCACAGCTGAAAGAGAAGGCAGCCAGGGGATTAATCTCTTTTACATGTTTGGAGTCAAATAGACTGATGCTGAATCCCAGTGCTCCTACCACCTCCCAGTCCTGGAGGTCACCACAACGCTAGACTGGAAAAAAACAAACAAAAACATCTTTACCTCCTCTTCTTCTTCTTGAAATGTAACACAATTCTAAAGTTGTGTGTTTCTTTAATGAAGTTGTATATTTCATCAATGCAGTTCTTTTATTTAAACGATTCACTGTCTCTGTTGTTCTTTTTACTTGTTATTATACTTCAATGAAGTAATATTTTAAGGTGTAGCTACTGTATGTATCTATGTTGCGTTTATGCAGACAAATTCATCGTGACAAGTTGGCCGTGAGATGTAAGGACTGACAGGATGAGCTCATGCTTTTCTTGCCATCTGTCTCGCCTCTGTGCCTGCCTGATGCTCTATCCAGTACTTGGCAACTGCTGAATCTCAGATTACCTTGCTTGTGTAGCGGGATGACGAAGCAAATCCTACAGGGTTTATGTTTCTCTTACATGTCAGCATAAAGGGGAAAATAGCGCGACAGACATATAACATGTGGGCTTAGAAGTGTTCTCCTGCAGTGATTAAATGAAGCACACAGGGAGGTTGTTTCATGCTTCACATGTTCGCACAAACCACAGATGAATCGGCACAATTGCTTGTGGGAGCCTGTGTATTCAGCCCTGTGCCAGATGTTGAAATTAAGTAAATGCATTGCTCACACACAAGTGCTTCATTAGTGCGCTGCACACTGTGTACGCGTGTAGTAGATTTACATTGCAGGTTTACATGGTTGCAGGTCTGAGGGCTGACACAAATGGAACATTGGGGAATTTCTCTATAGGGCAAATTGGAAAATGATTCTCCTTAAACACGGATCTTTCTGAGATGAATCTTTTAAACTTTCACTAATAACAGACACAACTTGCCACTCTGTTGGTTTTTCAATTGCACAGCAGCTGTGGGGACACACAGACGTGTCTGGCACAGACACCAGAACAAGCACTGAGCGCTGGAAGCTGTGCTCCAAGCATCCATCACCTCATCGTCACCTCAATCTGAGGAACACTGTGTATTCACACACAAATGGCTCCTGAATTTACTGACAACTGTGACCACACATGTGTTACTTTGAAGGTATATGGATCCCTTATTAATGTAAAAGTACCAATAATGTAAAAATACAACATGACATTCAAAAGTGTTGCATGGGAAATACAACTTCACTAAAAGTAAACAACGTGAGAATTGGCAGAGAAAATGTGTTGGAGTCATAGAAATTGAAAGATTCTCGCTCTAAATGTAGAACAAGTGAAGGCAGGTAGGTGTAGTGACAAAGATTTATTTTGGAATAAGCACATGACTGATGACTGACATGTATAAAGGGTTCACTCAAAGTGCTGAAAAGGACAGGGATCACAGAGACTGAATACACAAAGCAGGCAGAGATGATTGGTCACAGGTTAAACATATCAAGACCAGGGCAAACTATTTTTTTTTCGTCAGAAGCCAAAAGGGTTTGGAACGTCAGGTTAATTTTTAACAGCCTGTTTTGTTTTTAACACTTATTATATTATTCATTGAGAAAATGTAGTTATTTAAAAGTACGTAAAGCTGTCAAAAATATCAAAATATTTAGCTGAGTGGAAGTACCACTAAAAATGTACTAGAGTAAATGTACTTTTATTTGCTAGCTTACATCACTGACATTGTTGTGATGATGTGATTACCAATGTACACTATTGAAGGATATAAATATGAATATGAATATGCTATAATTTTAAGTATATACAGGCTAAAAAACTATAGTAATGTACAGGCTATGAACAGGTTATGCACATGGTTACCGATATATCATTAAATATATCGGTAAAAGAAGCACACACTGACTTTCGCTGCCCTACTGTAGCCACTCCCCCTCTCACTCACATAGTACTGTGCTACCTGAGAGGATAAGCGGGCCTTTTGGCAGAATTGAATCCGCAGGTAAAAAGTTAAGTGAGTGCAAGATGAGTGGGTGATTATTATGTCTGAACTCAACAATAAAGACTCCCTAAATGCCGTGTGCCTGCATTACAATGAGTCAGCGGGTTTCACAGCAACACGCCAACAACCAGTGGCTGCATTCTGAAATGCAGTGGCAATTCAGAACTATCTAAAACATGATGTGCAATAAACTGACACTTTGAATAACCCCGCACACTTTGGACAGTCTTTAGATTTTAAATAAACAAACCATAATTCCGACTGCAAGTTTCCAAATTTAAACAAGCGATATGTCAGTATCAGTATTGGCTTTCTATAATACACAAATCAAAATGTCACTGAACTTTTGCTGTGTAATAGTAACAATGAGCACCAAACCAACAATTTATAAAAACACACACAAAACAGATTTTGTACAGGCACTGCACTAGTTATTACATGAATGCATATTGTGTGCAAATATCTAACACCATGCAGTATAGTTGTTAATATAACTATAACCACATTTGATAGATGATACTTGCATTCACCTCCAAAAGCTTTACTTGAGGTATAAATGGGAATTTGATTGCTCATTGTTCATTTCTTTATTCTTCATTAGCATGGTGGTGAGGCTTGAGTGTAGCTACTCTGTCCTTTTAGAGGAGAAGCTCTTAGAATACGAATCCATAACTTCACATCATTTATTTAAACCTCCCCTGGAGCAGCAGGCACACATTGGGAGACATATAAAATAGCTTATTAAGGTTTCACAATATCTTGTGAATATCAGGGTGCCTGACACACTTGACTTTCAGTATGGAAAAGAAAATAACTTCCATGGTATAATAATGAAGTATTTAAAAGGTCCAATATGCAATACTTGAGGGCCACTCATGGTCACAGCTGAGAATGCATGTTATACAGGAAATCCTGGACTCAGAGCTTTCAGGAAACTTAAGCGTTAAAAGGTCATGATCATGACACTGGATATTCAAATGTCTCATGAACATTCTCAACATCCCCATTTGAAAGGAACATACATTATTTGTCCCCAGGGTCTGATGTTTACCAAACTACCAAAACACTGGCCCCAATAACAAACTTTCTGCTCATGACGTTTGTTTACTTTTAAAGACATTCTGTCATTCAGAGAGAATGTTGCATATTGCTAATGTTCTGCACTTGGAGCCACTCCCACCCTCTGTCAGTCCAATGTTCCTTTCTAAGGGATTTCTTTCCAAGACTTCCTCTATGTTGCTTATTCTTCTTTTATATAAAAGTGTCTGCTAATCGCTTAAATGTTATTAATGATAAAAACTCTTTCAGGAGAATCCAGTTATAAGATACATTTTGATTTGGATCTTGGTTTGACAGTGGGCCATTTTGAGTGGAATTTGCATGTTCTCCCTGTGTGCAAGTCATTGGGTACTCTAAATTGACTCTGTAAGTGTGAGAGTGAATGGTTGTTCATCTCTGTATGTTGACCCAGCGATGGACTGGCGACCTGTTCAAAGTGTGACTCTGCTTTTCGATCTATGTCAGTTGGGTTTGGCTCCACCCCTGTGACCCTCTTGTGGAGGATAAAGCAGTTGCCAGTGCAGGAGTTACTGTTATTACCACTTTCAGAGTAAATGGCATAAGCATCAACATCCAAGTCTTAGTTGTGACTGGGAAAATCAATTATTCAATAACACTTGTATACATCTACAACAAACAGCAGTGCTTCACATTAGCCAAAGATATTACTATTGGATATTATGCTAAATGGCCAGTTTACAATCAGCTCTGCAGTCAAATGAACATCTTAATTCTTCTGTAAGAGTGAAACAATTTTACAAACTGAATCCACAAGGTGAAATCATGAGGCTGCAAAGTTGGACACATAACCCTACATAGGGCAAGTGTTTGGGGCCATCGGCTATTTCATAAGGATGTCTTTGGTTGAATGATGTTGTAGAATAGTGTGGCCATGGCTGTACCTTTTATTTAGTCTATACTTGACAAGATGGGTTGGATAGAACCTTTTGGACAGTGGTTCCTGTGCTCACAGCAATACTTGTTATCTTCCTCAAGGGCTTGACTGAAAGAACTCAACAAGTCTTTAAAACAACCATTACAACAACTTAACAACGTAATACATTGCCATGTGTTGTTTGGGGTTTCTGAATCTTGAAATAAGAAAGAGGGGGGAAAATAATAGACTGAAGTGTCACCTTTATTTCTCTTTCTGTTTGCCTCTTGAGTTTGTTGAGCAATCATGTCCCTTCAATTTGTCACATATAGCTGTGGATTGAATTCACAAAAGCAAAACAAACAATTTCAAGATACAATCACAGTTCAACTGCAATCACGAGCCTGTTTTATTTTCCAGGAATCACTATCTCATTATTCGAGAGGGGTACTGAGGAAACTGAAAGTTTATTGTTTCATAATGCCTTTTTTTGTAAACCTAATAATACAAAGTGGTGCTTCGTTATTGTTTTTGATGCAGAAATGAAATTGAGTCTTGCTAGAGATTCCCTACATGTCCATTAAGGCTAGAGTTGTGCCATGTGGAATTTCAATGAACTACCTGAGCTATTTTTAGTTACACTTAGAATGATTTGTCTTTTCCACTTAAGTGTACCGGCGAAAAAAATAGATGAAAGCATGCACACACGGACAGAAGTATCCACAGATAAGAGGCATTGTCAATTACCTGTCAGGACCTATGAAGCATGTGCTTCTCCTAATCCTTAGCCTTATATCTAATCTCTTTTATTCTACCTCACATGGACTACATAACTACATAGAACAACTGAACCACATTGAAGAGGCACAAGTGCCTTAAAAGAAGGGACAAGTGCTCCTTCCACCCTCAGCAGTTCTCTTCAGCTTAAGCTTTATACTGGAAAGAGGAATTGTGTCACCCATTTAGTGACAGCTGCAATAAAACTCCAACATACAGAGATTTTCAACCTGTATCTCGTGAAAAAAATCCAAAGTGCTAAATGGACACAAACATAGCTAACTGCTCAGAGCCATAACCACATACAGCTACTGAGAAGAGGACAAACATTGAGTTCCTCTGCACACATCACTGAGGTTATGTGAACCGACCTGTGTAAACGCTGCGAGGCCAAGAGTATAGTAACCACAAAGGCTTTATTCTTCCTCTGTAGGCTGAAGTTAGAATAGATAATTAGCCTGTTTGTTATTGTTAATGTTACACAGTAGAGAAAAGCAAACTGCTGGAAGGAAAACAACAGGAAAGATCAGCCGTTTCCCATAAGTGGGAAGTCTTTTTTTTTACAACTAATATAAAAGCATAAATGCATGGATCAATCTGCTTCTGCCATAATATCAAACAACATTGTTCACAAACCTTTTTCAGATAATGTCAGGTTATGTCAGGTGATTGAGGTTAAAAAAAACTCAATCTAATATGTTGCACAGCACATGTAAGAGAGACAATCCAACTCCATAAAAAGGTGGTTCCCTCTGCTTGTGAGTTTTGTGTCTAAATAAATCTGCTCTCTCACTAAAGGCATTCATGACATGATGAGAAGGGAAGGGAATTCTAATGACAGCAACAGACAGGAAGTTAGCCAAAAGACAACATCACTGATAGCAGGTTGAGTAGAGTTAAGAACTCACTTGGGTACTGTGTTTAGTTTGATGCAGTGTAGATGGCAAATGACTGATGCATTGTTTTACCCAAAGGAAAACCATCTCTGTGTCCGCTTACTGCTGAGACAGTTCATTACCATGACACAATTCTACTATGCACTTGATTCATTTTGACTTGAACACGCTTGTGCTGCCTAAGATTTGCCAGATGCATCCATCCATACTGGATCACAGAGGCAGCATGCTAATTAAGGTGTTCTACACTTCCCTTTCCACAGCATTATCCTCAAGCTCCTTCCCAGGTCAGATGGATACGCCTTCCAGTGAGTTGTAGGTCCACACCAATACATGGACTGGTAAATAAAAAGCTTTGCCTTGAATCTCAACTCCCTGTTTTCCCCCGACGGACTGTTTCAATCCCTAAATTAGTGCTAACACTGAAAGAATTCACCTGTCCATCTCCTGCTCTGCCTGTCCCTCCCAAGATCCCAAGATACTTGGACTGAGTTTTTGTCAATCTGACATACAGAGTCCTGCAGCCACAAATAAAGCAATAACACACACGAGGGAGTGCTGACGGAGCACAGCTGATATTCACTAGAGTTAGGGTAAAACTCAGTTTTAATACATGTTGTGGGGTTTGGTTAATATTCCTGAAACTAGCTGCTGAAGCAAACATGCCATTGACCCAAAAGGAAGCCATGCACAACAGTCAGGAATTCTGCTTTAATTAAAGAAAAAAAAATATTTATTATCTTTATCTTTACTGTCTTTGCTGTTGTAACAACATACATTTCCTCACTGTGGGACAAATAAAGGACTATCTTATCTTATCTTATTAAGAACCTATAATAGCCTAACTGTCTGAAATGATATATAACATGTAATGGAAATTTCCATGCTGCTTTGTGTTGGTGATCAGACATTTAACCTTTGTTAAACCAGAAAAAAACACATCAAAAATATATTTTCCAAGACATGATTATTCATGACAGTTGAAAACATGGTGTCATCATGTCGTACAATTCATTAAAAAAACAGTTGAAAAATTCAGACATGTACTCATACACTGTTTGTAGGTCAGATGAAGAGGCTCAGGTGTGTAGACAAAGAAAAAAAGAAATTACATTTCCTTCAATTTCTGTGTGGATAGAGCTTATCCTTAACCTTAACCCAACCACAATTCAAATCTTAGCCCAACACTTCATCAGAAATGAGGTTCTACCTCATTAGGACCAGGCTTTGGTGCACATGAGGACTGCTTGTTCCAAAAAAGTGTTCATGACAGAAAAGTGTGCACGCACGCACGCAGTCAAGTAAGATTTACAAAACACTGACTGCACACCAACATGACAAGAGCATGTTTGTGTGTTCAATGGCATTTTTGTGACTTGATGTTTACTTCATCTTTGTACTCATACACACACACACACACACACACACTCAACAAAGAGCATTTAGCGTGAGAAAGGCGCTGTAGGGTGCCTGTGTTCTGAAGGACACTCAGAGTATACAGAGCAGGCCTCGGGGGAGATGTTTCAGTGAACTCAGTCGGTGGCTCATTATAAATGATATTTACTGAGTGCTACAATACGGCTAACAAAACAAGAAGGCAGATTAAAACACATTCGGGAATGTGCTGAATACATCTTAAAGAGGATAAGCTAAAGGAGTAAATATTGCTCATCTCTTAAATGTTTTAATGGAGCTACTGTTCATTGTATATGTGGACAACAGCTAAAGAGTTAAAGTTAAAGAGGAAGACCACAGAGAAGGTTCTTGGGTGTGATGAAGGAGGTCACGAGGACAGTTGGTCAAACAGAAGAGGACACAAGGGACAGGGCACAAGATGGAGGCAGATGATCCACAGTGGCGACCACTAAAGGGTAGATTGCTGCCACGCATGTGTATCTTTGGTTCCTGCTTTCACACAAAATGCATTCAATGACCACATTTTCCAACATTGTTTTCCATCCATACACCACCACTAACATTACACAATGACATTTTCTCAATGTGCTCTTTCAAAACTGTTAAACAAAACAAGATTATGGCAAATTAAATAGATTCCCTGATTAACCCCAATGAAAACATTATTTGTTTAATAGAATTTTAAAAAAACTAACTCAAAACACAACCACAACTTTGCAAATTCCTCTTGTCACTAAACAGACATTAGGTCATGACGTCAAAATGACTTTGTTTACAATAAATGCATGGGTTTAGGAAAATACAGTGATGAAGAAAGAAGAGAATTGAAAAGTAGAATACCCAGAGGACTAAGGAAATAATGAGATGTGCATCACTGAATTTTATAATACAGTAAAATACAGTGTATATGCAATACAGTGACTTCTAATGCCATTTGGATTATTCTGTGGTCTGCTGTAGGATCCAGAGGTTGTTTGCACATCTGAAAATATCGCAGAAACACAGGAAACTATTATTGTTGACATAGCAAATGGCAATAATGTCAGAGATATTTTCACACATCTAACCAAATAGTTAATTTGACCTAATCTCAAGTTATCTCTTCATGGAAACAACATGCTGTGTTTTCTGTCCTAGGACTCTGAAGCCAGTTTAGTAGGTTAGTGAGCTAACGTGTGCAAAATCTGAGTTTTCAGCATCAAAAAAGAGGCTCTCTTTTAACCCACTTAACTGAGGCAGACGCTGGTTGTCAAAAATCCATTATAATATTTAGATTTGTTTGTGTTCAGATGTTTCGGTCTCTCTTGGCTATATTTGCAGAGCATCTGACCTGCCTCAGCATTGTTCTGTCCCACACGTCCCCTATGAAAAAACAAATAGTCCTCCCAAGGTCTGATTTGCAAAAAAAAATCACAATACTTTATTTCACAGCAGTGCTGTGACAACAGAATCTAACCTGCATGCTGACTATTTTCTGTTGCACAACTGCCTAACTTTGCTTTGTTGAGTCATGTATTGATTGACCTTGAATGTGTGTGTGTGTGTGCGAGAGGGAGAGAGAGAGAGATGATGAACTGAGGAAGAATTCTTTTTTGGGGATTTTACAATAATTCTTTTTGTAAAGACATTTCTCTATTTTAATCATTAAGTTTTCAATCAGCAGTTTCTCTAAGTTCATTTTGAATGCACAAATGAACAAGTTAACTGCTAATTGAGCCTGCATATCCGAAACGCAATCTTTTCACAACATTTTCCTGACATTAATCGTAGGAGTTTGAGTTCTTATGCCGCGACACACAGGATTTGGAAAACCTCAGTCCCTGTTTTTTACATTGTATGCCCACCAATAAAACCAATCAGCTCCTGAGGCCTCTGCAGTTGACAATATAGCACATCAATCATAAAACGAAAGAAACTGGACTCAACTCAGTCAGTCAGTCATCATCTAACCGCTTTATCCTCCACCAGAGGGTCGCGGGGGGTGCTGTGCCAATCTCAGCTACATCGGGCGATAGGCGGGGTACACCCTGGACAGTTCGCCAGTCCATCGCAGGGCCACACACAACTAGAGACAAACAACCATTCACTCTCACACTCACTCCAATGGTCAATTTAGAGTGTCCAATTCACCTAATCCCCACATTGCATGTTTTTGGACTGGACTCAACTCATTTGTTGTTATTGTTGTTATTATTGCTGTTAAGTTGTAGACATTCATAATTTCTAGGGGACAAGGGAAACAGTTACAATAACAAAAGTGTTTCTCCTTGTAATGATAAAGTATAATGTATAATGATATTTCACCTGAGCAGTGGCTGACACTGCTCTAATCTAGATGGGGAATCTAATCGCTGGGACCTTGGTACAGAAGATAGAACATCATTCATTACATTTGTAACGTGACTTTCCAAACATCATCTGGAACTGTGTAGCTCATTGCTGATTTTTTAAATTTTTTTCTTTGGAATCACATCATTCCAAGTGAGTCAGACTCTTCTCTGCGTACGTGCCAGTACTTTGGTCTGTTAGGTTCAGTGCCATGGCCTCAAGAGCTCAGACATACAGAATAATCTCATAACATGCCAATCCAAACGGAAAATCATAATAGAATTTACATTCCACAGCTGCCATATCATGTCTTGTTCATTTTTCACAGACATGAAAAAACAAAAAATAAATCAAGATTGAAATTTCCAGTCAACACTATCAACAGGATGTCACAAAAGTCAGTCAGTCAGTCTGTCATCATCTAACCGCTTTATCCTCCACCAGAGGGTCGCGGGGGGTGCTGTGCCAATCTCAGCTACATCGGGCGATAGGCGGGGTACACCCTGGACAGTTCGCCAGTCCATCGCAGGGCCACACACAGCTAGTGACAAACAACCATTCACTCTCACACTCACTCCTACGTGTCCAATTTACCTAATCCCCACATTGCATGTTTTTGGACTGTGGGAGGAAGCCGGAGAACCCGGAGAGAACCCACGCACACACGGGGAGAACATGCAAACTCCATGCAGAAAGGCTCTTGTTCCAACCGGGGCTCGAACCCGGGTCTTCTCGCTGCAAGGCGAGAGTGCTAACCACTAGACCACCGTGTGGCCTGTCACAAAAGTATAATAGTAAAAAGATTTTCAAAGCCACAGCAGAGAACATTTTCACTATAAACTATGGTAATTATTAAGATGTCCCCAATCTTTCTGTTGTGGTATTAACTGAGCACTCACTAAAAATGCTAAAATAATAATAAAAAATTGTCAGTGGTCAGTCAATGGTGGAAGTCACATTGCCAGTTAAAAACTGTAGCTCAAGACTTTGTGATGCACAGTGCACCCAGACCCAGCATCCAACTTTGCAGCAGAAATCTGCTTTATTTTTATTTCATCTCCATGAAGGAGTGTTCATTTTAACTTTTTTTTACCTTTCCACTGATCAGATTTGAGTCTTTATAATCTTCTTTTTCTTTGGTTGTTGGATTCATTTTATCTCAATGGCTGTGTTGTGTAGACACCAAACTTGCCCTCTCACAGTTAGCTCAGTTAGAGCTGTGAACACCCTGTACTGTAACAACATTAACGCATTAGTCAGAATTTAACAAGCTAAAGTAATACATTCATAAAATAATCACTTACAAGTACTGTGGAATGATTGATGCTAATCTTAAATGCCTTTATATGGAACAATTAAAACAATTAAACCACAATTCCTGTATAATTTTCTGAAAAGGACACTGACAGACTTCTCTGTGCAAAAAAAATGAATAAAACCCTGTCCTCTCAGGTATGACCAAACATTGGCTCCGCATGTCTGCTGATTTAGTCCTCTCATAAAGAGGAGCAGGTGGGCTGGATGTGGTTGCAGATATGCTGTAAATGCAATGAGGACAGCAAAGCAGACTCGCCATGACTTGGTGCGACTGCCCACAGCCAGGGAACTGACTCCACATGAGACCTAATTGTTTTTGCCAATGTAATGTATCACATGTCCTCTTTAGCTAAATTAGTGATGAATGTGGTTAGATGGACAGTCACCATGTCTGTCCAGTGGATACTGACATCTTTAGAATAACTGGATGGGACATTGATTTAAGTACAGACACTTAGGGTCTTCAATATTATTTCTAATTAATGTTGCAAATGTGTCAGACTGTACTTTCAAAGTATAAATCTGTCAAAGTGCTGAAGAAAGGTGAGTTAAGTTCTGACGGGCAAGGGTCAAGTGATTACACCACTCACTCACTCACTGCCTACCATTTTATCCTCCACATGAAGGTCGCAGAGGATGGAAACACCCTGGACAGGTCACCAGTCTGTCGCAGAGCCAACATACATTTAAATGTTAGACACTTTTATCCAAAGCGACTTACAAAAGAGGAATAAGCTACACAGACTGACAGAGGGTGAGAGTGCAGAAGTGGATCCAAGTGCAAAAGGAGATACTGCAGGTGAGGGGGTAAGGTAAGTGCTAGGACAGAAGATGCTCTTGGAAGAGCTGGGTCATCAAGAGCTTCTTGACGATAGACAGGGACGACAATCCTTTGATGAACGGTGTAGTCGAGGGGTAACATATGCCTTTATGAGAGTGTTTAAGTAGGTAGGAGCAGACCCATGAAGCACTTTGTAGGCTAGCATCAGTGAGCTAGCATCAGCTGGGTAGCCTGTTGGGTTAAGTATGGCCTGATGTTTCTTATATTGAAATATTGAATTGTACCAAAGGCAACATGATCTGTAAAGGTCATCTGGTCATTAACTCTCTCAATAACACCTTCGGTCAAATTTGAGTGTCCAATTAACTTCATTTGCATGTTTTTCGGACTGTGGCAGGAAGTTGGAGTACCCATGAAAACCCCACCTTGGTTGAACCAGGTTTCCAGGCAGTAACCTTCTTCCTGTGAGGCATTAATGCTAGCCAATGGACTACTATGTGATGTGCAACATTGCTCGTGTATATATATATATATAAAAAAAAGTCAAACTGGAAGTGGAAATATACTGAATAAGCCACTTGGAGCAACTTAAATGGCTGCAAACAGAATTCAAATTGAAAGGAATTCTTTGGGAAAATTAGACTACTTGAGGAGCTAATCAATTAAACAATCTCAATTAATAGTTTCCTCGTCAACAGATCATGTCAGTTTTGTAACTTAAAACAGCCAATAAAGTACAGCGCAAATGAATGCACACTAATGTGATTGACAGCAGGTTTCGTCCAAAAGGGACCTGGTTGCAAGCGATGACTCGGATCTCCTGTTGCCTCCTGTGCAAAAATGTCATAATTTGGCCCATTCTCGAGGCTTCAAACGGGAGTTCAGATTCTTATCGTGTGTAATCTGTATCCCTGGTACAGAACGATCTAATATTAACTGTAGTCACTGTTGGTGGTGGCCTTTTTGCAGTAGCTGACGTCTTTATAGTTGCATTTGTGCCTTCATCTTGTCTTTCCTTTGCTGCTTCTAAACCTTGTCTGTCCTTTGTAAATAAGGAATTGAATTAATGTGTAACAGTACAAAGAAGGCCTACATGGCAGCTGGGTGGTTCTTGATTATTTTTCACTATATTTACTATATTGTTATCCACCAGCAGTAAAGTCAGTAAAAAAGATGGGGCTATATATCACATTATAGCGGACAAAGCAATAGTGCAACATCTTTAGCTGATGTTTTCCCATGTGTGCCTTATTTGTCCACTCAGTGACTCTGCCTCTTGACCTTTCCTATCCTTCAGGCTCCCTGGTGAGTTGTGCAGGCCTGTCCTTTTATTTAAGCTATGCACACTCTAGCCTGGGGATAACAGCTGCTGTGTCACTGGATAACTTCATAGCTTTGCCTGAAGGCATTCAGTTTTTTAACTGAGGCGGTCACTGCTGGGTTGACAGCGCCTGGTGGCAGTTTAGATAATCTGACTGATGTTGCTCAGTCTTATCTTTGCAAGGGGGAATAATAGACACTTTTTGAGGTGACTGAAACTGATACAGAGTGTTTTTCTTTTGTTCCTTTTTAAAGGTGACTATTTTGCATAAAACTACAAGACGTACACACTACTGATGCAAAAACCTAAGGCATTTAACACTTTTCAATGAGAGAGGTCTTTTCATAGCTCGATTTAAAGGCACGCTCTCTTGTGGAGACTGTGAATGCAACAGTGTGGAGACTGTGAATGTGATTTGTGGGTGGAGCTGTAGGTTGAGACCTGCTGTACCAGCTCTGACTCTGATATCAGGGTGTTGTTACACAGTATGCCTCCAGTGGAAAACCACTGCATGAAAGAAATGGACAAACATGTATTCTATTTTTTGTTTGTTTGTTTGCTTTTATTATTTTTGTTGTTGTAAGTAAAAAGGTGTTGTTTTTTGGAGCTGTCTGATTTTCCAGACACCACTTGCCTAATCATGCATGCACATGCCTGCAGCTGTAGCCTATTGCCTTTTTATTTAGATTTTATCTATATTCTTCACTTGACCTGCAATTTTTTGACTGTGAGGACGCCCGTTTATTTGTTTTTCTTCCCACTGGAAACTGACGTGAGAGTGAAGACAGCGTTGACAATGCTTTCTTTCCTTTCAAACTCCCTCTAAAGTTCTCTTTATGGCTTTCCAAAATGCCAGAACATAATTTGAACGACAGCAATCATGGGATCTTTTTTGCTCCTGGTTTAAATGGCTCCATTTCGTTTCCAAACGACAGCATCTCGACTTGTAGGAACTTCACTTTGGACTCGCAGGTTGTCGGGGTCGGCATCTTTCTCTCCGTTTTTATCTTGGTCGCGATTGCTGGAAACATTTTAGTCATCCTGTCTGTGGTGTGCAATAAACATTTGCAGACAGTCACAAACTTCTTCATCGTGAACTTGGCCATCGCAGACCTGCTGCTGAGCACCATTGTACTGCCCTTCTCTGCATCTTTGGAGGTGATGGGATGCTGGGTGTTTGGACGCGTTTTCTGTAACATCTGGGCAGCGGTGGATGTGCTCTGTTGCACCGCATCCATCCTCAGCCTCTGCATCATCTCCGTCGACCGCTACATTGGGGTAAAATACTGCCTCAAATACCCGAGTATCATGACAGAGAGGAGGGCTGTGTACATTTTAGTGGTGGTTTGGGTGTCATCCACTGTCATCTCTGTCGGACCGCTGCTGGGCTGGAAGGAACCGCCGCCTGTGGATGAAAGCATCTGCCGAATCACGGAGGAGCCGGGCTACGCGCTCTTCTCCTCTCTCTTCTCTTTCTACCTCCCGCTCTCGGTCATCCTCATCATGTATTTTCGGGTGTACGTGGTGGCCCGCAGGACTACCAAAAGCCTGGAGGCGGGCGTCAAACGGGAGAGAAACAAGTCGATGGACGTGGTTCTCCGGATACACTGTCGCAGCGTGCTTGAGGACGCGCGCACGGCCAGTTCAAAAACCAGCAAAAACCACCCGTTCCGAAGTTCGCTCTCTGTGCGTCTGATGAAGTTTTCCAGGGAAAAAAGAGCGGCCAAAACCCTCGCCATCGTCGTGGGGATGTTTATTTTCTGCTGGCTGCCCTTTTTCTTCTTTCTTCCAATGGGTATGTCAAATGACTTTATTTCTCTGATCTTCTGTGTGCGCCTTTCCCTGGCATCAGGTGCACTTTACATCCTAATTTATGTTTCCTCAAACAAACCGATGCCTAAACACAAGTCGACAGCATGTTTTTCGGATTCACTCTTGGCCTAATGATGATGGTAGATGTAAATTGCAACAATTGAATTGTGAATTAGGAATTCCCATGTGTAATTTCTGTAAACACTATGCAGGAGCAGGCCAATATTACACCAACTGAACTAAATTAACAATAACAATTTTTTATATATGTATATATATATATATACATATATAAAAATATATATAAAGATATATACATATATAAAAATATATATACACATACATACATATATATATATACATATACATATGTGTGTGTCCCTGGTATGTTGCAAAAATCCCAGCTGTTTGTTGATGTCTTTGCAGAATTATTACATCAAAGGACAGGAGGATGATCAGACAGAAAGTGAGATTAAAAACAAATAAATGATTGCACTCACTATAGATAGTTAATAGCTCGTAAAAAATAGTTAAAGTCCTTTCGGTGGGGATGGCCAGTGTGTTGGCTCCATATAAATCAAACTGAAAATGCCACTTGCATATAAAGCTGCATGTGCAGTCTTCACAGACACACACACGCACACACACACAAATCACTAAAGATGGCCTCATGAATTTTCATCTTGCATACATTTCTCATAAGTGACCGTCAAAGCCATTATTAACAAACGGCCCACATCTTACTGCACCCTCATTCTTGCTGCACCTCTGGATTTATAGAATAAAAGCAAAGCCTACGGGAAATACAATGGATGCTAATTATGCATGCTGCAAAGGACAGCTTTACTTGTAACAAGGAGTCCACAACAGTTAGAGGCTGAGTGAAGACTTGAATAGGTTTTCAAATGCATTTAAAACACAGTTGCCACATTACATTCCTAGTCACCTGCCAATAGGTACACACCAAGTTTTGAGCATTTAGCATTAATTACACCACTGTTTCTTTGGTGACATGAATCCAAACAGTACATTGATTTCATGTTTGCAATTTCAAACTGTTTTTTTTTTTTTTTAAATATGAGAATCAAATCTATATTTATTATTATGTTTACAATTCAGGAACAATGAAGATATTTTGTTTTTCAATGTAAATGTAATTAAACTATAATTTGGTAGATTGATCCTGGTATGTGGGGTTTCAGATACATCGTTGTCAGGTATTGTGGTGAACCTTTTTTCAAAAAAAGTATGTTAGTACTCTGCCATTTTTTTAAATAGCTGTAATGTTGGTGGGTGGCCATTAGAGGGCACTGCTTCATCACTCTCGACATGAGAAGACTCTCATGGACCTTTAAATTGAGACTAATAGCACAGGCACATACACATAGAGAGAGAACTAGCCACTTACCCTAACATGAACATCCACAACTAAATACCTTATAATCACTATCGCTCCTCTGCACATGACCAAATCATCACCTTGTTTCTCTTCCTTTATTTCCAAATGTTAAACATGAGTTGTCCCTCGAATATGCAAATTTATAATCTTGTCACTCCTGGACACACCCAATGAAAATCTCAGTATCTTCAGCTCTGCCATCTCCACTTCCACCTGTCTATCAGAAAGTGCCACTTTCTCCAAGACATAGATCATAACAGGTCTCACTACTATCTTGGAGACCTTCCCTTTCACTTATGCTGCTGTCCTGTCTCACATCATCCCTGACACTCGTCTCCACCCACTCCACCTTGCGCGCACTCTCATCTTCATCTTCCCTGTGCACTGTCCATTGCTCTGGATACTTGACCACAGGTATTTAAACTCATCCACTGTCGCTACCTCTACTCCTTACATCTTCTTTCCACTCTTCATCCTCTTCCGAGCTGCTCTCACTTCCTCCTTAGTAATCCTCTGCACTTCCTGAGGCACTATCTCCCCTTCAAATGTTCTAAGCTCTCTGTCTCTGTCTCATTTTCCTAATTTACTCATTCATCCTCAAAGTCTTTCTTCCGTCTTCTCAACACTGTCTGTTTTCTTGTTAGAACATTTCCATCTCTGTCCTTAGTCACTTGCTGCACATCCTTTCCAGCTCTGATACAAGTCCTTCCCACCTTCCTTAGTTCACAGCCTTGCTTACACCTTAGCGTAAGCCTTTCCCTTTGCCGCACACCTAGACTCCTAACACTTCTTCATCTCCCTGTCCCACTTTTTCTCTGCCATCCTCTTCCTTTGGATACTTTCCTGTACTTCCTCATTGGTGCACATATTCACTGAACCATAGGTCCTTGGCGGTCACACAAGCTCACAGTCCTCAGTTCTGTAACTGAGGACTGGTCAGGATTCTGTCGGTTTGTGCTCAAACAGGAATCGAGTTTCGGTCTTGGAAATCAGATAAATCTCGACACACCACAATAGTTGTCACTTAGTTTCAAAGCATTAATTTGTTACTTGACTTTATGATTTGTGGATGATTTAGGATGAGGATTATGTTCCAGAGATCAGACATAAAAATGACTGTTATTAAAGGCAATAAAAACAAAACATCAAATCAAAATACCTGTTGCCATGATTGAGCGTCAGATTAGAGAATCACTTGCTGTTTGCCTTTAAGATAATGTCATTTATTCTTATTGCACAAATAATGGATGTGAACGTGAATGTCCAACGATCATGATGCTGAGAAATGTATGTACAAAAAAGCATAATATGACACACAAATTTGAGTCAGACAGCAGAGGAGCAGTTTCAGGATCTCCTTAAAAATCATTTTATATATATATATATATACACTCCTTCATACTATAAACCTAAAGATGTATACAGATGTCAATTTAACTGTAGAAATATGAGTTATTGGAAATATTTGTAAATGTTCTTACCCAAATTAGGTTCAGACAAAAGTATTTTCTTGTCAAAGCAATGAGCTGATTTCTAGAATTTATTATAAAGTTTATTACCTCCACCAATGAGGTAATGTATTTGACCATGTTTGTCTGTGAGGAGATTCCTTCAAAGGGTAAGATATTCCCACATGGGGAAATGTGCATAAAGGATAGATTTGGATGAAATTATTATAAGATATTTATATTTATGACTATTTATATATGACTATTTACCCTTGTGAGATTGACATTGTAGGAAACTGAGCAGCCTTGGTGGTGGAGGATTGGATATAGGTTGGTAATTTGAAAGGTTTATCTGATTTAATATGGAGCCATTAGTTAATGGAAAAACATCCTTAAACAGTTTAGTGGGGATGGGATCTAACTGGCAAGTTAATGGATTGGATGATGATACTTCTCATCTCATTTACTCAATAATCCATACTTTCTACCTCCACAGGTTCATTCTTCCCAACACTGAAGCCATCTGAAACTGTGTTCAAGGTGGTGTTTTGGCTGGGCTACTTCAACAGCTGCATCAACCCCATAATCTACCCCTGCTCTAGCAAAGAGTTCCAGAGGGCTTTCACTCGGCTGCTCAAGTGCCAGTGTCACCAAAGACGCAGAGTTCTTCGTCGCTTCTATGACCAGCGGTGGAGGTCATTCAAGGGAATGACAAGGGATCAGAGAGCAGACTATAAGCCTGGCTACGCTGTGCATGATTCCTGTGGAAATTCTCTGTTGCACAAAGGGAAAGGGAACTCCGTTGATTTCAAGAGATGGAGCCTGTTTCCACCCCTGCAAAAGTCATCTTTCCAGCTTAAGGAGAAAGTGAATAATCTGTCAAATAAAATCAAGGGAGGGACAGGGAAAAGTACTCTACCTGCAGTGGACCAGTTTGACATAGTCGACACAGTTTCAATGGGGATTTTTAACTCATGTGAACAGAACAGTTATCCATTTTATGATCTGGCAGACTGCTATGGCCTGAAAGAAACTGACATTTAGAGGGTGACTGGAGAATGTTCTATTTATTTTTCAACAGGCCGTAATGGACCAGCATGCAAGGAAGACTGAGAAAGGGCATAAAAAAAATCTGAGAATCAAATGTTGATGATGTTGAAGTTATGAGCTGAGATAAGAGCACTCACGCCAGCAACACTTCATTTAAAATCGTCATCATCATCATCATGTTTATTTCAATAAGACGTCATGTGACATGATTTAAGCCACATTTTGGAAGTGCACACTGAAATGTTCAACTCCTTTTGCTTTATTTTACTGTTGTATTGACATTACACACTCAACATTTGACAGGTTTTCACACTTCTGGTGAGATACACGAGTGTCATTACTACTGTTTTACTTCCTGTCAGTCTCCTTGTCTTCAAGTCTCCTTGTATTAGCCAGCACTGAATGGTTGTTAGTTTTATGTCATCTTATTTCAAACATAAAAGTGCAATTATTTTGATTGTTGATTGAATTATTGTACTTCATCTGACATTTGTCTATTGTGACAAGGCATTATAAAGATAAGAGGTCAGTAGAGATGCTGCATAATATTTATTTTAGCAGTTAACTTTATCTCAGTTGATATGCTCACTCGTTGCAATATCATAAGAAGTCTACTTGGCCACCAAATTATTACTTACATTATCATGTGAGTGCTAATGTAAAATAAGTGGGTTTTTTGTACATTTTGATGTTATGATTATGTCAAAGAAATGTAATAAAAATCAATTCAGCCAATAACTGTTTTCACTTTGATGGTATTATTAATCACCTACCCCATAGTGACCTTTCAGCATAATGTTCGTTAAGTAATTTGAGCGAGAGAGAGAGGGAGAAAATGAGAGACAGAATGACATTTCCACTCTCGCTCAACTCCAAAGTCCATATAGAGAAACTCAGCATTTTTACATCATGGCACACATGAGTTGTTAATACTGCTGCCTCCATCTTGTGTCTTTAGGCTTAGGTATCTTTTATTCAGGTGTGACACAACAATGCAGCAGTAACTCAGCAGCACCTGTGTATCTGCAACAGAAAGCCGCAAATATATTCTTAAAATCTTGTGGATTTAAGCAGGCTGTGCTTTTGGGAAGTGCCTTTATTGAAAGATCAAAATGTTGCACCTTTACGGACATGCACATTATGCACAAGGCAGACTAAGATTGTGTAATTAGTACATATAGCCAACCGTAAAACTACACAGATTGTCATAGTAAATAAAATGAAGCACAAGCATATGTGTGTATGATATTCATTCAATTTAAAAATGTACAATTAAAAACTGTGCTCTCAAGTGTTATCATCTATATACTTTTGCCTTTTGTTGTGTCCTTCTGAACAAATTGCACATTGTGATATTTTTGTGACACTGAAACATCAACGACTTTTAAAATGAATTGACCTTTGCTGTTAGGTTTTGCTGTAAAGATTGCGCAGCAGAGACACATAAACGTAAGAGAGTCACTGGAGTTTATTGTCCCAAAAACTAAAGGAGGTGGCAGGGGGCTGGCTGGCTTATAGAAGATAAGACACAGAGAATACAAAACATCAAAGGCATGATAAGGCAGCCTGGGAACAAAAGAAAAGAAAAGAATTGCAAAGAAACACTAAAATAGTGAAAGAAAACTGGCAAATAGTTGCATCAACAATATAGCGCTGACAGACAGAAGACACGTGGCAGTGAGTGCTGAAGTGATGAGCAGGCTTTTATATGGAGGTTGATGAGGAATAGGAAACAGGTGTGCCTTGTCAGCTGCCACGCCCCCCTGCAACACATACCCTGCAAGAGGAAACTGAGAGCACAAAACAAGAGAAGAACACAAACTCTACAAAAGTCTTTCTTTGTTTACCTGTTTTGACACGGGCACCATGCTGTGTCACCCTCTAGTTATTTTTCAAATGTGCCATTTAGCTTAATTATAGCAATGTTCCATTAAACTATTCAAATTTTAGACATAAACATATGAGGAGATTGATCATCTTTGCTTTTTGGAGTTGGAGTTCGGAGATGAAGCTCTGCACAAATGTTACAATAATGACGTTGGTGTTACAAAGTGGAAATGTTTTTGAACACATGTATCAAAAACACAGCTTCAGATAACATTTATTATATTATGTTTCACCTTTTTGTCTCTAGGAATCAGTTGCAAGAGCCTTCTGTATGTTAATGTCAAGCATGGCATAAAATTCAGCAAATAGATCAGCGTGTGCAGTCACATCAAGGCAACAAAAAAAACTCACTCAATAATTGCTTAATCTGAGATAGTAGTCATCTACTGTAAATAAATACAGCATCTTAGTTTTAGCCAGCATTATGAATGCATTTGATTTCCAAAGATATAAACCCTTACTGTTAATCATGCTAATCTTTATATGCCTACACAAAATTTACAAATACAATTATTATTATTATTTTATGATTTGTCTGCATGTTCATTTGCCTCTTTCCTTGTGTGAGATAGCTCCATACCAGGGGAAGATCCAGACAGACATACTCTGCAGCCTATGAACATGAAGAACGCCCTACGGAAAGAGCGATTGAAGAAAACATACAGGAAGGGATTCAGGGATGAGTTGATATATCCTAGCCATAAAAATATATCCCAGACAACCACTTCGGTGCTGTAGTCAATAAATGGGTCCACAATGTTGACTGTAAAGAAAGGCATCCAGAAAATTAGGAAAACTCCCATGATGATACCCAACGTTTTTGCTGCCTTTCTCTCTCTCTTTATATTGTTTCGGTGTCTTTGTTTCTTGCTCGAATCTTTGCCCACACCAGCAGCCATCTGGCTTTCCATGGCACTGATCTGTCGGGCTTGCCTTTTGGCGGCTTTGAAGATCCTCCAGTATGCTACTAACATGATAGCCATTGGCAAGTAAAAGGCTACCAAGGAAGCCATTACAGCATAAATGCGATTGACCAAGAACACGCACGCGTCTTTCGGGAGTAAGATGTCCACACCAGCAACATGAAGATCTAGCATTATGGGGCCAAAGGAAATAAGCATGGGAACAACCCAACATACAACAATGAGGAAAGCTACCTGCCTGCTGGACATCTTTAAAGCATAAATTAATGGGTTGCAGACTGCATAGTAGCGGTCAAAGGCAATGCAGCTGAGATGGAATATGGAGGCAGTGCAAAGCATAACGTCTAGGCTGGAGTGAAGTCGACAGAAAAGGGCACCAAAGTACCAGCATCCCTCTACAGTCCGAATCATACTGTAGGGCATCACAATGAGGCCAACGAGACAGTCAGCCACTGCCAAAGACATCACAAAGGAATTTGTGGGTGACTGCAACTGCTTGAAGTAGGCAATAGACAAGACCACCAGGAAGTTTCCCACCACTGTGCAGGCAATGCTGACAAAAAAGAAGGCATAAAGAAAAACACGAGAGGCCTGGGTCCTCAGGGTTGTACAGGACTGAAGTTGAATCTGAAGAGACATGTTAGTATCTCTGAGCAATTCCAGGCTGCTGTTGTCCATTTTCTATTGAAATCTGTCAAAACAAAACAGATACAGTTGTAAGTAAGAAGTGCATGGCTTTTACAGCTGCATCGAACGATTATTTTCACAATCTGTCTATTATTTTCACGATTAAGCAAGTAATCGTTTGGTCCATAAAACATCAGAAAACTTGTGTTCGTCAGTGTTTGTCAAATCTGGAAATGATGATGTCCTCGAATGTCTTGTTTTGTCCACAAACCAAAATGATTACATTTGAATGATTTCTTTGTTATATGGAGCAAAGAAATGAAGAAAATATTCACATTCACAAGATGAAAAAATCTTCAAACTGATTAATCGATGATCAAAAGAGATGACCATTATTTTAGTAATTGATTAATAATCGATTCATCGAGTAATTGTTTCAGCTCTATTTGTTTTGATATGGCAGTAAGAAAGGCAATGGAGCATTTAGCTTGGGCCAATTTATGCGACATTAGCATTGGAAAAGTGAAAAGTATATGTCAGACTCATTTGCTGCATCATGGCTATTTGGCATGAGTTCATTTCAGAACTATGAGCTTTAGTTTCATGTGCAATTCATGTAAGAGTGTGGTGTGGAAAGGCCTTTCTTCTGACAATCTTATCCAAAATCTCATCTCTTTGCCTCATTAAAAAACAGATGTTCTTTTCATTACACAGATCTTGATGCTCCTCGTAGAATATCACTGGTTTTGCATATCTTATAAACCAAGAAAAAATAAATACAAGGAAGTGCCAAAAAACACCTAATGTTGCTTGAGAGGTCAAAGACTTCTCCAAACAAACATGAGACCTCACTGGGGCTTCATGGAGCAAAAGTTTATGGTACAGTCACCACAATTACATAATCGTAACATTTCCTTTGTGAACGATTAGATATTCATATTCATATTGTACCGTTTCTGTCCTTTCATGTGTCACATAGCAGAACACACATGACGGCAATGAGCTGAATTATATGAAATTCCAAGTGCCCGTGGTGTAAACACAGAGTAGTTGTTGCAGATGATTTTAATGAACACCACAGGGACTGAGTAGTGACAGCTGTGTGACGTTGTACTGCACTCAAGCTTGCAAGGTATTGAGAGTGAGAGTAGATACAAATTATTCATTTCAACTCAAAACATGTATCCTCACGTATCCACTTAGTTTACAGAATCATTTACATGGTTGTTTATGTGTATCATTTCTGCCACAAAGAAAGCAGGTTAAACTGGCTTTTTCACAACTGGGAGGTATCGGGTACTTTGTCGCTGAGGAAAAATGATAATGGCAGGAAATGCCTTGTCTGCAAGATACACACAGAAGCTTACAATTAGGCTTGAAATATAAAATTCTATTGCAAATCCATTTTCTGAAAACCAATTGCCCGATTTCCACCATCCTTTTTTACAAAATATCTACATGATGTCTTAATAAAACTGCAATTGTTTATACAAATTGTGATCATGTTTGCCCATATTTGATACCAGTTAATAATATACAATGAATACATGTAGCAAATTGATAGTAAACATAATAAGTTATGATACAGTTATCAACTACTGCTTTTGGTTCTGTCTTTTAAACTATTTTCATTTAAACTGAAAAAGTCTAATTTAAAATTAAAAAACAGCAGCATTAGTAGCATTCTACGTTATTTCTACCTAGAGCACATCAATAAAAGTGGGGGAAAACCTCAAACAAGATCCTTTAAAATACAAATGTTTCTATCAAATCCTATCAATATCATTTATCTATCAGTTTGTATCAACCTGTACCATTATACAGTATCAAAGAAAAATTGTGCAAACAATTAAACTCACCTGTACAGAAAGGATGAGCGCCTGTTCTCATGTCTGCGTTACACTGCAGGTCCGTCAACCTTGCTTTTGCACAGAGATGAAAGGGATATGAGAGGTGGGAAGTGGCCTGTAATAAACCCATGCTACAGTACTCGCAGTACAAAAGACAGACACGTCTGCTACCTCCCATACCAACACAGCCCACACAACTACAATGATTTTGATGATGACATTCTTTTACTTGTACTGCTTTACATGTTGAAATCACTTTGAAAGGTGTACATGTGTGCAGGGGTGTATGGAAATTAACATTGAAAGAAAGTGCTGTACATTTGAAGTCAAACCTATTTAAATACCTAAACGTGTTATTGAAACCATGGGCTACTGTATTTGATACTGAATGTTTCTAATCTGATGGATTAGTAATGTTCAATGTTGACATTCACTGTCCCCAGAGGATTATTTTGACACCATCTCAGTAATTGTTGATGGAATGACATATTTTTGCAACAGATTGTGAGGGTCACAGTGAGGAGCAGTTCCTATGTTAGACAGCTGACATCTCTAAATGTCTTATATAATATAAGACATTTAGACTCATAACCTGTTTCTGCCAACTCAGGTTATGAGTATAACATGTGTATTTTAATTTAAAATAGATTTACATACTGTAGGTGTAGCATTGTGCATATGCCAGACACAAATCAAAATCCCTTTCATGTGTCACAGTGTGCAGTGGAGCACCACTTGCTTGAATACCTTGGGCCTCAGCCAGTGACAGATGCATCTCAAGTGTGGTGGATGTGCTCTAATTAAACATGGGGGATTTTTAATAAGGGGGGTGCAATAAAAGGCACAGTGACTCAAAAACGTGTGTTTTTTCAGACCGACCATTCAAATGTGTAATGTGAGTGTGCTTTACAGATAGGGGAGACGGGCAGCACATGTGTTGTTTTGTTTCCAAATGAGGAGTGAGCAGAGGTTGATCCCGTGCATTAATGTATTTACAAGAGGACAAATAGAGTGACCTATCTCATATGATTACACATTTCATTATCACAGTGCAATACTGACTAGAGGCACTAAACAATAATACTTATTGTCTTTTATTCTGGAATGAATTTGCAAGCCTTTGCCCTTGAATTTATGTTCACACAAAATTATGTTTTGAAAAAAACGTAATGCCGTCCATATGAATGTACATGCAAACATTTTATTTTTTCCATTTTTAAATTACAAAGATTAACAAAGGTAATCTTTATTACTGGTTCAACTGATGACCCTTAAAGAAATAGCCCCTTGAGTCTTTAATTGTTTTTGAAATTAGAGATGGTTAGTGATATTGTTTTGTACTTGTATTCTTAAATATATATGGAAAGATTTATAATAAATACACCTAACCAAATTTGAACAGGCTTAGATACTGGGTATTTGGTGTGATACAAAGGCAAAACAAAGTGTTGACTGCAATGAACACTTTTGCCAGTGAATTTTATTAAAAAGGGAGAAGGTCAGCAGATCTATCAAGAGAAGGTAAATGTAATATTCATAATAATGTTTTAAAACAATGAAATTAAGAACTGGCCATGTATGGGCATGGTTTTGGGTCCAAGCAAAAACAAAGGCTCAGATACAGAACGTTTTATTGAGCTTATTAATTGCAGTACATTTAAGGTTGCAATTAAGAAGTTTAAAAAAGTTTAGCCTACAACATCAATGCAAAGTACCCAGTCGCAAGTGCAGCCACAGCTGACGTTAGCTAGGTATTGTTCCCAGAGGTGCCAATTGGTATTTTTTTTTCTTATTTTCCAATGCTGTAAATGTTTTTTTTTATTATTATTTTATTTAAATATCTATTGAAGGGACAGATTGCACTTGGTTTTACAGTTTCTTCGGCTACATGAACAGAAAGTACAATACCTAAAACTTAAATACACCGCATGAATAACAGACATTTCAGATTATATCAGTGAAAAGAATACAGCGATCTGAAACATCCTCATGTCAATGCAGCCCTCTTCTGGTGTATTTTCCCCATTGCATGTACAATACCAGAGCATGACAGCTCATTTTATCAACTAACTGTACACTAAATGTATGCAACATTTTCTATATGTAAACCACACAAATCAGGGAGTATTTTATTCAGATTAATAAAACCCCAAAACCCCTCACAATCAGTCATGACTGATTAAACTTAACATCAAAATAAGCTCTAAAAGAGCACATCATAAACATTTTTTTTCTCTATCTCAGATGCCGGATATGTGCAAATTCTATGTATTACCCATTCAGCTAACTAAGACTTTTATGGGATAGAGACCAATCAAGAGCTCACTTTTAATCCAGTGGTTTCCAATGTGGGTATCACATTGTGTGTTGTGTTGATTTGGTTAAATTCCTTTTAACTTTGCACTTTACACAATTACAGATTCACCCTGAATCTCTTCTTTGACCCTTAAAGGAGGAAATTACATTTTATAAATGAAGAACTTTAGAGGTCATTCAAGGTAAGTTTTTAATTATTTGGTAATCATCAATTATGCACAACTATAGTATCATCTTCCTCAAAAAAACACAATAATCTCCAGTACTCTGTTATTGTTTTAAAGATCATCTGTTGATGTTCATTATTCCATTTTCCTGTGTGATATGGTATGCTAAAATCTACGGAAGAGTATTAGGGCCACATGTAAAAAAGAAAAGAAAGAAAAAAAAAAGAAAACAGCATGAATTATGAGGGAAAAAAGAATTCGAGCAGACAGTCAGACTTTCTTCTCATAATTATGACTTTTTTCAAAGAATTCTGACTTTAGTCTCATGTCGTTTTATTTTTTGTTGGCCCTAATACTGTTCTGTACAAATATATATATATATATATGTATATAAATATATATATATATATATATATATATATATATATATATAGATATATATATATTTATATATATATATATATATAAATGTCCTTAAAAAGGTGATGAAGATCTGGACCCATGTATGTGTAGTCACAGGTATTAACATTCACATTTACAGTTATGTTACTTTCAAATAAATACTTTGTACAATAACTGAATGGCAACTGCAAAAGGAACGCTTTTTGTCATTGTTAATCTAAAAATTAGTACCTCAAATACAATATAATACAAACACAAATACTAAATATGCCCTTAATCTATGACACACATTGGTAAATGTCATAATGTGTACTTAGATCCTTTATTGTTTTATTCATTGGTACTTTAACCACACTTATTCCACATTTAGCCATCGTTTGTGTCAGCGTATCTACTGTACCTCTGATACAGGCTAGAAGTCAAAGAGCATCTGCGTCACAGTAAGCAGTGTCAGTGCAATGACAGCCAATGAGCCCATGGAGGGCAGAGGACTGCATGATGAGCCTGAAATAGGAGAGCAAGCATAAGCACTCAAGTCAGGATTAAAATTAAATCGTAACAGTTAATGTGTAACTTCAAAATGAGGTTCAAAATACTTTTACATTTGTTTTGAAAAACAATTACAAGTGCATTAGTTCTATACAATACTACATGGTTTGGAATACTTAATAGAACAACAAGTCTTAACCAAAAACTAATTCATTCAAACTGTGACATACTTGCAAAAAGGCTGCCTGCTACAAGATCCAGGTCGGTAGAGTTGTCCAGTTCTTTGCTGAATAGTATAGTTGCATTAAGTGAGGAAGGAACTGAGCTTTGGTTTACGAACACAGCAGTCGAGTCGACAATCACTGATCCATTACTACAATGAAAGAAAAAGCAATAGATTGTAAAGGAAGTGGTGGCACATGTTTTGCAGAAATTAGTCAATGATTTAAATGTATTCTTACCTGAATGAGTTAACAAGGGCACGTTTGTACAATGGTCCATACAACTTGTTACCCGCCTTGTTGAGCTGAAAAAGAAAGTTATTTTCAATTGCAAATAAATAAATAACAAATCACCACTAGTCGCTGATGACATCGTGTCACAACCTGACCCAGTTAAGGATTTTTAGTATCAGCCTAGTCAAGGTGGGAATGAGGGTGGTTGGGCACACTTGTCTGCTACTGCAACTTCTGTGCTGTAAGAGTTCTGTGGCTGCAATAAGGGGCATGTTTTGCAGTGGGCTGTGAATGATTGGTAAAAAGTAAGAGAGGTATTGTGTGAAACATGAAAAGCTGGGACCGGTAACAGAGGAAAAAGTAAGGCAATAATGTGTCAAGTTCTGTGCCAGTAGGTTACGGCTAAGCCTGTCGATGTGTGTAATGATAAGGGTGTTTTGGCCCAAAATAGGCACATTTTTGCCTCAGAAAAAACAATCTCCCCTGCACTGCCCCACCACAGTTTGGGAGCTCAATCGATTGTTCAATTTAGGTGATTGATTCCCATTCAGATATAAATAATTTCATTTAATTTCCTCGTGGCACATTCTTCCTAGTCACCTTGATATTATTTGAACAATAGTTCATGACAGCCTGTTATGTTGTGATTATATCAGGACATTTAGGGTTCAACCTGAAAAGACCCCTTAGCAGTGATATAAACACAACATACTGTGTAATGTAATGGTGTGTTGTAAAGCAAAATTTCACACTGATTGGATATGTCATGTTTTATTTTAAACTGATCAGATGTAGCATACTGATGACCAATTTCCCTCATAAAACATGACACACTGGACACTTTTACAATGATTATGAGATTTTCTTTCTCCTCTGATTATTATTGCATTTAAAAAAATGTACGCCGGATGCCCTCCCTGACGCAAGGCTTGGGGATTGGGTACCTTCATTTGCTTTTTACAGATGAGTCACTTTATGTGCAGTTTGATGTATGTGTTGTTTAAACAACTTACCTCTGTGACCACTGTTGTTGCTAAGGATTGATACCCTGCTGAGGACGAGTCAGCGAGATCTGATGTATATGTTCGATTTAGACTGAAGACAAGGGACAATGTTCCTTCACCGGCAGATGGTGGATCCGTTAATGGAGCTGTGGTGGTTGTCGTAGTTGTCGCAGTTGTTGTAGTTGTCGTAGTTGTTGTAGTTGTCGTAGTTGTTGTAGTTGTCGTACTAGGGGAGGTAGTTGTTGCAGTAGATGGAGTTACTGTAACTGCAGGTGAAGGGGTTGCTGTAAAAAAAAAAGAAACAGTCAAATTGTTAGGGGGGTTTGGAGCAGTAGTAATATGTTTGATAAAGAATGAAGGTAAGGATCATTGTTCCCTCACTGGGTGTAAATGGAGTGGTGGTTTAAGTAGTTGCTGTATTATATTTTTTTTTTATTTTAACATTTGGATCAGTAGTTGGGGGAGCAGATGTATCAGTAGGGGCTACAGTTGCAGGAATTGCAACTTTGCCTGTACCTGAAGTTGGAACAGGTGTAGGTGTATTGAATCCTGTTACAACAAATTTCAGGTTAATTGAGAAACTTCAAACAATTTCAAAACAATATTTAACAATAACTGAAAACGGATTGCACAATTTTACAGCATTTATAGTCATTTTTCTGGGTGTTAATGCTGCCTTAAATATCAAAAACACTCCATTCTAACCCATAACTTACAAAATAAAAACAATGGGTGCTCCTTTGTTCCACTTTAAGTAAATTCAATATACATAACCTTTCGGTTATGTATATTGTGTGAACTGCACTGTTGTTTGATGAGTGATCTAAATGTCATGACCGAAATAAATAAATAAATAAATAAATAAATGAATGAATAAATGAATGAATCAAGTAGTTGCAACTTTGTCATAGCAATACCTGAAGGTGGAATCCTGGAGGCTGGCGGTGAGGCTGAATTGGGAGGTAGCGAGTTCACGTGTATTGTCGGTGAGGCTGAATTGGGAGGTAGAGAGTTCACGTGTATTGTCGGTGAGGCTGAATTGGGAGGTAGAGAGGTCCTGACTTTTGGCGGTGAGGCTGAATTGAAGGGTAGAGGTGTAACATCGACTGCTTTTGAGGCTGAACTGAATGGAGCATCTGTGTCACATGATAATACTCAATTAGTATACAATAAAGACATTTCTTTGGAAACATTGGCAAACATATGGGGTGTGTTAGCTGCAGAGAAAAATATTGGGAATATGTGTATTTATTATTTTGTGCCATAACAAAATGACAATTTTGGAGCAATGTTGCATGTTTTGTAAGTGGTAGCTTCCATGTCATTAATATTGATGAGAAGAAAACATGCAGTGAGGTCCATGATTATATTGGTACTTTAGTATTCACATGACAATATCTAAAACCCCTAACCACAAACACTGTGATTGTCATATTCTTTTATGTCATGTGGTAAGTAAAATTGTTTTATAAAATTATATCAGTTAGAATTTGTAAAAAGGCTGTTTTTATGTGTCATCACTTTATCACCAGGAAATCAGTCACTAAAATTAGTAACATATAATCCACTTTCCAGGTTTTTTTTTCTCACATGACTGATTTAAGTTTTAGGTGCATTTAAAACAACATTCTGGCCATTTTCTTCAGAATGGATTCATTAACTTATCAATACACTGCAACCACTGGAACATTGTTTAAAATGTTAACCCTTAAGAACACTGTGTATTTTACCTGTTGTTGCTGTTGCTGTTATTTCCACGAGACCTAGAAAGGCAAAATACAAAGTATGTCCAATTCAAAGTTTTATTACAAATATAACAAAATTAATCTCCCATACCCAACCCGTGTGTGTGAGAGACATGTGCAAGCACATGGGTGAACAAATACCTGCTAGTAGAAGAAGTATTAAAGGATCCATCCTCCAATATCTGGTATCTGTGAAATATGACGAGTTATGAATATACAGTATATGTTTATTACTTTTTTGTTAGGAAAATTGGTGTAATTCAAATAAATGTTGCCTTTCCAGTCAATTTATATGGGTGAGATTTCTAAAAACAGGTCAATAAAATATTAGAACATATAAGAGTAACAACCAATTCAAAAGTTAGGTTGATTCAACTCTTAAAATATGTTATATATGTTAATAGGCACAACTTATTGCTGCACCAGGAAGTATCACGTTCCAATAAGCAAGTCAAACACAACATCAAAATAAGAGTGATTTGGAAATTCATTCTGACAAAAAAAGTCTTAACAGAGAAAAATTAACTCCGAGTACAAACATTCTGTAGAAACAAGTTTGTATTGCGTTCTTATCTGATGAAGAATCATTACATACCTCTGCAGTTTAGGATTCCAGTCAATCCCTTATGTTAATTGCTAGTGACTGCATGGTTTCTTCTTACCAGTTATGTGGGAATACTTGTCTAGTGTATCTCTACCTGACTTGTAATGCCAAGCTGAAGCTTTAATTTAGAGATGAATGGCAGCATTTTTTGGATGTTATATATTTATATATTTTTCATATATTTATGAAGAGAAGTGATCCTGTCTAAGTTAACTTAAACTTTCCGTATCAAGTTAAGACAAAACGATATTTGAAGTCCTTGAACCAGTAACAATTTCTCTAAATAATGTGTGTATCAACCACTCAATCTGGTCAGGTTAGAAGCAATCTTTATATTTTATCATTGTTAAGAATGGAATGTAAAGATCAGATACAGCAAATATTTTTACCAGGGCTAAATTAACTCATCTTCTTATCATATAAACTAAGCTTCCATTAAACATAGCTAACAGAGCAATATGATGCTCCCATAGCAGCCACACCCTGACAAGCCAAGAAGTGCAATCCATCAGTGTCAATGATATACTGTATGGTAAAGTATCACAAAAGAATAACAAATATGCACTTGAGGTAGCACACATCCAACATACAGATTGCAGAAATTATAACAATTATGGACATAAATAATTTCAGACTGAACTGCATTGTAGTGTGTGCATATATGTATTCAAATGTGGGGAAAAGCCTTAACTGTGACCCACATTCATCTATTTTTATGTAAATCTGTAGATAGACATAGATGTTATTTTTTTTAATATTTAAAAAGCTCAGTTGTATATTCAGTTATAAAACAATGCCAGTATTAGCAAAAACAAAAACAAACCTATCTTTGATGTCTTACCTCAGCTGATTCCCAAGTCCTTTTTTATGTTAACAACAGCTGCTCAGTGGATAGTAAGAGCTTACACTGCACCAGGCACCTTAACTTCTTGACTCAAGAAATGGAAGTGGAGACAGATATTTTTGTCTGAGACAAGAAATTCTGGCTTTATCAAACACCTGACAGAAGTTGTGGGACTTGTTTTGCTGTACGTCATTTGTGTTGGTGGGTGGGGAGTTATGACTCTGACGAGGGTGCGAGTAATGTCAGTGTAATGTCAGAAGACATCATTGCAATTTCAAACATACATACATTAGGTGTCATATAATATTCTCATCCTGTAATAAAGTGCACCTTAGTGTGTGTAGGGGGGGGTTGTCTTCCATATAAGCAGGGAAGACAACAATTGACCGTGGGTGGACAAGGACATTGCTCCACTGCCATTCCGGTGGTGATGGCAGCATGAAAGGCGGCACCACTCCGCCGTATCCTCCGTTTCTGTATCTTCCTCGCAATTAAAAGAAATGTTGCACTGTGGCTTCACATAACCATTTGGGACAGAAACAGTTGTACATATTGTTTTGTTTTTTTGTTTAGAAAACTTGTTTTTCCAGGGCGTGGCCTGTGACTACAGAAATCCATATGCAAGACTAGACTAAACTATGTCAATATGGACACATTTCTGATCTGATCACTTGCGATATATAATGTGAACAGTTGGTCAGGAAGATCAGATTCTGACAGGATGCTTACAAATCCGATTTGGGCTGCAGTCTAAACAAGGCCTTATTGTCCACACAGGGACATTTTCTAGGGAAAAAGTGCTACAACTGCAGAGCAATGTACAACAAGATATAAACAACAAAGAGCACAAAAAGGACATTTATCCATAGAATATAAATAACATAAAAAATGAAGGGGAAGGTAGATGTAGTGTGATAGATGTTATTATATGTAGTGTGATAGATGTTATTATAAATGAAAGCTTGAGACAGAGGTTTTACATTTGCTTGCTCCATAATGTCTGCCTGGAGGTAACAGTTGATTTAATTGTAAAACATTTCATATCTAGTCTGAAGGGAAGGATTATCTTTTATTCGATCATCCTCTGAGCCCACATGTGCACAGTGAAGTCTGTCATTAATAAAATGGGCTCTTTAATAATGAATTTATTTCCAGATGTATGGCAGTCTGTCTTCCTCTCTCCAAATGAACACTCAGACATTTTCCACAGAGGATAAAAAATGGCTGCAGGCTAATTTTAACAGGATATTATTTACAGCATCCTATTTGCACATTTTTTTTCTTCTTCATACTACTGGTGAGAAGAATATAGGGATACAATTCAGAAGGAATTGTAGGATTTCAGTTATAATGGTCTGTATTCCTGCTATGTTCAGCTGTTTGACTATACTTAACCTCTGACAGCCAGATGCAAAATGATCTTTTCAAAGAGCCAAAGAGCTGGATGGAATAGAGACACATTTCATATTGATAATATCGATAATTTCACATAATCGTCTATGTAAATACAAATTATATGTAAAGCATCCAAACCAGACCATCCAATATTTCAAGGCGCTTAACATAGAACGGCCAAGACTTTATGATGTCATAGAGAGAATGTACATCAGAGAGGCTTCATAATCTGTACAACTTTAAAAAACAGATGTGGTACAAAGATACCAAGAGAGAAGTTGATACCAGTACCAAGATACTAAAAGTCAATTGTATTTATTTGCAGATATGAGAAGAGGAATAAACAGGGACAGTGAGATCAATAACATCTGAGTAATGCATCAAAAGGACGCCAAGAACTAAATCTGGGACAGCAGCCTGGGGCACATCATGGAGAAATGCTATAAACCCCAGAGAATCAACAAAGTCCTTGACATCTAACCCTAATATCTTAAATGGCAATTTAAAATGTATACAATGAACAAGTTAACCTAATATTCTTCTTTTCTTCTCCATGAGATACTACATAAACACCTGTGCTCGTAGGTAAGCATTGCAAAAAATAGACAGGTATTCAAATAATCTCAACACAGAATCCTGCTTTCCCACATTCTGAAGAGACAGGTTTGGGCGACTGGATGAGTTTCACAAGTTTAGAGGCTTTTAAATATTCCAACTCAAGTCATATAATCAACACACACCAATAAGAAATAGAATAGAATAGAATAGGATAGAACAGAATATTTAGTGTCATTGCACATCCATACTCAACAAAATTGAATACAATACAGTGCAGCGTCTAGAAATATATGAATATAAATTAAAACATGTACAACTTTAATGTCTCAAATTTAAAAATGTAAATACATTTAGCTGTATTTGGTGCATTTAAGGCTCGCGCATATTCAAGGTGGGATAGATCTTGTAAAATATTCTGGGGCTATTGAGGCAGTGGGAACTGTACAACTCTTCCAGGGAGAGGGAAGAGAATCTGAGGATCTTCTGGACACTGGTGACAATCCACTGGAGCCCTTTCCTCTCCGCTGCTGATCAGCAGGCAAACCACATACATTTGAAGTACAATAAGCAGCAGTAGATATACAAGCAGTTTGTGTTTGAGGTTATTTTTCCTGAGGATCCTCAGAAAGCAGTGTTTCTGTTGTGCCTTCTCGGTCACTTTTGTGCAGTTAGCACTTCAGGTCACGCCCTCGTCTATGTGCCGGAGGGACTGGACGCAAACACTGCAAACACTATAGAATGAGTCATAATAAGAGGGGTGGGGTTGTGGCCTGGAACACTTGTGTAAAGTTGGGCTTGAGCCAAGTGTGAACAACATCATTCTTGTATAGAATGCATCTTACTTGCATCTTATTTTCTTGTCAACTTCATCTTCTTTGGTGTTTTAATGAAAGTTGGCATATGCTATTTTCTTCTAAAACACTTTTGAAAAGATTAATTACACGGACAACCTTCATAGCTTTTACGTACTTGTCATACCAACTGCATTATGTTTTGTGGAGTTTACGCTCATGGGAATTCCAAACACAAGTCTGGTTTACAAGAGTTGTGTGTTCTAACAAGTTGGAAACCCCCAGCCTTACCCTTTCCCTAAACCCTCCCCTATCCCCACAGAAATTTGTTCTGTTTCTATTCCTGGCCGCCAACACCTCTTCCTACAAGTCAATTTGACTGATTACCTGTTCTTTTGTCTGGTAGCTAAATACTTTGTGAGAAAAGAGTTTTTGTCAAACTGGATTAGATACCAACAGTGTTCCACACTTCCACAGTGACCTCACAATAAATTACGTGTATTTTTTGAATATAACTGACAGTAAGAAAATAAACAAAAAAAGCTTAAATGTGAATGATGACACCCTAAGCCTGAGTGACAAATAAGAGAAGAAATCTTGTCCACATTATTCATATATAGTCAAAGTTACTGAGGAAAAAAAAACATGTACAAGCGCACTCGGGTAAAGGCAGCAATTCAATATAATTAGACAGTGAAGTTCAAAGTGTGTACGTCACATCAACGTCAACAAACCATTAAAAACAATAATACAGTCTGTCGGACGGAGTTTTAATTATAACAACAGTTTCCTCTTTTGTGTGAGAAACACACTATTGCAGTGGCTTCGTGAATCACCCAAAGAATGTTGTCAATAAGTAGTAAACGTAACACGCATTATGACACAAGGAAAGAATATTTCTTTGCCAATTCAGACATGGATTTAACATCTGTTTTTAGCAATTCCCAACTGCACGACTCTAACTATGTCACGTCAGTCCTGTTATCAGACTGTATTCTGAATTCTTCTCCTGTGACCTCATGGTGATCAGATCTTATATTCCCCATACTTAATTTCTGTTCACAAAAACCAAATTATATTTTTATTAGCCCGTCTGAAGATACAAATGTATCAATTTTCAGTGTGTTTATGACTTCCTCTGACAGTGTGAGGAGAGCTCGAGAGAAAAAAAAATGCCCTCAACACGTTGATCTATCCTTTACATTTTTATGCAGATGACACCCAGTTGCATGTACCACTGAAACCCTCTGACCCCTCCAATCTGACTAATCTTTTTTGCTGAATTTTGCACAGAGACATTGATGGATGTCTCACAATGTTCTTAAATCACACAGACTGCAAAGAGTATATGGGTCATCTTTAATTCTAATCTTGTCTCTTTTTATGAGTAGATTAAAAGTGTTGTAAAGTCCTGTCTCATTTAACTGAAGATGAACTTGAAAGCCATTTTTCTCTACCCTACATTCATTGATTCACATTTTCATTTACACTAAACTTGATCGTAATTCATTATACGTGTGATAACCAGTGGGGTTTAGGACCAGAACACTTATAGACTCTGAGCAATGAACAGATTCATTTAATGGGGATAGGTTGGTAGGAAGGGGTAGGAGGAAGCTAGATATATAGGTAGGATATGGCAAAGCAGTAGAGGGGTCCAGAGAATTCAGAGTAGCTGAGACGTGGGGAAATGATGATGGCAGGTGGAGGGTAGCAGTGAGGAAAGCCGGGAGTGGAGCGGGTCCAGGGAGGCGACGAGCTGGCAGGAGGATTTCTGAAATAAGGAAACACAGAATAAGTTCTCAGAAGCACTGGGAAGAAGCACTGTGAAAACTTCAGCGGTTGGCCTGACGTAGTTTACCACTTTGAAACTGCAACAATCGGGCAGCGAGTGACTGGACAGCTGGAGTATTTAAGCAGAGCCTTGATGATTGGCACCAGGTGTGTAACCTGCAGCTGCCTGAGCCTGGGACCCGCCCCTAGGGAGAGAGCGACACACAAGGAAGGGAGGGGAAATACAGGAAAAAAGAGACTGCCTGGCATGAATATGACAATACTGTGGAATCAGTCAGGCTTTCCTGACTTAAAGCTGGTCCAAAAACGCTGCCGCTATGCTAATCACTAGAACAACCAAATATGAGCACATCACTATCTACTGTATATCACCAAAACTATAAAAGATACATGTTCCTGCTCAAGATGGAGACCTTGCTATTAGAGCTATATAAATGACATGTATTATTGTTATTAATATTACTAGTATTGGCATTATTAGAATTACACTGTACACACTACTGGCTGCTAATGATGGTACTGTTAAGACGTGTGCTTGGTACAAAAAAGTGTTGTTGTTCAAACTGCTTCAGATTGCCCAAACTCTGAAGTACCTACATTTATTTTTGCCACAGTTTCCATAAGAAACATTTAATAACATAGATAAAAAACAATTATCCTGCCAACAGTGCTTCTCCCAATCTTAGCCACACATGGACTCATTAGTTGGCCAGGATTTAAATGATCTAAAAAACCCAATACACAAATAAATGAAATATGGCTCATACGTGTGTTTTGCTTTCACACTGCTAAAAACACATGACGACATGTGTGTCATCTGAGTGATAGAATTTTAAATGCTGCTTCAATGGATCTTGAGTGTGCTCACACCTGGGCTTAGAACTGTACACTTTTGATCTGATCACCAGTGGCAGAAGTTAATATGTGGTCTATATGTGTGCATTTGACTGTGAGGAAATAGTGTTAACATTTTGCCGAAGTCCATGCCGTCTCTTGAGCCACACTACAAAAAAAATACAAAGGAATGTAGAGCTGATGTATCCTCAGTTTCAAGTCTCATGATTTACAATAACAGTGAAGAGGAATGCGAGAAGATGTTGCCAAAAGCACAAACAAAAATAGACACACCATTCATCATCCCAGGTCCAGCAGTAGTCAGAAAAATAAGGTATTTTGATTACTGTGGCATGTTTCGGCCACCTCCCGTTGGTCTTCCTCAGAAGGGTCACATGATGTTGCATGAGACATGTCTTGCTTCCTGTTCCATACAGATGTGTCAGACTATGCCCCCTGCTGTCTGACGTCCTGTTGAGGATGTGTGATGTAAGATGGTGTGTGATCATTTAAATGATGAACATTATGCATTCAATTGCATACACATTAATTCCAGTGCTTACACCTAACGATTATCATTTTTTTATAAACGATATCAATGGTATTTTACTCAGTGATTATATGGACACATGCAAGTGAGGTGAAGTGAAGCAGCATGTTGGTGACCACTGACCTAGAAGATTACCTACAAACACAGACAGAAAGCTAAATAAAGGCAGCTGTTTTGTTTTTTTAGCTGCACATAGTTTGAGATTTTTGAAATGAAATGGCTGTATGAGTTAGTTGTGACATATCATGACATTCATAACAATGAACAAAGATGTGTGCTTACATATTTAGACATTTCCAAAAGTAGTTTTCATAGGATACAATGTACTTTTATTTATTTTAAATTATTTTTTAAATGATTGTGATTTTATATCTGTTTATATCTATAACTATAGTCTGTGCATAGACTATAGTTAGTATGCATACTTGTTACACTTGTGTACACACTGGTATCCAATGTGGGTATCAACTTACCACTGTTTTCTTATATATATATACATATATATATGTATATATATATACATAAATATGTACATATATGTGTATATATATACATATATATATATATATATACCTTACCTATGTGTGTGTAAAGAATGCTGATGAGATATGCAACATAACCAGTAGTCCAATAATTTGTACACTGCCATAATTTTTCCCCACGTTTTCAGCCACAAATTTCTAACATAGGAAGAGAATCTCTGTATTTGCTTTACAGTTTTTAATTGAATGGTAACATAAATGCTAAATCATTTGTTTTTGGTTTTTTTATTACTAAAGTGAAATGTAATCCAAACACAAGGACGGAATAAGTTCATAGTTACACAGTACAAATCTTTACCATTGCATTGGTAAATGTCATAATGTACAATGTCTTTTTGACTTTTGGTTTAGTGGTACTTGCATTATTCCACACCTAGCATAGCCCAGTAAAAGGTCAAGTCTGTCTGTCTGCCTCTGATATACAGTAAGCTATAAGTCAAGGAGCATCTGCGAAGCAGCAAGCAGTGTCAGTGAAATGACAGCCAATGCGCCCATGGAGAGCAGAGGAGGACTACTTGATGTTGAGACTGAAATAGGACATAAAGCAAAGGCACAAGTCAGTGAACGTCTTAATACACTAACATGGCTTTAACTATTTTTAACTTTAGCTATAAGAACATCAAATATAAACAATAAATTCATTAACCATGACAAAAAATTAATATACTAAATAATAAATAATAATAAACTTACTCGCAAAAACACTGCCTGGTATAACATCCAAAGTGGAATTGGTAAGTTCAGTTCTGAATAGTATAGTTGAAATGTCTGTTTGGGGAACTGAACTTTTGTCTTTGAACACAAGAGTTGCGTCGACAATCACTGATCCATTACTACAATGGAAGAGACATGAATTAATTAAAAAAGCAAGTGATAGAAAAACAAGGCAGTCAGAAACGGCAGACTTCACCCCATTCACACAAATATGGCCATATTGGCAAGTGTGGAAAAAGAAACAGACAGACAGACAAACAGATCTATCATAACATGACAGCAGTGTGACACCCAGTGGACACATAGGGAACAGCAAGTGTGGAAACACAAACAGACAGACAGACAGACACACAGAGCCACTAAAAACAATACTTTACTCCCAGGAAGTAATTAACCACAATTGGCAGCAACAGTGAACATCTGCCTTGCACGGCCCACATAATCCTTCCCACTCTAAGGCCATGTCATTCAAAAGAATCGAGCTGCTTTGTCCAATGACAATGTAAACAAACTCGTCTGCCTTAGTAACTGGCTGAATGTAAAGAAAGACTAAGCCAAATTGTCTCTTTGGAGTGAAAAATAGTCAATTTTTTGAGGTTTTTTATTTGCACTGTGCATATGTGCACCTTTTTGAAATCGAACCGGCACAACGATGGAACATGTGTATTTTTGTTATTATCATTTATGTTACTAGTTCATATTAGAAATAATTGCCATATCTAATTTGATTGGCCTTGGTGGTTTTGATATTCAACCTGCACTAACATGGGCCTGGGTTCTGTTATTATTTTTGTGAGTAATCGTGATTAATATATGTATGTATATATATATATATATATATATATATATATATATATATATATATATATATATATATATATATATATATATATATATATTCATATAGCTTGTTTCCCACTTTGTTGACCTGAAAAAACATTACTGTCAATTGCAACTAAATACTTAACAAATGGTCACAACCTAGAACAAGATAGCCCAAGGAAGAGCTGTATATTGTGGAGACAGGAAAGAGCTTGAGTGACACGTGATAATTACTGCATTGAGTATGAATTATAAAAATGTATAGATTTCATTCTTTAAAAGTTGATATTTTGCCAGAATATACACTTTATATATCATGCCCACCAACCAATCACATAACTTGATTAGAGCTATCCACTTTAAACAAGTAGTCTGTTATGTTTAGAGACCATGACAACATATTTTTCATTTTCATCATTTGACTCTGTCCATGATATATGACTAACATTAATTTATTTTTATTTTTTTAAATACATGATTTATTTGTTGTTAAAACATCTTACCTCATAGACCACAAATGATGCTAAAGTTTGAAATGCTGTTGAGGATGAGCTGGAAAGATCTGGTGTATATGTTCGTTTAAGACTGAATATAAGGGTCATTGTTCCTTCACTGGGTGTAGGAGCATTAGTTGATGGAGTGGTGGTGGATTCTGCAGTTGTTGTAGTGGTTGTCATCGTTGTTATAGTAGTTGATGTAGTGGGGGAAGTGATTGTTGAAGTAGTTGATGTAGTGGGGGAAGTAATTGTTGGTGAAGTAATTGTTTAGTGATGTTTGCATTGTTGTAGTAGCAGATGCAGTGGGGAAGCAGTGAGTAGTTGTTGGGTAGTTGATGTAGTGGGGAATAGTTGAGTAGTTGCTGTAATGGTAAAGTAATTGTTGGGTAGTTGATGTAGTAATTGTTGGGGTAACTGATGTAATGGGGAAGCAATTATTGAAGTAGTTGATGTAGCAATTGTTGGGGTGATGTAGTGGGGAAGTGATTGTTGAAGAAGTTGATGTAGTGGGGAAGCAATTGTTGGGGTAGTTGATGTAGTTGGGGAAGCAATTGTTGGGGTAGTTGATGTAGTGAGAAGTAATTGTTGAAGTGAAGTTGATGGGGAAGCAATTGTTGGGGTAGTTGATGTTGTGGGGAAGGTTGAAGTAGTTGATAGTGGAGTAGTAGAAGAAGCAGTTGTTGGGGTAGTTGATGTAGTGGGGAAGCAAGTTGTTGGTTGGTAAACTAACTGGTAAGTGGGGAAGTGTAGTTGATGTAGTGGGGAAGTAATTGTTGGGGTAGTTGATGTAGTGTAGTTGAGTTGATAGTGGGGAAGTAATTGTTAGTAGTTGATGTAGTTAGGAAGTGTTGGGGTAGTTGATGTAGCGGGGAAGTAATTGTTGAAGAAGCTGATGAATGGGGAAGTAATTGTTGGGGTAGTTGATGCAATTGTTGTTATGAAGTAATTGTTGTAGTAGATTGTTGGGGTATTGAAGTAAATTGAATTGTTGTAGTTGTGTAGTATTAGTGGGGAAGCTGTTGTAGTGGGAAGCAGTTGCTGGTTGATAGTGGGGAAGTGAGTAAAGTTGGGAAGTAGTTGATGAAGTGGGGAAGCAATTGCTGAAGTAGTTGATGTAGTGGGGAAGTAATTGTTAGGGTAGTTGTTGTAATGTAGTGGGGAAGTAATTTTTGGGTAGTAGATGTAGTGAAAGAAGTTGATGTAGTGGGGAAGTAGTTGTTGGGGAAGCAATTGCTGTAGTAGTTGATTGAATAGTAGTTGTGGTAGTTGTAGTTGTAGTGGGAAATAAGTTGAGTGGGGAAGTATTGGGAAGATGTTGAATTGTTGAAGCTGGGAAGCAAGTGTTGGTAGTTGATGTGGGGAAGTAATTGTGTAGTTGATGTAAGTTTGAGTGGGGAAGTAATTGTCGGGGTAGTTGATGTCGGGGAAGTAATTGTTGGGGTAGTTGATGTAGTGGGGAAGCAATTGTCGGGTAGTTGATGTAGTGGGGAAAGTAATTGTTGAAGTAAGTTGCAGTTGATATTGTTGGGGTAGAAGTGGGTATTTTAGTAGTTGATGTAATGAAGTAGTTGTTGTAGTAGTTGATAGTGTGGAAGCAATTTGTAGTAGAAGTAGTTGTAATGAAGTAATTGTTGGGGTAGTTGATGAGAAGTAATTGTTAATGAAGTAGTAGTTGTAGTGGGGAAGTAGTTGTGTAGTGGGGAAGCAATTGTTGGGGTAGTTGATGTAGTATTGTTGTAGTAGTTGATGGAAGAGTTGTTGATAGTTGAAGTAGTGGAGGAAAAGTTGTAGTAGTTGATGTAGTTGTTGTAGTAGTTGATATAGGGAAGCAATTGTAGTGATGGGAAGCAATTTGGGGTAGTTGATGTAGTGGGGAAGTAATTGCTGGATGTAGTAGAAGTAATTGTTGATGCAGTGGGGAAGTTTGAAGTGGGGAAGTAACTGTTGAAGTAGTTGATGTAGTATTGTTGAAGTTGTTGATGTAGTGGGGAAGAATTGCTGAAGTAGTTTGATGTAGTGGGGAAGTAATTGTTGGGGTAGTTGATGAGTGTAAGTGAAGGTATTGCTGAAGAAGTTAATGTAGTGGGGAGGTTATTGTTGGGGTAGTTGATGTAGTGGGGATGAAAGTTAATGTAGTGGGGGAAGTAACTATTGGGGTAGTTGAGGTAGTGGGGGAAGTAATTGTTGGGATAGTTGATGTAATGAGGGAAGTAATTGTTGAAGTAGTTGATGAAGTGGGGGAAGTAATTGTTGGGGTAGTTATGGTGACTAGTGTTGAGAGGTTCATTGTAAGTGGTTGTAAAATTGAATTGATTGGTAAAGTGGTTGTGACAGCTGGTAGTGAGGTTGCAGTAATTGGTGGAGAAGTCATGTTGGCTGGATGTGAGGTTCCTTTAACTGTTGAGAGGGTCATTGTTAGCGGTGGTAAAGTTGAACTGATTGGTAAAGTGGTTATTACAACTGGTAGTGAGGTTGCAGTAATTGGTGGGGAGGTCATGTTGGCCGGTTGTGAGGTTGCATTGAGTGGTGAGGATGTCATAGTAACTGGTGTTGTGGTTGAAGTGGGAGTTTGTGAGGTGACTGGTGTTGTGGTTGCATTAAAAGGTGGGGATATCATGGTGACTGTTGGTAAGGTTCCTTCAAGTGTTGAGAGGGTCATTGTAAGTGATGGTAATGTTGAACTGATTGCTAAAGAGGTTGTGACAACCGGTTTTGAGGTTGCCGTAAATGATGATGAGGCAACTGGTGGTGAGGTTGCATTGAAGAGGGGGGATGTTATTACAACTGATGTTGGTGTGGCACTGACTTGTAATGACATCCAGACAACTGGTGTTGAGGTTGCAGGGTGGGTTAGGGACGTGTTGGTTACTGGTGGTGAGGTTGCAGTAATTGCTGGGGAGGTCATGTTGGCTGGATGTGAGGTTGCATTGAGTGGTGAGGATGTTATGATAACTGGTGTTGAGGTTGCAGTGGGGGTTTGTGAGGTGATGGTGACTGATGATGAGGTTGCAGTAAATGCTGAGAGGTCAAGTTGGCTATCTGTGAGGTTTCGGTGAGTTGTGATGATGTCAGAACAACTGGTGTTGAGATTGCTGTGGGGGTTTGGGAGGTCATTGTCACTGGTGGTGAGGTTGCACTAAATGGTGAGGAGGCAACTGGTGGTGAGGTTTCATTAAAGAGGGGGGAAGTTTTTACAACTGATGTTGATGTGGCAGTGACTTGTATTGATGTCATGACAACTGGGCTTGAAGTTGCAATGGTGGATGTGACAACTGGTGGTAAGGTTGCAGTAAATGCTGGGGAGGTCAAGTTGGCTAGCTGTGATGTTGCAATGAGTGGGGAGGATGTCACAACAACTGGTGTTAAGGTTGTAGTGGGGGTTTGTGAGGTGATGGTGACTGATGGTGAGGTTCCTTTAAGTGTTGAGAGGTTCATTGTAAGTGCTGGTAAAGTTGAACTGATTGGTAAAGTGGTTATGACAACCGGTAGTGAGGTTGCAGTAATTGGTGGGGAGGTCACGTTGGCTGGTTGTGAGGTTGCATTGAGTGGTGAGGATGTCATGGTAACTGGTGTTGTAGTTGCATTAAAAGGTGGGGATATCATGGTAACTGGTGGTAAGGTTCCTTCAAGTGTTGAGAGGGTCATTGTAAGTAATGGTAATGTTGAACTGATTGCTAAAGCGGTTGTGACCACTGGCAGTGAGGTTGCAGTAATTGGTGGGGAGGTCATGTTAGTTGGTGAGGATGCATTGAGTGGTGAGTATGTCAAAACAACAAGTGTTGAGGTTGCACTGGGGGTTTGGGAGGTGATGGTGACTGATGGTGAGGTTGCAGTAGTTGCTGGGGAAGTCATGTTGGCTGGATGTGAGGTTTCATTGAGTAGTGAGGATGTCACGATAACTGGTGTTGAGGTTGCAGTGGGTGTTTGTGAGGTGATGATGACTGATGGTGAGGTTGCAGTAAATTGTGGGGATGTCATGGTGACTGGTAGTGAGGTTACATTGAGTGGTGAGGATGTCAAAACAACTGGTGTTGAGGTTTCAGTGGGGATTTGGGGGGTCATGGTCACTTGTGGTGAGGTTGCAGTAAATGGTGAGGAGGCAATTGTTGGTGAGGTTGCATTGAAGAGGGGGGAAGTTATTAAAACTGATGTTGACGTGGCACTGATTTGTATTGATGTCAGGACAACTGGTGTTGAGGTTGCAGTAAATGGTGGGGAGGTCATGTTGGCTGTATGTGAAGTTGCATTGAGTGGTGAGGATGTCAGTACACCTGGTGTTGAGGTTATAGTGGGGTTTTGGGAAGTGATGGTGACTGGTGGTGAGGCTGCAGTAACTGGTGGGGAAGTAACTGGTGAAAAGGTAGCAGTAAATGCTGGGGAGGTCATGTTAGCTGGATGTGAGGTTACATTGAATGGTGAGGATGTCAGGACAGCTAATGCTGAGGTTGCACTAACCAGTGGAGAGGATATATTAACTGGGGGTGAGGTTACATAGAGGGCTGAGAAGGTGAAATTGAAAGGAGTTAATATATCACTGAAAGATGAGGGTGTTGCGGAAAAGGGTAGTGAAGTTGCAGTAAATGGTGGGGAGGTCATGTTGGCTGGATCTGATGTTGCATTGACAGGTGAAGATATCAGGACAACTGGTGTTGAGGTTACTGTGAGGGTTTGGGATGTGATGGTCACTGGTGGTGATGTTGCAGTAAATGGTGGGGAGGTTGCATTGAAGATAGGGGATGTTATATCAACTGATGACATTGGTGTCACGAGTGGAACAGATGTTTTTCCAGGTTGTTGTGAAGTTACTCCTATGATAAGCAAAACCAAATTCATTAAAAAAATAAAACAGTTTACTTACTTCTGACCAATAGATGCTTTTTTTCCCTCAACATACCTACATTTTTATAATTTGCCCTCAGAAAGTTTTGACAAATTAATAAAATACTTAGTATTGTAATACTTACAATACTATTACATAATATACTTAGTAATAGTAATTTGAACTCATAAACTAAAGGCTCTATCCTGTAGCTTTGGCAACAACACATAACTTACATGTGACAGCATTAGTTGAGGTGTACACTGAAAGGGATCTGTTGGAATTGTTGGTTGCTGCCTCTGTTTGTGCCGATGTTCCTGATGTTGGTGGGGAGCGTCCAAAGACTAGAATTACATAAAAGAATATTTGTAGCTACACATTTTTAATTACTCTATGTAAAAAATCTACTTCACGAATACCAGATATCATAATTTTATGTTATATGGTTTGAAAATGAAGGAAAAATTTGTCATTCCAAGAGCATGAACTGTGAAGAAAAAAAATCCTGAAATGGTGATAGTAGGAGGCGTACTAAAAATCACAGGTGGCCAGGTCCTGCTAAATGGTGGTGATGGTGGTAAAAAGTGCTGGGAGGGTCAGTGTGAGTGGTGGTAAAGTTGAACCGATGGGTAAGGAGGTTATGACAACAGGGGATGAGGTTGCAGTAACTGGTGTGGTGGTCAAGTTTGCTCGCGATGATGTTGCATTGAGTGGTGAAGATGTCAGGACAACTGGTGTTGAGGTTACAGTGGTGGTTTGGAAGGTCATGGTCACTTGTGGTGAGGTTGCAGTAAATGGTGGGTAGGTCATGGTTACAGATGATGAGGTTGCAGTAAATTGTCGGGAGATAACTGGTGGCGAGGTTGCATTGAAAAGGCAGGATGTTATTATGTCATGTCTTATGTCAACTGATGTCATGACCACTGGATTTGAGGTTGCAAAGGTGAATTTGGAGGTCACATTGACTGGTGGGTAGGTTGCATTAAAGAGTGAAGATGTCATGACAGCTAAAGCTGAGGTTGCACCAACAGGTGGAGAGGACATGTTGATTTGTGGTGAGGTTCCATTAAGTGTTGGGAGGGTAATTGAAAGTGGTGGTAAAGTTGAACTGATGGGTAAAGATGTTGGGACAACTGGGCGTGAGGTTGGAGTAAATAGTAGGGAGACAAAGTTGGCTTGTGGTGAGGTTGCAGTAAATGGGGGGATGTCATTTCAACTGATGTTGATGTGGCAGTGACTTGTATTGACGTCATGACAAGTGGTGTTAAGGTTGCAATTGGCTCTTTGGGGTGATAGTGACTGATGGTGAGGTTGCAGTAAATGCTAGGGAAGTCATGTTGAATGGATGTGAGGTTGCATTGAGTGGTGAGGATGTCAGGACAACTGGTGTTGAGTTCGCAGTGGGGGTTTGGGAGGTCATTGTGACTAGTGGTGAGGTTAAATTGAAGGCTGATTAGGTAAAATTGATAGAAGGTAAGATGGTACTGAAAGAGGAGGATGTTGAGGTTGCAGTAAATGGTGGAGAGGTCAAGTTGGTGAGTGGTGATGTTACATTTAGTGGTGAGTATGTCAGGACAACTGGTGTTGAGGTTGATGGTGAGTGCTGGTGAGGTTGCAGTAAATGGTGGAGAGGTGACTGATGGTGACGTTGCATTGAAGATGGGGAATGTTATTACAACTGATGTTGATGTGACACTGGGTTGTATTGATGTGATGTTGACTGTAGGTGAGGTTACATGGGGATGAAGAGGTGAATTGATAGGAAGTAACATCGTACTGACAGATGAGGGTGCTGTGGAAAAGGGTTGTGAGGTTGCATTGAAAGGGGCTACTGGTAATGTTGCATTGAGTGGTGAGGATGTCACAAAAACTGGTGTTGAGGTTGCAGTGGGGGTTTGGGAGGTGATGGTCACTAGTGATGAGGTTGCAGTAAATGGTGTGGCGGTCAAGTTGGCTTGTGGTGATGTTGCATTGATTGGTGAGGATGTCAGGACAACTAGTTTTGAGGTTGCAGTGGTGGGTTGGGAGGACATGGTGACTGGTGTCGAGGTTGTTATAAGAGGGGGGATCTTATAACAACTGATGCTGAAGTTGCATTGAGTTGTAATGATGTCCTGATAGCTGGTGCTGAGGTTGAAATTGGGGTTTGGAAGGTCATGGTAACTGGTTGTGAGGTTGCATTAAAGATCAGGGTTGTTATTTCGACTGATGACATTGAAGTCATGAGTGGAGCAGATGTTTGTCGAGATTGTTGTGACGTAACACCTATGATAAGCAAGACCAGATTCATTAAGCTATGGCTTGGCCCCCAGCACAAATTAAAACTGTTTGCTTACATAATAAGATCAGACCAACAGATGCTTTTTTTCACAACATATCCACATTTTTAAAATTTGACAATTTAATATATAATGATTGTTACAATACCATTACATAATATATTCAATTTAGTAATTTGAACTCATAAATAAAGGGTAACAACACATAACTCACGTGTGACAACGATAGTTGAGGTTATCACTGGAAGGGAGAAGTTGGAATTGTTGGTTGCTGCCTCTGCCAGAACATGTCTCACTTTAAAAGGTTCTGGCACAGAGCTTGCATTTATGAACAGTAGCTCAGCATCTACCAGAATTGAACCTTGACTGTAAGAATAATAAATATTAGTAGTCCTAGTTGTAGTAGTAGCAGTAGTGGGGACCAGAGTCCACAAAGGTCTTGGTTCACCAGTGTTTGTACAGAATACAGACTTAAATGCTCCTGTGTGGAGCCATATTTTTAGACATGCCTGAAACCCTGAACAGAGGACTGAAGAGAAACTATTTTTATGCTTTGCTCGATAATTCTTTATTAAATAGGTGTTACTTTTTCCACATTTTCTAACATATATAATGTGTGAGGAAAACATACTCTGTATTTGCTTTCAGGGAAAAACATACACATCTTTTGTAACATGGGGCTTTGCATAATTGTGTGAGATATAAGTGAGATAGGACCATGCTATGGCCGCTTTAAGGTTGGTGAGGTAATGATGACTGGTGATGAGGTTGTATAAAATGGTGGGGACGTCCTGGGGACTTGCATTAAATGGTGTGGAGGTCATGATTACAGGTTTTGAGGTTGCAGTAAATGGTGGTTGGAGGTAAAGATCTCATTATATCTAATGCTGCGGTCAGATGAAGTGGTGGAGAAGTACTACTAAATTGAGGAATGACTTTTCCCATCTGGCAAAAAACTATTCCATAAAATTCTACAAAAGACACTTAAAAGATTATTTAACGGTTGTTTTGTAATTTGCTTTTTTTTCATGTCTTGTTCATATCTCTGTGTTTAATTTTTGATTCACACATGCTCAAGAAATCAATAATTTAGGGGTATAAACCAATATTTCCCTCATGGAGACACACACATAGATACACACTCGCATACATTACACACTCATACTTTTGTTTTTACATTAATGTTTGTTTTTTGTTATTATATATAATTTGTGATTATTAGTTTGTTATCACTTTTATATAGTTAGATGATTCTTGTGTATGTTAATTGTGTGTTTTCTTTTAAATATTGTCAAATTTCAACATTAATTAGGTAGAGGCTTCAAATAAGCCCACTAGGCTTTCTGCCTCTTCCTGCACTGTATGTTACTTTGTATTCTTTGTCAATCTTGTATTCTTTGTCAATTTTATATTTTTTTTTTTCTCCTTTTAAATTGTGCAAAATAAAATAAACAACAAATAAACAACAAGTCATATTGACTGGTGAAGAGGTCGTAGTAAGGGTTGGAAGGGCATGGCCTGTGTTCGGGAGGTTGCATTAATGGGTGAACAGTTGTGATGTTGCATTTATGGATGTGGAGGTTATGGTGACTGGACAGTTGATTGGGATGTTGCACTGAGTGGTAAGGATTTTGTGATTGAATGTGACCATACAACGGGGGATGGGGAGGCTTTGTTGACTATAGGTGAGGTTGCATAATGGGTTGGGGAGGTCATAGGCCGTAGATTTGAGATGATGTTGAAGTAAGGGTCAAGGACCTTGTGATAACTGGTTGTGAGGATGGATAAAGGGATGGGGAGGTTACTGGGGCTGTAACACTGACAGCCGTTGAAGTAATCATTAGAGCAGATGTTTGTCATGATTGCCCCCACACAGTTCTTCTCTCCCTCCTTCAATCACCTACCAGCCACTCCCTCCTCATCAGCTCAACTCCACTCACCTGCTCACAGCAGCTGCACCTGATCACTAATCAGCCCACTATACAGTTGAAACCAGAGGTTTACATACACTATATAAAAATACACAAATGCTTTTTTTCTCACTGTCTGACATGAAATCAGACAATTACTTTTCTTGTTTTAGGTCCGTTAGGATTACCAAAATTATTTCTATTTGCTAAATGCCAGAATAATGAGAGACTTCAAAGTCAGAAGTTTACATACACTAAGATTATTATGCCTTTAAACAATTTGGGAAAGCCCAAATGAAGATGTCATGGCTTTGCAGCAGTAGTAAATGAACATCTTTTTAGTCTTTCTTAAAATATAAAAAAAGGCAGCTTTGTAAAATATCCCAAAAAGAAAACAACATATTTCAACCATTATCAGAAATTGAAAACACGCACACACACAGACACATACACACGCGCGCACGCACACACACAAACACCTGTGAACAAATACCTGCTAGTAGAAGGCATATAAGAAGATCCATCCTGTGAAATATGACAAGTTATTAATATATACTGAATACATCTTAATATAAGGACAAAATAGTTTTTAAAAATGTACAAATTTACATGTATACTGTCAATAAAATATAACAACCAACAAAATGTTAGTTAGGTTGATCCAACCCCTCTTGTATTAACTGGACTATATGTATTATAAGCAAGTCTAACATAATACCAAATTAGAGCAGCAAACAGTCATGACTAGTTCATCACAGTGTTGATGTCTTCATACAATAACTGAATGAACCACAAGGGGGACACATTTAGCTGTCTCTATATGGAAGGGCAGATTTCAAAGTGCTGTCCTGTTATTTACCATTTCCCTATGCTTCTTCGAGACAGCATAGGAATGTTGATCATTTGTTCCTTTAAAAGATTGACTTCTTCCATAAGTTGTGCTTAAAGTTATTATGTCCCATAGACTGCAATAGTAAACATGAAAGCAGAATTAAAATACTGTCAATAAAGCAATATTTGAGGGTACATGTCTGGAATTCTTAACACCTCATCAGATATAATAGTTTTGTAAATATTTTGTTCTTAAGTATTTTGCAAGCATTTGCAACTAGGCTTACTGCACCGTTTACAGGCAAACATTGGCTTGCACTGTATTATATATGTTAAGTGCATTCTTATATTTTATATTATATATTACATATCATATATATATATAGAAACCCAGTGAAGTTTTGTTTTTTTCACATTTGGTACAAGGAGGCGTGTACTGTTGAGTGCTACAGGTCAGCTGCAAAAATGTCACGAGAAGATGCCGTGGTGGAGGATGCAGTGTTTCAGCATATGATTAAAGTACTTGAGCTGCGGTATAATATTCCATCCCGCCGTCACTTCAGCAACACAGTGCTTCCTGAACTTTATGAAGAGACACTACGACGAATTGTCAAAGAATTGTCTGACAAAGCTCCGTTTTGCAGACCCGCCCGCTTTATGAAAGCCACACAACTGAGCATCTATCTGATGCACTGACACAAGCACTGACAGAATGGAAACTAGAATAAATATATAAACGTGTAAATGCGGCAATGTCTCTCGTCTTACAAAAGTTTCAAAATCTCTGGATTGGTACGATGATGTGCTTCATCCCTAATCAAGCTGCCTCGTTATTTCAGTTTTTTATTTTTCTGCATGAGAAGTTGAATTTCCTCAGAGGAGCAATTAAAGCTTAAAGCAGCCATGGCCAGGGCCTCACACTATCATAGTGTAATTGAGAGGGGTTGTGAGTCCCTGTTACAGCTGCCTCTGTTCCAGCTTTTTTTCCCTTGTGTGCTGAAGGCATCAATTAAAAAAAAAATCAATGAATTCACAAGTACAGATAAATTTGTCAGTAAAAACACGTAAATCTGTTCTTCCTTTTGTCTGTTAAATAAATGTCTTAAATAAATGTTTCCCATGTGTAAATGGAGTTTGTCATTTCTAATATTCAAAAGGTTCAATTGTATAATCAGCTATAAAGCAATATCAATATAAGCACAAAAAAAAGAAAAATAATGACTTACCTCAGTGGACTCCAAGACCTTTTTCTTTCTATTCTATTCTATTCTATTCAGAGCTTACTATGGGATAGCACCACACACCTTAACTTCTTGACTTAAAATATGGAAATGAAGACTTATCAGTCACAAAGGTTTTGTCTGACAAAAATGTCTTGCCCAGACACCTGACAGAAGCTGCAGGACTTGTTTTAGTAATGCTAATGACCATACAGTATAATTATTTCACTGTATTTTAACACAGGAAACGGGCAGTTTTAAAATAACAAAAAAGTTTCTGCTGGTGAAAGTGTCAAGAATTTAGTGTGACCTACCTTTGCACTTAAACAATAGCACAACCCTGGCTCTCTTAAACCTGGAGGAACCCTGGTTGTTATTGGTAAACACCTGTTTGTCCTGCTATTTCATATCAGCTGTGAAATAGGTCTATTAAGATAGGGTTGAGAAAAAGTCATTTTTGATCGGGTGCTACGCCCATCAACAAAGCAGACAACAAAATAATAATAAACGTCTGTCAAACATAAATAATTAAATATAATTATGAAATTGTTACATTATTTTCTTTGTAAATATACATTTCTAAAACACAGACACCTTGGCTGTGAAGGCTGCTATTCAAAATCACTCCCCTGATGTCCAATCCCAATCGTGTAAATACAGTAGCTAATCCTGTAAGCGTTACCCGAATAAACTCTTATTCCAGCAATGAATAAAATAGCTGGATTACGCCAGTATTATGTTCAGACATGTAAACATCTGACTCTGGTAACTACTGGGACATGCTCTTATGTCCCAGTTTTTTTTTTTGCTTTTTTGATTCATAAACAACTTTTTTAGCTAGCTTACTATGAAAGCTGCTAATGTTAGGCTCAAGTGTCAAACATGAAGAAATCTATTATGCATCCTTGTTGTGCAACTGCTTATATCTATAGATCTTTTACTTATTGTACATCACAGGTGCTTATTATAATCCCCCTTTTTTAAGGCTATTTTTTAAGTTATATCTATGAATAAAAAAATTAAAATATATTTTGTTCAACTGCAACAGGGTAAACAGACTATGTCAAGATTGCACAATTAGGACATTACTGATTGTATTTTTGTATTTGGAGAATATCCGAAATCTTCAAGGTTTTTTGCACATTTTCCTCTATTAAAAATAACTGAAAAAGCTTCTTACTAGTTCCGCACAAAAATTACACACAACTTCATTCAAGCATCTTTCAAGAGATTGAGACATTGTTCACAAAATGAGGGACTTTCATTTCAATTCAGCTCTTTAACGACCTTCACAGATTATTCACAGTTACAGTAAAAACAAATTTTGCCCATTAAAGTGGTGTGTGTGGAGTGGAAACAGGTTGTTCCAGTATTTCAATATTTCTCTTCAACTTGCTCTCCACTTCACAAATGTCTCTTTTCATACATGATTTTCTACTAGAACGTAAACAAATGTCTCATAAATGTTCCTACCAAAGCACAGTGACTTACACAAATTGAACTGTGTCTAAGAGGAGAACCATCCAGCTTCTCCATAGAGCATAGCTGAACTCTCCCACAATTCGAACTGCTATTTCTCATTTCACATTTTTGTCCCCATCCTCACAAAACCCAGGGCTTAACGCTGACCTTTACAAGACAGAGGAGAGGGATCAGTGCTAAGCTAAGCTCTAGGCGTACAGTATGTGAGTATATGTGTGAGACAGTGAGTTAGCGAGAGTGTCACTAAAACATGGGGAAGCGTGTAATGAAATAAACAAAACAGCGGACTGGTGATCACAGGGGCCACACAGTGGCTAGCAATATTAGCCCACAGCAAAAAGGTTGCTAGTTCACATCCCAGTCCGGGCAATCTGTGCGTGCATGGGTTTTCCTAGGCTTGTAAAAATTCCCATAATTCACATGGAAAGTGCCCAATTTGGAATATTTCTAAAATTCCTGATCTAAAGTTCCCAAACCCATGGAGAGGAACGTTCTGCCCGTTGCAAGGTTTTCTGGAGAAAAACATGTCGAGGTGTGAGTGAGTGAAGTGAATGATTTTTCATCTGTATATGTTGACCCTGCTATGGACTGGCGACCTGTCCCCACCGTTTGCCCAGTATCAGCTGGTATTCGTACCTAGTACACGCTGGTCAAGTCGCCAGTCCATCACAGGGCCACATAAAGACAAACAAACATCCACTCTCACAACTATGGTCAAATTAGTGAGTCCAATTTTGCCTAATCCCCAAATCTGAATATTATTGCACAGTGGGAGGAAACTGGAAGACCTGGAGAAAACCCATAACACACATGGAGACATGCAAACAAACCCTGATGTGATATTTACACCTGAATCTGCACCATTTTCTACGCAAATTAGATAAACGAGGGAAAGTGAACCAAGAATCTTGATGGCTGAATGGGGAGAGTGATAAAAAGGCTTGTCAAATAAATATTCCATATATAATTAATGCAAACACTCCCTGATTGCTGCTTATACATAACCCAGTGTGACTGCAGTGGTTTCTAGTGGCAAAATATTAAAAGGTTGAACTTGATCCAAGTGACACAACATTGCAAGTGACTGTGTGGGGTTGAAATTTGGTGATCAAAAGTAGTCACAACAGAGTCACAGCTGCTTGTTGTGAGCCATGCTAAAGTCCTGACTTGTGGTAAGGAAGTGTTGAGTGTCTCTGGATCCTTGTGACATCTATATTTATTGACGTATAAATAAATATTGATGGCCAACTTTCACCATCTTATGAAATGACATTTTACAGTGACACACAAGTGGAACAAGGCTGCAAACTCACAGCTGCTGGGGTTGAACTGTTTGCAAATGGACTTGAATAAAGTAGAGGAACAGAGATTAAGATTAGATTTAGAATCAATAGAGGTTTGAACACAAAATGTAAATGTAATGTTGACCAATGGTAGATAATGATAACTAAATGTTACGTTAGAGAAACATTATTATGTAGTACTAGTTTTAGAATTGTTATGAGCAACCACCTATGAAGCACTTTGTGAAATACAAAAAATAGGTACAACAAGAACTAAAATGAGAAATGACTTCATACCTACAAACATCTGAATGAGTCAGGAGTGGGAAAGGGCTGATGTGGTGGACTTGAACTAGAGTTGCACTTATATATCAATACTAAAAAATGACATACAGTTAGAACTGACTAGAGCAGAGGTGTCAAACTGGTGGCCCGCTGGCCGCATGCGGCACCCGAATCAATGATATTAATATTATGTTACAGTGAAAACATGGACCGCGACGTCCTCTTCCTTTAAGCACATGCAGTGTGTGTGGCTGATGCACAGTTTCCAGCGAGGTGATAGTATATTTACAGAATATAATACTGAATATATTTACTTGTATAATATTTTGGTTATAGTTATGTATTATTAAATTCATTACATTCAACATTAAATAAATATAAACTGGTGGGTGTTCTAATTATCATTGCCAAGAATCTCTTTTGAAATAACTTCCATTTATAGATATTAAATTATTTTTAAGAGGCAACTGTTGCACAATAATCCCAGAGCACACGTAAAAGGCTACTTTAAAGAGCTATTACGGATGTTGTGAAATGTTCAATTGGTACCCCTCTTTAATTCTCAGAAGGTGCATGCACAATCGGCTTTCAGACAGCTAAAGCTGTTATGGAAATGTCAAACATTTTAGCAGCAGACGTATGACAACACATTGTATAGGCCTGTTACTAGATGTGAAAAGGAATATCAACCACAGTGTAAATTTGTGTTACAACATCCTGAAATTACATCAGTCTTCTAGTATATTGAGGAAGAGACTTTACGATTCTTGTATTTCTTAATGAATGGTGTCAGTTTTACTTAACATTTGATATTTACTTTAAAACCATAGCTGCTCTCAAAATCAGACCACTGTAATTTTGACACTTTCAGGGCATAGGTATTCGGGGACAAGACATAAATCAATACACAATTACGAACAGTGGAGAGTGTTTATTCAGAGAAACGTCATCCAATGTATCTATAACCGTAAAAAATATTAACCAAAAAAACCATCAAAAGACTGAACTACACGGACTACTGTCTCAGCCTGCGCACACTGAGCATACTAACAGCAGTAAAAGTGGGAATGAATGCAAATGAAAATTCCAAGCATAAGACCCGTTCACAAGACGTGTGTGCTCTAGCGAGGTGGAAAACCCCTGTGTAGCCCTCCCCTTCCCCTGAACCCTCCCCTGTCCCCACGAAAATTTGGTCGGTTTCTTTCGCGGCCCCTGTCTCCACCTCTTCCTGCATTTGATCCACCTCGTCCTCCTCTGGGTGCACCACCACCGCGGTCTGACTTCAGCTTAGCAGGGGGAGATTTGGGCCTCAGCCTCTCTATTTCTTCTGTGCAGCCAGAGAGATGGGTATTGGGCACACCAAAATGTGAGGCATAGGCCTCCGGGTTAAAGTTACTGTTTGTCAAAGTAGGACCCACTGTCAACCAGCCTAAAAAGAGGCGACAAAACAAATCAGCAAAAGCGTGGGTGTGCAGAAACAAGCAGACAGTTTTACACATTTGTTACCCAAATACAGCAGATCCATCGTTTTGTGTATCCATCTCACCTGGTCTGATGGTTGAATCTCGCCCAAAAAGGTGCAACCTCCTGCGGCCCAAACAGAAATGCTCAATGATGTGGAATATTTCTACAGGCTTCTCTACGTTTCCCATCTCAGGCTCCTCCGTGATGATCAAATCAATGTCCACATTGGCATGGATAAAGTCACCATCAGTACTCCTACGTACTGTTCCTTTGATTCCCATTAGACAGTGTTCCTGGAACGAATATGCTTTATTGATCGCTGTTCATTACAAGTTCGAGTTCATTTCAGATTAATCGCTGAAATTAGACCAAGAATGTTACCACACAGTCCAAAGAAAAAGAAGAAGCCACACTGCAAATCAATGCAAAAATGATGTATATGATAGGTGGAAAATCTCACAACAAGTTCCCTCGAGAGGGAATGTTTTAATTCTAAGTCTGATTTCATATTTAAACATCAATTACAGCTTCAGTATACAGTTGAAGCCACGCAATTATTCACAATTAATCATAGCAAATGTTATCTGTAATTCATTTATAAGCTCAGGGGACCATTTCTATTTGGAAACCATTTTAACAGTTTATGTAGCACCACACTTTTAAACTTTTGATATTATGGCTCATTACACTGGGTTAACTAAATTCTGCTTGTGTAGGTTGGTGGTGTAAAATTTAACATCTAACATTACATCGACTATTCAAGGAAAGCAAACCTCAGGGTAATTACATTGTTTAATACAGATTTAGTCTTTTTTCCCCAATTTCTAGTGTTTGTGTGTGTGTGTGTGTGTGTGTGTGTGTGTGTGTGTGTGTGTGTGTGCATGCGTGTACTGTACTTTGGTCCTCTGAAACACTGCTTTTGGGTCCAGTGCCTTGGTCTTGCCTGGGTTGTTTTTGTTAGTCTTGATCCAGCAGATGTCCTCACATCTTCTAAAGCCCCACTTCCTCAAACACTGTAATGGGTGAAGTTACGATAAGGATCAACATGTATTACAGTGCCTATGAAAACCCCCCTGGTATTTTCCCCCCCTTTATTGCTTTTCTAATTGAAATCATGGTCAACATAATTTGGCCATTGTGGTACTTATAAGAACACTTGGGGAAAAAATATATCAGCACTGTATAGACAACATTGGCCTTAGTTATTTTGCAACATGATTCATGTAATAATTACACACCAACACACCCAGAAAAGGGCTTTCCCTGCCAATCTACAGTGTCACATTAAATAGCAAATCATACATTATACCAGTTTAAAATTGTAATTTCCTGCAAATAATGGGGAAAACTGACTAATCTACACAACACATTAATTTTATTTATTTATTTCACCTTTATTTTACCAGGCAAAACAGTAAGAACAAATTCTTATTTACAATGTTGGCCTGGCAAATGCCAGAAAACCCTTGTAGTGGTAAGGGAAGACCACTCAGTTTACATAGCATATCACATTACATAACATATCAGTTTGGCTGGTTAGCTATTATTTGTGGGACTAAGCCAATCAAATCACCACTGTATAGGTAATGGGGCTAAATGTAAATCTTTCAATGTAGCCCAGGTTGCATTTGCATTTCCACTGCTTAAAAGAATGTAACCAGCAACTCTGATAGTGATCTGAATGATGGGATGTCAAATGCTGCATCTTGAGTGCACTCACACCTGGGCTTGGAGCTGTCCCCTTGTGACCATGTGAGGCAAATATTAACATGAGGTCTGAACAGGGTTTTAAAGTGTCCTTTTGACTGTGTGAGGGATAGTGTTACCATTCTGCCCAAGTCCAGGCCTTCACCGGAGCCACACCACAGAAAAACAAAGGAACGCAGGGCTGAGATCTCCTCAATTTCAAGTCTCATGATCTGCAATAGCAGGAAAGAGGAATGAGTGAGTATGTTGCCAAAAGTAGAGTCAAACAAGAATGAATACACCATTCACAGAATGCATACATCATCCCAATTCCAGCAGCGTTCAGTCTGGCTGATGCCTGATTCTCTGTAGTACTCTTCTAAGGGTGGTTCGAGCAAAATAACATCAAACTTGCACTTCAAATCTTGCAGGTCAAAGTGTTCAGGATCAGCTTGGAGGTACCTAAAATCAAGAAGCAGATAACATAAGCAAATGTTTTTTTTAAATAGAGAGTGTCTTCAGAGGTTTCCACCACATATTCCAGGACTTATGATACCAGGAACTAAATGGTCCCTGCAAATATCAGAGAAGATTATGAAAATAGTATGATATTAAAATACACTCAAAAGCCTAGTTTTTTGTTTGTCTTTTATGTGGCATGATTTCAAAGAGGCACTTTATTTAAAGCAATCCCAACAACCCACAATTTTAGTAATAACCAGTATTGTGGCTGTAGAGTAGAGTCGTCTTTCAACTGGAAGGTTGAGGGTTCATTCCTGTATACTGATGCCGTATGAACGTGTGAGTGAATGGGTGAATGGCAAAACTGTATTGTAAAGCAGCTCTGCTTGGTCATTAAGACTAGGAAAGTGTTATATAAATACAGACTATTTATCATATTGCTTGACTGTTACAGACTAAAGTGTACCGGGTGGCGGTAACAATGTCACTATTGTTTACCAAAGAAAAATGTGTGGGAGGTGATGGAGTGATTGCTCTGTGAACACAGGCTAATGCTCACAAATACACACAGTATGAGTCCTGTGAGTGTCTGCTTAGGTGCTGTGAAATTGATATGGGTAGAGTTTGTCAAGTTCTGCCTGTTTGTGGAGGTAAAAAAACTGTATATTTCTCAGCAGAGGTGAGGATAAAAGACAGACAAGGGAGAGAGAGACCTGTTGGATTGTTCATGTGAGGACATTTTACGAACTGTTGTGGAGATTGGTCACCTCAAGTAAAATGCTAATGCACAACAAGGTATTTCATTGCTGCATAAATGGTTCAGTTTCTCACAACAACGGCAAGAGAATTAAAATGTAACAGTTACTCCAAACAATCAGAAATCTAGTGCTGCAAGCTTCTCTCCAATGATACCTAAACTATATGAAAGTACTACCCCTCAAGCAGGGCCCCTTTTGGGGCAACAAAATGGCCCAGCATATCCATTCAATTCTTGAGTCGTGCAGTGAAAGTACACATAGTTCCTAGGAAAGTCTAAATATAGAGTACAAATATGTAATCTTCAGTTCACAAAACTTACATGGGAGGTGTATTGGTGGTGGAGATGAGTTCATCCTTTAGTCTGATCAACTCTCGGAGTTTGGGGTATTCTTCAAATCGATCAGCCAAACCTTAATCGGACAAGACAAAAGGTCAGGAACGCTCACAAGAATGTAAAAGTGTGCAGACTCTTCCAGACATTTCAGAAAGTTTTTTCACGGGAACAATGTATATTTTTTTGTTTTCAAATACTCTTCCTGTTTAACACATTTACAATCTGGAATTTTGTTTTACCTGTTATTACTACATTTTATTGGAAGAAAATAAAACAACTTATTAGTCGGATAAATTAGGCCATGGAATGCTATGATCTCTGAATGTCACCACTGACCAGGGGAAAACTCCAACAGGTAAAAAACACACAAAGACAAGTATACTCACCCACATCTCGAATAAAATTTTGTGGCCTGTGTCCTGTGTCCACAAAGTGCTGACAATAGTCATTATGAGGGTTCAAACTTTGAGTACCCTGAGAAAAAAAAACACAATAAAGATAAACAAGGAGGAGCATGAAAGAGTGTAATTTGACAACAAAACAATTTCAGCATTGTCTGACATGAACATTTTGAATTTGTAGTTATCTACATAACAGAAACCTGACACTACTGACTTTCTTAGGCTGGTTTATACATTAAATCACAAACTTGGGTACTCACTTTAATTACAAAGTCCATTCACACCCTTGACTGTAACTTCTAAATCTAAATCTAAATCTTATACTTTATTAATTATTTCTCTGCATTTTACCCATCCTAGAATTAGGAGCAGTGGGCTGCCACACTTGGGTGGTTGATGGGTTGGGTACCTTGCTCAGGGGTACCCCAGCCCTTTTGACCTGGTGGGGACTTGAACCGGCGACCCTCTGGTTACAAGCCAAGCCAGTCTCTAGACTGAAATCACACCCTCACCCCATACCATGTACTTTTTACAAAACTGGTTCTAACCTTAAAAACAGCTTATGAAACTTCAATAAAACCCATTAATGTCTCGCTAATGAAAACTGAAAACAGCTGCAGGAGCACAGACAAGCAAATTGCTCCTTACTTATTTCATGGGTTGGTAAATGGGAAAGTGAGTTTTTTGCTAAAACATGGGAAGGGAAGAGTACAGTAATTGAAACAGATTATGTATGTATTCTTGTTATAGATTTAGAAAACATAGGGGAAGGTGTGTGTCTGTTTTGCAGAGCAAATTGTGGGGTGCACCACATACATTAATTTTATACCCATTATTCCTTATAATGGATGTTTTTACATGTATAAAATGTACATCTTTTGTATATGTACATTTGATTTTTTTTCCAAAAATGCAGCCATCAATGCAGTGACCATTGCTTCTGTCTGAACCAATATCAGGATCCCTCAGGTCCCAAGATACTGTGGTGGAGTATCCCCACTATCAATTGAGCAAGTCACTGGCTGAAAAATAGAGTTAGAGGACAGTGACTAGGGCAGAAAAGTCCCAGTGGACTGGTCGATTTATGAGTCGATACGTTCTGGTTCAACTGAAATTCTGATAAGTTGACTTTTTGCTGTGTTAATTTCATACAGTCTATGGTTAATTTAATTAACCATAGAAGACCCCACTTGTTTTTAGTATTTTGGATTAGCCCAACTCACAGAGACAGATAGATTAAAGAACGTCCGGTGGTTTTATTTATTTTGAACGTTTCGTTTTAGGCAACAGTCAGTCCTCTAACGTCCATGTCATTTAGTTCTCACCATGTTATTATTTGAAATAGGAATGCCTAAGGGTCATCTGATGACGGCCCCATAACAAATAGATGTATCAAAACCATGTAACTCACATTACATAGATGACAACCAACTATTTTAAACGTAAGCACTCATGGTCTCTAAATCCACACCATAATAAAACAAAATATCACCCATTAACCCAAGCACAAATAGTGTCGGGACATTTATCTTATGCTGCACTCATCACCTTAAGTGCAATGTAGTATAAAGCCTGTGGGTGGCAGCAGAGGTAAAATTACATAATGCAGGGCACATCTCAACACAATCACTCATTGCCATTGCTGGGAAAAGATGGGAAATTTCCAGACCTTAAGGAATGTACTTGAGTCCTTATACACCTCCTCATAGGGGTTGCTTTCATCCAACTGCTGCACCTCCACTTCATCCTAATACATAAATGTGCACACACATATACACACACACACACATACACACAAGACCACAATGAGATTTTATGTCTACAAACAAAACTTTATCTGCAAGTAAGCGGCATAATTAATACAATCGACTAATAAAAAAAAAAAACATGAATGGAATTGTGATGTAGATAGTTACAGAAGTTAGGTTTTCAAAGTAAGTGGGGGATATTGCAAGTGCCATTGCATGATGAAAATAACATTTCTGGCTGTTAGTGGCAGCGCTGGTGTAATGTGACCACACTCACCTTCGGTTCCTCCAGATCTTCCTCTGTGTCCTCTCCATCTGTTTGTGCCTTTCTTTTGGAAGACAGTGTTGAGCTATCAAATGAAGCTCTGCAAAACATAGTAAACAAGATAGAGGAGCCATATGAGCAATGCGGGTGGAAAAGTAATTCAATAATTTTAAAATGCTTAACAAGTGCACAAGAGGGGCCTTAAATGATGAGGAAAAACTTTGATATGCTTGAACTGACACCGTTTCGTTGCTGCTCCCTGATGTGGTGCACATTAGTTAATCCCTCACGTATTTAACCTCCCAGTCTTTTCCGTTATTAGAGACTAATTTGTCACATTTCTATTGTCGTGGATTAACAGACGTCTCACCTGCATGTTTCTCTTGTTTCTTCTATCTCTTTTTGTTCATCTTTACTGTTTAGGACAGCTCCAATGCTGTCTGCACTTTCAGCTCCCAACTGTGGACAGACACAAGAAGAAAATACTCATATTTTCAGCTTTATAATACAAAGCAAAATATGTGAATACATTCAGGGATATTTCCCAGAGTAGTGAATGCTGAGCATGTTACCGCTATAGTGTTAAACCATTTACATGTAATGCAACGAATTCCGGTCATGTTTGCTTTATGTGATCATCCTACTCGACAATAAAATGTTTCAAACAGCGTCAACAATTCGATGATTGATTTACATGTGCTTACTTGTGATTCGGACCACCAGTCATACTTTATGTAATGTGTGCGTCTTATATGCATTTTAACTTTATTTTGTCCCGCAGCTTTCTGGTTATGCCGTTAGGTTAGCTTCTTGCTAACAACACCATCTACTTACCTGTTGTGCCAAAAGCTGGCGCCTCAGCTTTTGTCGTTCGCGGATTTCTTGCAGTCGACTGTTCATTTCGTCCCCTTATACACATATACTTGCAAACTCTGTTGTGTATAAAAACCCAGCGATATGATTTGATATGTGTAGCGTGTTAGCTAACAATCTGCTGCTAAGGCATGAATGGGACCGCCGACAAAAAAAACACAGTGGATGCGCTCGTTTTGACGACCGGGGCTGTCAGTATAGATTCATTTCCGTAGAGTAGGTAGAGTGAGCTGCTTCAGTTCCAGTTGTAATCAGCACAGTATATCTGTGTGTTTTTTCATGTACGCCGTGTCTAAATGTATTTATGCGCTACAATCTATAGGGACCACTTTTGCTGGCACCGCCAACCCTGGGGAACTCTGGTGCGTACCGGCATACATAAAAAACGCCTTTTCTTCGACGCTGCGTGATGATGTCATCAGGGAGGACGCTTTCCAATGACGCTTTCATATTCCTCGTCCAATCAGAGAACACTATGTTGTCGACTCTGCACGTAAGTACGCCCTATTTAAAGTTGGAGAGATATAATTTCACATGATGCTTCACAGGTTCTATTCAACGAACTCTTATTTACAAAGACTGAAAAGAGACATTGATGTAAAGTGCACCTTTTGTAGAGAACAAACGCTAGCACATTTATACTATGCTTCACACTGTACGGATAAGGTTGTAAACTAACACGTTTGGATTCACTCAACACAGTAACAATCTCGCAATTTTATTTTTATCAACTTACTACCCAAATTTTCATTCATCAAACATTTTTCTGCCAAAAACATTCCCTGAGCCTTCGGCCTATATCACACAATGTTTGGTTGTTGTTGTTTTTTTTCAGTTTCAGACACATAACACAATTGTTCCTGTTTCTGCAATTGTATACACTTACTTGTTCAAATAAAGTTTTATTCCAAAAATAAGCCCTATTTGTGCGCACTGTTCTTTCTATCATTTGGCTCAAGAAGATATATGTCTTATATTTTGGTCTTGCCCACACTCACACAATTTATGGCAATATATTTACACATTTATTTCCCAATATATTACATCTGAATTTTGCCTGTCTTATGAACATGTATTGTTTGGTTTCCTTTCTTACTCTAATACAAAGACCAAGTAGTGCGATTGTGTGACTTGCTAAATCATGCATCCATAAATCCAAATATGTATATGAAATAAAGTACCAAACATTATTATACATAATAAATGAAAAGCATGAATAAAATGAAATAAAATACCCTTGATGAAACAGTACAATATGTACCAGATAAAAACATTATCAATAAGATAAATAAGCAGCATGATAAGCCACCCATTTTTATTGTTGAGAATAAAAACAAACAATATATTCAACAAAGCAATCTGAACCCTGAATGTATTTTCTCAGTTTGAGATATTTGAGAGATGATCGATGAATTATTAACCTTGTCCCCTGGCTCTTTGTTTACTTTGTCATTTTGTTTTACTTTTTCAAGAATGCATTGTATGTATGTTTTTGCCAGCAGCAACCGGTAAAGCCCTTTTCGGCTGGTGAAAAGGTAACTATTACATGGGTGGAGCGAGATAGAAAGCTAATGCATTTATAACAATTATAAATTACAAATTGTTAAATTACATTAATGTGGCTATCAAAGGAGGATCCATAAGTTTAAAATGTTCCCACATCTAAACCTTTCTTAATTGGATCAATGTAAGAATGTGATGAAGGTGAATAAGGCCTACTATTTACAGTTATCAGCTGTGAGTTAATTTTCATAAAATATTGCCTCCTACATAGTCTTGAATTCAATATTTGCCATTCTGTATTATTGCCATTTACACAGACACTGGTCTACGGTAAGTCTGTCTGTCATCATATACACTCTGGGGATGCTAATGTATTCTCATATAATCATTTATAATTTTTATTTAATGGAATACTTAAACAACACTATTGTGTGATACTAAATGATTTTTTATGTATAAGAGAGTATAAGAGAGCTACTATACCTTTATTAGTGGATTTAAGGTCAATAAACCTTTATTTAAAGGTTGGGTAAAAATAAAACAGTATAGGTCATAAATAGGCTATTTATGCTATAGTGTTGTTACTATATGGTCCCTGCATGTAAATGTGCTCTATGCCAATGGTTCTCAAACTATTAGTGTCACCTTATCTACTGCTCCATCTTCATCTAAATTGTGCTATCAGTGTATGAAGTGAGGAAGAAGAAGAGGATGACGAGAGAGCAAATTATGTCATTGGGAATAATGGTGTAACTTCGAGACCTCACTATTTTCTCAGGTGGTACTTGGTATAAAAGGTTTGACTCTGCGCTAAAATATACACCACATCATTTATGTGAGTTTATTTATATAATTATATACATTCATAGTCTTAAAGGTATAATCTTGCAGACACATGTGTAAAGCATTAGCTAAAAACCTAATTAATAATGTTTATCACGGTAAACATTTTAAATGACACTCAGACAGAGGGTTGTTTTGCTGCATTAACAAACACAGTGACAAGAAAATAATATTAAAGAAGGCTCAAGATCAATAAAGATCAAAGCAGATTCACTCTCTGAAACGCAGAGATATAACATGACATGTAGAAACACGTGATCATTTGTGCATGATAAACTTTTCTTCTGGGATCCATATAAGAATTTGAAAAACAATGTACTCAATGTCTAACTAAAAAGAAATTATAACCAATAAATACCAATTTACGGTGCAGTGTAAACACCAGGGCTGGTCATTATTTGTCTCTTAGAAGTGATGTGACTTTATTGACATAAAATCCATACACAGTCTTGACTTAAATGGTATACAATCGCAGTAAAGGAGGGGGTGTGATGGGGTATGCGTGGGGAAGCTGCCTGCCCCACGCAGACATCGCTTTATCGATCTGCGTCGTTTCTCGGGTCTCACTCCTCGTCCCACGGCGGAGCGATGGTGACGCTGGCTTGAGACGTTCTGTTGGGCTGATGAGAGAGATGAATGCGTCTTATATCCTGCCATCAGCTGCAGAGATCAAACATGAATTTGACATTTCTCGCTGCAACAGTCGCACTTTTGGCTGCGATCTGCGACTGCGGTTCCCCCGGCAGCTTGCCTTCATTCATCCTGCCGTTAAGCGACTGCGTTCAGAGCCACGGGAGAGACGGTTTCTACCGAGGAGCGATAGACATCACCGAGTCCGGCGCCCGGTGCATGAACTGGACCGACGTGGCCGGCTTCAGGGAGCGCTACCCGGGGAAAGGGATCGGAGAACACAATCACTGTCGCAACCCGGACGGCAGGATCCGACCCTGGTGCTTTTTCAGAAACAACAGGGGCAGAGTGGACTGGGGTTACTGTGACTGTAAACAAGGTAAACATGCAGGCCCATTGACTGTGTAGGTTACACTTGTACTAAGATCCTTCATTTAATATATAGAATTAAATAAATTGGACTGGATTCCTATGAGTTGCAATCAATTAGTGAACAGATACAAACCAGTGCATGCTGTCACACTGTCTACTGTTTTCAGTAAGTACTAAACAACAACAAAGTGTGTCGGCGGAAATATTACTTTTACAAATTTAGACACACACCAACCTTGTGAAAAGTAAAGGTAAGAGAACAACGAAAAAAGAACAGAGTGGGATTTCTTTCTAGCACCACAAGACCACATATGGTATTTTCTTGCATCTGTGTTTGTACACCATATGTAAATGAACTATATTGAATTTTCATTTATTTGATCCATAATATATTTGGACATTTGCAGGTATAATGTCTGTACAAAGTCTGATCTTTTGTAGAATATGTGACACATGATGAGGCAGGTTAAGATGAAACAGTTGAGGTTGTACATCAATATTTGGGTGTGTCATTGGTTTACTAATCTGTTGCTCAACAGATAGATAAATAGATAGATAGATAGATAGATAGATAGATAGATAGATAGATAGATGGATAGATGGATAGAGAGACTTAAAGCATACACCTCATATGTCCATAAGCATTTCTTTCAAACAAGATTTTTATACCCTCTGATCGGTTCTCTTATCTAGGTTCAGTGCGTCTGCAAGGAGGCCGCTCCAAGCTTGATGGCAGGGTGGAAATCTATCTGTCAGGAGTGTGGGGGTCTATCTGTGGAGATGACTGGAGTGACAAAGATGCTGCAGTGGTTTGCAGACAGCTGGGCAAGGGGTGAGTGAGAGCGCACATTAGGGCTCAACAATTCATTGGAATTATATATCGAAATCGCAATACGACCTTCTGCGATTTTCAAATTGCAGGAGGTGCAAATACACAAACACACACGCTTGTGAATACACAGTTTGCTCCTCACTATTTGCCTTTTCTAATACGCAATCAGACACAGGTGCAAGTACAGATCTAGCACGTGAAGCTGTCTACAGATGTCTGTCAGATGTTTCAATGTAATGATTGGATGAATGGATGGGAATTGTTGAGCATGTCAGAGTTTCAAAACACTGCTGACATATGTATGCAATCATGCATAAGGTTCCCTTCACAGTCTTTGTACTGTTCTTTAGTGACCCTAGCATTCCACCCTCCACCCCCAGGGTTTTTTTTAAATTCCATTAGTGCTCCGTTATTTACTCTGTCACCAGCTCTCTCTCTGCCCCATTGTCTCTTTATCTCTCGTACGCACATGTGAATGTGTCTTGTGGTTTTGACTTTGAGATGCAGTCAGATTAGAGCTCGCACGGGTTTGCAGGTCTCAAAGTGTGTATGGGCTGAGTTGAGTTCAGTTGGGAAAGCGTGTGATTTCCCTGAATAAACGGAGACGTTCTGTCCACGTACATGAGCATCAGTGCTGGCATAAACACATACCTGTGTTGTGACCTCTACATTTGAAATGAAAGAGGGCAAAAGTCAGCCATATGTAAGCTGGAATCATTGGTAATGACTCATGGAAAGTTATGAAAAGCTGCTGACCATACTGGCATGCAAAATGGCAGATCAGGATCATGGTTTCTGCCACTAGGCCACTATTTTTTCACTCTGACATGGGTTGCTGTAACCCACTTACAGGATTTACAGTGAATGAGAGGAAATAACAAAAATATTAAGTAACAGTAATCAATATTTAAAAAAATAAAATAAATACATCTCTAAACCTGTTATCAATGAGTCAGGCTCTTCTAGTTTAATTGTGCAAAGAGTACATTTTCAAATGAGTCTAATAAATTAATCTTGCAGAATCTCAGGTCGTGCACGTGCCGTTGCCCTGGTTCGTTCAGGTATTGCCAAACTCCACTGGAGGGCGGTCCATTGCCAGGGAGAGGAGTCAGACCTGCTTCAGTGCCCCAAAACTACCTGGAATGGAGGAGAGTGCTCCTTTGCTGCCACTGTCACCTGCACTCAACAGCAAGGTATAGTCATACAGTGGGGGGATTATTGTCTGTGATGGCTGGATAGAGGTTTACAATAATCTATCAACATCTGCAACATAACAAGTTTTTAAATTGTTATTGTTACACATTTTGAAATATTAACAGTCCCTGTATTTTGTGAAAGCCTCCAATACTGTACGTCCTCTGAGTAGGTTACGCTCAAATCTGCTTGTGTACGTGTTTCACCAGTAGCAACGCTCCCTATTCGACTGGTGGGAGGTCGATCGAAGTCAGAGGGCACAGTAGAGGTTTTCCATGCGGGGCAGTGGGGCTCCATATGTGACGACCAATGGGACAACAGCGATGCAGAGGTTGTGTGTCGCCAGCTGGGGCTGAGGTAAATAGATAGCAATAACAGTAATAGTTCCCATGTAGGAAATATGTCTGTGAGGAAAAAACATGACCGATGGAGTAGGAAGTTGAGATGTCTTAATGTGGGTGTCTAGCCATCGCTCTCTCTGTCTCCAGAAGTATGAGAAGTATTCTTTCCATTCAGACTCACAGAGAGAGGAGCAAACAGTAAAGAACATCTGGAGGTCAGACAGTGAATCAGGCTCATTGTTCCTGCATGAATTTTAGTACCAGAGAGAAATGCATATTTAGCAACAGTCAGCTGTAAATATCCATGTGGGCATTTTTGGTGTATTCCACTGTGGTGTTTCAGTGTGGGAATATGCATAGTCTTGTATGATTAGCAAAATTCTAATGAAAAAATGTATTACATTCACCCTCTGCATTCTGTATGTCAGACATAGACAGTATTTGTATTTGTGCTTCATATCATATCGTTTACATAAAAGCCAAGCCTTATTCTCTGGTACTGTGTCCTCCGCTTGTAGTGGAGTAGCAAGGGCATGGGGCCAAGCACATTTTGGGAAGGGATCAGGCCGTGTGTGGCTGGACGAGGTGCGTTGCACTGGCAATGAGCTCACTCTGGAGCAGTGTCCAAAAAGCGCTTGGGGGGAACACAACTGTCTGCACACTGAGGATGCAGGAGTATCCTGTCATGCTCTTACAGGTAGGCCAACTCTTCTCAACATGCAAAATATATTCAGAAAAAAACATGTAAGTGAAAGCCTAGAAGATCACTCTTCCTGAAGTACCAATGTGAGAAGATAGTTTTAGTTTAGGGCATTCTAAAATGCAAATCTACAATAATTTAAAACATGTAAGGTAAACATTATTATAGGAGGAAAATTACTCGTTCAAAAAAAAAGGTTGACGGAAAGTCAATAAAAACATACACTGGTATGTTCATAAGCAAGAGCATTGCCAAACGTATGTGTCCTGTCTGTCTCTCTGTCCAGATGGTACTGTTCGGTTGGTAGGTGGCACAGGGAGCCACGAGGGACGTTTAGAAGTTTTGTACCGTGGTCAGTGGGGGACAGTGTGTGACGATGGCTGGACAGACTCTAACACTAAAGTGGTGTGTGGACAACTCGGTTACAGGTAATGCAAAATATGCATGCCACCAGACAAACACAGACAAATAAACACAATTACATCTTGTGTCTATGTGCAATCTGAGAGCATTCGTGTGTGGATTTGTGTGTTTGTGTGGATCTCTACTTTGCAGATTAGGGGAAACTCTGCCTTCTGAAGGACTAGACATCACCCCAGTCCCACGCTTTGGGGTGGGTTCAGGTCCTATTCTTTTGGATGATGTGAGCTGCACAGGGAAAGAGTCAAGCTTGCTGCTGTGCAACAAGAGGGAATGGCTCCGTCATGACTGCACACACCATGAAGATGTTAATATCGCATGCAGCCCCGTGCACAGTGGAGAGAGTCTTCCGACTAGTAAGAAAGACTTAACTGTTAGACATATCTAAAAAGTTCCAGTTACCACAGACACCGCACTTCAGTATATAGTATGTGACATTTAAAATACTGGTTGTGATTAGATACATATATACATATGTGGATGGGCTCTGTTTTTGAGAATTTAAATGACAGAGTGGTTTCCATAGTGACAAATTGAAACCATGTGGTGGTGATTTAGTATAGAAATGGGAGGCTTGCAAGTTACTAAGTTCACATGTGGGCAATATCTGAACCTTTCTGGCTGTGATTCGTTGTGGCACAGGTATTTGACTTTATAAATTTAATTGTGGTTTCAGAGATGGTCATAGCTCAGAAATTACAATAATGAGGTTCTTAAAGTTCTAGTTCTAGTTGTAGTCTTTCTAAACTAATTGTGTATTAGGCTTTTAATACTATTTGATTTGGAATACATTACATCAGGATCCAGATCATTTAAACAATAAAATAGTTTGTAACTTTTAAATATACAACATATTTGTTCATATAATATTCATGATATTCATATAATGCTGGTTAAATCTATCAATACCACAGTATAGCAGGTTTAGGGTGCGACATTCTCAGCTCACAGAGTGACATATTTTAAGCGTCAATGAACGTACCACAAGTGGATTCTATTGCTAAAAATAAATCTAGATTTGAACCATTATCTGAAATATAATAATGATGATGACAACAGCAATGACAACATGACCAAAATGAAAACAATAGTCATAATAAAACATTAAAAGTGTAGCATTGCCTCAAATGTACATGACGGTGAACAACAAACCAAATGATTTCTGTAATTTCCCTTCACATCAAAAAACTAGGTAATGGAAATATGAGCCAACCGGAAAATTGTTTCAAAGATCTCTGCCAAAGAGAACCTGCAGTCAATTAGATCTCATCTTACTCAGAAGAGGAAAGCCTTCTCTAAGAGATGGATAAGGGATAATGTAAGTCATGCTCACTCTAATAGGCACAGCTGTCGTTTGGATTTCCCTGCCTTATTAACTGGATTGCTTGTAAAGTCATCATGTCTAAATGGACCTACTGCGAAAGCCTTCAGTAAATTACAAAAGCACACCAACTTTTCTTTTAGTCACCGCTTAAAAAAAATGATGAAAACCAGGCACCAATTAGACGACCTGTCATTAAACAATACTCAACACATGATTGGTGTTACAAAAGATGCACTTTAGGTGGGCGAGTCAGGTGAGCGGTGGCAGCAGTGACACTGCATGTTTTACTGCGTGCTGAAAGAGAGGGGAAGGGTTAAACTGTAGCTCTATGAATCAGCTTATGCTTGCAGCCTCCAGACACAAATAAATGTGTGGAGGGGTGGAACTGAAAGGTAACACTCGTGCCTTAGATTTAATTTACTGTACATATGTGTTGATTTCTCACTATTGAATTCTCACTACATGAATCTGGTGAATGTTACAAAAAAGTGTTGTAAGTTGAAAGAGCATGACTTTTTGAAAGGAGAGCATATACTATGGGCTAAATAAGCCAGTTTCATTTGTTTGGTTAAGATAGATTATAATGTTTGGCAAAAGCCTCAGGGACACCCTCACCCCACAAAACACACACTAAAGACTTATGTCATTATCACATAGCATTTGTGTTTGAGTGTTGTGGGAGTGTACACCCCCCCCCCCCTTTCCTTCATAGCATGCCAACTGGGAGATTTGGTCAGTGTTTCTTTTGGAAAAGGAGAAAAACAGATAAGTAAGGCGCTGCTTTGAAGAGTCTTTCTCTTTTTTCTATTCTGTTGGCAGAGACCGTCACAACCTTGTTTCACAGCAGTGTGTTTTGAGGAAGGCTAGAAATGTGTTTGTGTTTCCAAGCAAGAGGGAAAAGATGAGCATTTCCTCAATAGTGGTGATGTAAACATTCCCACAATTAGCTCCATTTATCGTACCTTACTCCCCCCACTTCTACAGCTCATACAAACTATTTCTGAATGTGTCAACCTAGGATTCCTGTTAAACAATGTGGAAAGGTTTCACCTTAAAAACACAAAATGAAATGTCAAAGAAATATTCTAGTTCTTATGACCCCTGTCTCTGGCAGCTCAAGCATGTTGGCAAATAAAGTACTTATTGAGCTGACGCCTGGCAGGAGTGTAAGCTGATGCTGAGACTGTTCACACATGGAAAAGGCATTAGTATACACTTAAATGAGATTAATGTCTGCGTGTGTGTGAGAGAGAGAGAGCGCGTGTGTTTATGTTTGCTCGTCTGAGCTTCAAATGATGATGGATTGTTTAAACTTAAAGCTCAGACAAGCTCTCTTAATTTCAGTTTAAGGATACTCCGGGGTTGAGCACATGAAAACACACAGGTGTTCCAGCTACTTCCTTTGAAGAGAACATGAGTGCACATGCCCCCTTCACGAGACAGTTTAGCCTGGAGGATCAAGTTATGTGGTTAGACAGTGTGTGTGTGGAGATTTCTACAAACAGGGTCCATATGGGTGTGTGTGTGTGTGTGTGTGTGTGTGTGTGTGTGTGTGCACATTCTTCAGGTGTGCCAATAAGGCTTGTGGGAGGAGAAAGGTCCACAGAAGGCCGAGTGGAGCTCTATCTGTCCGGGCAGTGGGGGACTGTGTGCGATGATGGATGGACAGATCGTGGCGCTGAGGTGGTGTGCCGACAGTTGGGCCACAGGTATGTAAGTGTTTGTATCACACATCTATCATACCCATTCACATGCTGCAGACACAGCCATCAGCAGCAACCTTGGGGTTAAATGTCTTGCCCTGCGTCACATGGGCATACTGTAGACTAGCAAAGCCGGGGATCAAATCCGCAGCCTTCAGGGTTGAAAGACGACCAGCTCTACCACTGATCCCACAGCGGAGTATGACTTTTCTCGTTGCAGACTATAACAAAGAAGGCAGTTTTTAGCTTGCAGTGTGTGGTACGTTTCATAATCTGAAATGAATAAATTGGCCACCAGAATTCAGCTGCCAGATTATTCACAGGGACATGAACATATCATCACATTACTTCAACACATCAAGATATATTTCTGTTAGTTTTTAAATTATTGTATGGTTCATCTCTCCAGTTTTCGTCCTGCTCGCTGACAACCATCCCATCAGACCTGTCAGGTCATCAGACAGTGGTTTTCTGGTAGAACCTTGAGTAAAATCAGCAGCAGGTAAAATTGCATTTAGTCATCAGTGTGAACCTGCCCTCTCCAATGCTTTACCTCATGTAATATCATCTTCAAATACTGTTTACACATTTAAATCCAAGCTAAAAAGGATTGTTGTTGTGGCGGGCAGACAGTGGTGTTTTAAGTTGTATCATGGATGTTGACTGGAAGTTGTTTCATTTTTTAAAGTAAAGCCCATTTGGTGTCTTTGTGATGAAAGTCAGTCAGTCAGTCAGTCATCATCTAACCGCTTTATCCTCCACCAGAGGGTCGCGGGGGGTGCTGTGCCAATCTCAGCTACATCGGGCGATGCTCCCTAAATTCATTTGCCTTGACTTCCTCCAACAGTCCAATATACTCACTTAATGGAGAGCTGCCAGTATTTAGATTGAACTCTGCTACAAATCTTTCCATTATTTTATTCTTGTCAAAATGCCGGATTTTGGAAAGGTTGTCAGATTCTGGAGAGAAAGATGTGAGCAGTTACACTGCAGTGTGATCACTCTGGACATTACATTCCCTTTTTTTAGTGGATCCAGACTGCCAACTTTATTCTCGCAACCAGTCACCATTTCTCAGATCTGGCACATTTGTCTTAGATTTGCACCCCTTTTTTATGTCTGTTTTTCATTGTTCCAACTTTGAGGCCTTCTCTGTTTCCACTTTCCACTTCATCACCATAGACTCACTATAAAAAGTGGACCTAGCCTTCTGGTTTGCCAGGTGAAGCTAATGAGTAAGTACGATTATATAGAATGCCATTAGGGGGGCGTCTCAGAAAACAGTGTGATTGACAGCTGGTATCATCCAAATAAGGGTCTGGTTGCAGGTGATGTCTGTGAATTGGCCACTAGTTCATCACACACACACAGTGGACAAATTGCTTTGAATTGTTTAAAATTGCAATGGTTAGTGAATTAACCTTTTAAAAAAAGATCATGGTCTTAAGTGTTTGGGCAGATATCTATGTGGTTGTAGTGTGCTGCCATGCACGTTTGTTTTAAGCATTTAGTGACCTTTTGCAAAGCCAATATAAATATCCAGATAAAAGGCAGGGCAATTGTGTTAAATACACATTCACAGTGAAAAATGCACCAAAGAGAGGCAAACTATCTAATCACATCCTCTCTGCATTCCATAATCCTTTCCTTTGAGACTTTGAGATTTTCCAAAACAATGGCTATGATATGGCAAGGGAAAACGGTACCATAACAAACTGTCTCCATTTTCTTTCTCATCACACCTCAGTGAAGAATATCCGTCCCGCATAGTCAACCAATTCTTTCCGACACATCTGTGTGTAGATAAAAAAAACACATCTGGAGAGCATAAGTGTGAGAGAGAGGGGAAGCGTGTTGGAGGCGTGTAAAAGCCATGTTAGGATCACCATTCTGTCTTGTGGCAAAAGGTCATTACATAGCAAGCCCCCAAGGTCTGGAGGTTGCTCTGGTGATGGGGATATGTCGACACACACAAATTATATTTAGAGTCAACAAAGAGGTCCTACATAAAAACTTGTACAGCACAGCTTGGTCCATAAAACTTTACTAGGTAACAAAATGATGATCTAAATGAAGCTACACTGTGATGAAGTCAGTAAATCCAAAGCATATTTAATACAAGCAATCTGATATGTTATGATATCTTGACACTGTACTGTGCACATGTGTAGTTGCAGTATCCACACATTTTGTTTCTGTATTACACAGAAAATATTTCTAAGCTCGAAAGCATCGTGGATATTCTGTCTGACCTAAGTTGTTTTACTTGCATTTCTTATTTGAACCGGATTCAAACCTGCTTGTGTTGCCACCCTTTGACGCATCACTCAGAGACACATGGATGCAACACTAGATGTCGTAATAAGATATATGAGATTCCCTTTGGATCAATAGGACAAACAAGACCTGTCACCCACGGAACCCCAGGGTAGCAACATGAAATCCTTGCTCTCACTTATCTTTCACTCTTAATTAAAATCAGCCCACAGAGAGCACATACACAACCACATCCTACACGCCTATGTGTATTAGTTGTTTGCTAATCAAATCAGAGTGCAGATAGTTATACAAATACTGTTGCCATCAGATTGTGAAAGTGACTTGACCTGGTTTGTGTCACAGCCTGAGAATGTCAAACCATAACATCTATCTATTATCATCGCCTACGAGACCGAAATATGCAACAGTTCACTCTTTAAAACTGATACTGATACTTTTTATACTTTCTAATACTTTCAAAACAAACTCAGCATGAAGAGATACTGCGACTAGAAAGTTTAACCTGTCTAATAATGCGTAAAAGAAACAAAAAACATAGTAATTACTTTATTTGAATTTAGGATTGAGTGTAAATTACTTTATTATGTCAATGTGTTGTTTCTCTTGAGCTTAGGACTACTGCGCCCTTTTCATTTCTTCAAACTTAAAACATGTTGTAATGGGAAATGGTGTGAAAACATCTACACCTGTGTATCCTCCTCAGTGGATCAGCAAAGGCCCGGGTGATGGCATACTTTGGGGAAGGAACAGGCCCCATCCATGTGGACAATGTGAAGTGCAGTGGTGAGGAGCGTTCAATAGCAGAGTGCATCAAACAAGCACCCGGTACACATAACTGTCGCCACAGTGAGGACGCCGGGGTCATCTGTGACTATGGTGAATCTCAGCCCAGCAACAAAGACGTCAAAGGTCAGTCAATTAATCAAGATTGATTTTCGTTTTTCTTTTATTGCTCTGAAAAAATAGAGCTTTTGAGTTACTGGGAGAATTGACGGTATGTGTTTAGCAAACAGTTCCAGTACGTCATTTACACAGAAACATTTAAATGTGAAACAAATGACTTTGTCAGAAGGTAATGTTTTAAAAGGAAAGCAGAGTGGGCTTCACTGTGTGTGTATATACATATATCCAGATGGTAAAGTGGTGAGAGCAATGTTATTGCTTCTGTCACACTTAAGAGCAGACTCATACAATCCTTTCTTTTACCAGCACATGTGTTATTACTTATTCACTTGTCACACACACATGCTGTGAAGAGTCAAACTAATACAAAAACCTGTTTTTGTGTCATCAGTAAGATCAATTAGATTGTTTTGAATAAGCCACTGAGCTTTGTTTATAGATTTCAACACACACTATGAAAATGATCTCAAGCTTCATGTACTAACAGATGACTTTTGTAATGTTTGTTGAACCTCAATGTATGGTTTAACAATCATCACCCTCCCTTGGACACTCTCACATACACATACCTCGTTCCTCTTGTGTCTCTGTCAGATCCTGTCAGCTCAATTTGTGGTCTGCGGCTCATACACACTCGCCAGCGCAGGATCATAGGAGGAGAAAACTCTCTGAGGTGAGCTGGAAGGGACAGCAGGGATTAATAACAGCAGACAAAAGCCTGCCAGAGACATATAGAGTAAAGAATATTGGAAGCATTTTAAGTCCACAGACTTCAGATGGAAAACAGCTGATTTAAAGCTACAGGCAAATAGACACCCAATTGTGTGCAAGTGCACACAAATGTTTTTCATATGCAGTTTATTACAGCATTTTAAATGATATTTGCACTTGTCTCTCTCTGCGTGTGTTTATGTGGTTGGCTGTGTCTTCTGAAGGGGTGGCTGGCCATGGCAGGCTGCGATTCGTTTGCGTGGCTCTCGAGGGGATGGGAGGCTGGTGTGTGGAGCAACTCTTATTGACTCCTGCTGGGTCCTCACCTCAGCACATTGCTTCAAAAGGTCAAACGCATGCACTTACGCAGAAACACATCCACATTTTAAACTGTCACTTTAAACTTGCACAGAAATTAAGTTGTTTGTATGGGAGAGAGGGAGGTAGTCAGGAGCCACAATTGCTTCATTATCTATTCATGTTAAATACGTCTGGTCTGGGGGGACATGGCACCAAGATAATATCCATCACCTAATAAATACAGCTGAGCAGGCAGAGAAAAAAAAGAAAAAAGAGCATTAAGGCAACATTTGTGAAGCACTGAGACAGTTGAGTTGAGTCTTGGGGCAGACGCTATAGTATCTGCATTTTATACATACACAGTGTGGTGCCAGACTCAATATGGAGATAAATATCTCTTGGTTGTGATTCCAAGTCTTAGTTCCAGTGTTTGAGTTTTTGTAGCTAATCCAGAAGTCTGCACAGGCCCCATCAGCTCAGTCACGACAAATCATGATGTTTCCACATTAAATACAGACAGAAATCATTCACAGAACCTTTCCTGTACTAATTCTCCAGCAATTCCCAGGCTTTCCCGGTTTTACTGCATATACAGTAACTTCAATTATGTGATTTATCGTCTTTAAATATGACACACGACAGAAGCACACAGCTGTGCTGCAAATGAAAACCATTTGCGATGCCTCAACCAGGACTTGTTGGACTGGTTATTGCAAACAGTTGACACCAGGATAATCATAGACTGAAATGGCAAGTTATTTAAAGCAGACACAGTAAGCATTATAGTGGCCAGAATACTTAACCTTAAATACAACAATGTCTTTAACAGATTATTTCTGTTTCATAGCTTGATTGTACAAAGACAATGAACTTGGGAAAATGTATAGTTTATTTGCATTGCCATAGTCACACATACTGTAACAGTAATTTCCAGAGACAATGGCTGGTTTACGTATTGAAAATAATATAGATATACAACACATTACTCATCGAAAAAGTCAGTTTGTACAGCAGAGGGCGATGTCAATAGGCGATATAACAGAGCCTATTGTTTGCAAATATACACAAAAAACAAAAAAAATAACATTCTACCACTTGTCTGTCTGCATGTACTGTACATATCACTCTTCATGTTAGTATTGGCTCTGACAGCTTTGAAAAGTAATTTATTACCAAAATATTTACTTCCGCACTGACATTGTCAGCTTTCATTTGACAATAATGCAGTTGGCATACAGGCATGACAACAACAATGATACAGAAAATAATTATACAGACAATAAAAAGAAGAGAATCAGCTATTTGTTTATGTCTTTATTAGTAGATTCCTAAATATTGACCTTAGATCAGTGTTCACATCTCCAGTCTGTTTATGTTGTAGCTTTACAGATTGAGGGTTGTCAGCAGTAAAAAGACACTAGCAGATTTTAGATTGCTTTAAAGGCAAAAAACTGTTCTGGAGATCTTTCTAGCTAGACCACCAGTTGACACAGGGAATTGGCTCCATGACAAAACCTCCTCCTCTCATTTGTCTTACCCACCCTCTCCTTTGTTCTTGTCTTTGTCCCTGTCTCATGCTGTTCCTCCTCACTCCCTCGCACCTACTCCATTTCAAAAAACCCAAACATATCCAACATGAACCACACTTCATTATGTCAACCTATGAGTCAGATATGTGCAGAACACACAAATGCAGTGACAGATTTATTACAATCATTCCTGCCTACACCAATTCTCAGTCCAGGTTTTTATGTGCTTAGCCCCTAGACTTAGCCTGGGAAGTATAACCCCTTTCTCAGTAATGAACAATTAATCCAATAAATGTATCATAGCACTGCAAATTTTGGGAGAGTAGAATGTGGGCACAGGGGAGAGGAGGAGATCATTTATAGCTGACAACTTACTCCAGGAAAGCTATTAGGGCTAATAATGTAGCATCTAAAATATTTCATCAGATGAAAACACAATAATATTTATAAAGTAAATTTTTTTTTTTTTTTTACAAAGGGTCACCCTACAGTTCAAAAGGAATAAATTGATAAAAGGATAAAAATGAAATAAAGATGTTTTCATCTGCATCAAAACAACATTCTAAAGATAACAACAACTGACAGTTCAGCCAAAAGAGGTTGAACTGATCAGGAAATGCAAATGCTGCAGGTAAATTGGACACTGTAAATTGACCATAGGTGTGAGAGTGTGAGTGGATGGTTGTTTGTCTCTATATGTGGTTCTGGGATGGACTGGCGATCTGTCCAGGGTGTACGCCGACTCTCCCTATGCCTGCAACCCTCATGTGGAGGATAGAGTGGTAGAAAATGGACTGAAGGATGGATGTAACCACTCCATCACGATCTTGGTTCATTCACTGGCCAACACATACAAACCAACAACCATTTACTCTCACATTCACACCAATCAATTTAGAATGCCCAATTAACCTCTGCATGTGTTTTGGACTGTGGTAGGAAACTGGATTTGGAGAAAACCCATTTACACGGGAAGAACGGACTGGGTCTCCTACCAGCAACCTTCTCACTGTGAGGCTAGAATGCAAGCCACTATGACATCATGTATAATCATATAATCTCATTGGGTGCAATAGTTTTAACAGTATTAAACCTTAATTGGAGAATGTGATTGCATAAATATATTTTTGTTGTTTCACCTCAGATGAGGTGAGCACAAACGTGTGAGCACAAATGTTGAAAAGGGACCATGTGCATACAGTGTACAAGCATGTTCTCATGCACGCAAAGTAAAATAATGGGTAATGGAATGAATTTGCAAACTTGCACAAGAACCCTTCACTTTACTCCTTTGTGCATTTGGTTTTACATTGTGTCATGTAATAAGGAGGTTGCTAGTCCTAGTAATTACTCAGGTATTTTCATTTATATCCAGTCAGTATTCGTGCTTTCGTCAGTGCTGCTTAACATTTGAAAAGACAGGAATTGACTTTGCGTTTCTGAGTCATCGAAAACAGTATGGCTTATGGCATGTTTCCACCAGCTCTACTCGCCTCACCTCACCTTGCCTCGGCATGCCACAGTTAAATTGCATTTCCGCTAGCATAGCACCTGGAACCAGGTACTTCTTTTAGTACCTGCTCTGCAGGATGTCTTAAAGACGTTGTTTAATCTCCAACAATTACCTGGGGAAATGTCTAAAATCTCAATATTTAACAGAGGAGTCTGGTGTATTAGCGACAGCACTGCCGATCGTGACCGGCGAGTGGCGTCACAAACCCCGCCGCTGTATTTCAGTCCAGTGACTGTGTCAGACGGAGTCTGTGCTCCGGCTATGGAGGCATTGCCAAAAATACAATTGGAGAAAAACACTGTAAGCCTTAAACATAAAAAAGAATCCTGGGCACCTAGCACAGATTTAATGTGTGCTCAGTGTAACCTGTTGGTACTTGTTTGGTTCTAGATGAAATGTTGTAGAGGGAACCTCTGCCAGTGCTTGTAATATTATTGTTCTTGGTTCAGCAATGGGATTGCTAATGCACACACACCCTCTTTTTCCAATAGCCTCTCTCGATTCTTTACTTTATTCCTCTCTGCAGATATGGAAACAGCACCAAGCAGTACAAAGTCAGAGTGGGAGACTACCACTCCCTTGTCCCTGAGGAATATGAAGAGGAATATGGCGTTGATCAAATTGTCCTCCATCCAAGCTACCACTCCCATAGCAATGATAACGACCTGGCCATGGTTCGTCTATCACCGGGGGCAATGGGACAGTTTCCAGGAGAGTGTGTGTCATTCAGTCGTCACGTCCTTCCCGCTTGTCTGCCTATGAGGAAAGAGAGGGTGCTCAAACAAGCCAGCAACTGCCACATTACTGGCTGGGGTGACACAGGTGAGGATATACTGAATATAAAAAAAGGGGCCCAAAAACAGAAATTTACTTGCAAAGTTAACTAGAGTTGAAACAATGAATCGATTATTAATCGATTACTAAATTAATAAACACCTATTTTGATAATCGATTAATCGGTTCAAAGCTTTTTTCATCATTAAAACAAGATTTCTGATTGTGTAAGCTTATTTTCTTTGCTCTGGATAACAAAGAAATCATTCAAAGTTAATCATTTTGGTTTGTGGACAAAACAAGACATTTGAGAACATTATCGTTTCCAGGTTTGACGAACAACGGGTCAACATTTTTTAAGGTTTTCTGATATTTTATGGCCCAAACGATTAATCGATAAAGTAATCAACAGATTAATCCCTTATGAAAATAATCATTAGTTGCAGCTCTAAAGGTAACAAAGGCAGGCAAGGATCAAGTTTAGAGCGGCATTTCAAATGATCAATACTGAGAAAGTTGCGTCAACAAGCAACCAAGGTTAACATACAGGCAACAGGCAGTAACCAAATATGACAGTGCACAACAATTATGAAAACACAAGGCTATAAATATATTACTCTGAATGACCTAAAATAATACAGGTTGAAAATGGTAGATACAACACAAATATATGAAATACAATTAAATTAAATAAAACAGAAACTGCAACACTGAAATCTTTGCTGTGGTTAGCAGACTGTGAATCAGGGCTGTTAATACATTCCAGATGATCACCGGAAGCATGTATCTGTGTGTGATTAAAGCAAGGGCTTTAATAAATGTAAAATATTTGGTTTATATAATGCATATAATGTAACTATAACACATTTTTGTACAAGGTTTTGCACCTCAGGGTCATGATATATGAGAAGATGCTCGGTCTATCAGCCCTTAGAGGAAACAAAACTGATGACTTAAGAAGACATGCAAGTTTTATTAGGGGTGTTTTTCATGCTCTTCATGACAGACATGCCTGCAGACTAAGAAAAAAATACAAATATTACAACACAAGTAATTGCAAAGTGTTTTTAAAATAATGTGTGTAAAATATTTGCACTCGTTTTGAGTTATTACTGTGTATCTGTGTATCTCTAGCAGGTGGGTGCCAAGTGTATGAACACTTGGCACCCACCTGCTAGAGATCTTCAAATTCTACGCTGTTCCTAGCAACTGAATCGCAAAAGGCTTCAAAAGGTCACAGTAAACATGTAGAAATATGTACCCACAACTGGGTTTCCCCTTAATATCAACTGAATTAATGTGCGATAATAAAATGCTGTGTTTGTGCTGGTGGAGGAGAGTGGGGTTTTTGTTTACTGTGATGATAACAACAGAATGTTGACATTGCGTGCTGGCTGTTTGACTTTACCAAATGTCTGTTTTGCACAGCTGCTTGCACTTGGCTATGTGCCACTTTGACACACACACACACACACACACACACACGCAAACACATGTTCCACACACACCATACCACTTTAAACTACCATGGCGAGTAAATCACATAGAGTCACCACAATGAGAGTCAAGGAGGAAAGTAACCCAACACTGTACAGTAGAGGCTGGAGTTCAGTTTTCATCTGTGGTTCTTTCTCTAGCTTGGTTCGACAAACACAGTTGTCATGAAGAAGGACCGTGCCTCTGTGATTAATAGTTAGTGGTTTAAACCTCTGCACACATTGTTGTCCTCAGGATGAAGCTCTAGTAAGTAACATAATGTTTAAGGCCACACACCTCAGAGAGAGAGAGACATAGATAGGAATGTGATCAAGAAGTCTAAATAAGCCACATGTGGCACTATACGAGTGGTCAGGTGATTGCATTTGAACGGATCCATTTCAAACTGGCAGTTGTTGAGGCAGAATTGGTAGAACGCAGATATTTGTTCCAAATTCTGCCAATTTAATTCTACCAGTCGTTCAGTATGTGATAATTACACTTGAAAACTTCAACTATAAACCTTTTAACTCTACCTTCTCCATCTCTCTCAGGTCGTTCATACTCCAAGACCCTACAGCAGGCCCGGCTCTCAATGCTGCCCCGACGTTATTGTCAGGAGCATTTCCATGGTGCGTTCACAAACCGCATGCTCTGCGCTGGTAGCACTCAGTCTGAGAGGCGCGTGGACAGTTGCCGTGGTGACAGCGGAGGTCCACTGGTTTGTGAGCGTCCAGGTGGGGGCTGGGTGGTTTATGGGGTCACATCCTGGGGTCATGCTTGCCGGACACAACAGTCACCTGGTGTCTACACCAAAGTGTCTGCTTTCAGCGCTTGGATACACAAGGTGATAGGACGTACTGAGAAAAAGCCATGAAAGACAAATATCAAACAACTGACCCCTTTGAGAAGGAATGTTGACTTTTCGAGACCTCAAATTTTAAATGAAAATTACAAGAGGGCAATGTTGGAGGGTTTTTTTTCTCTCTTGTATTACATTTTTTTCCCTTAGTCATGTCATTAGCACTTATTTTAATGATCTCATTGGGTGCAAGAGTTTTAACAGTATTAAACCTCAGTTGGAGAATGTCATAAATATCTTTTTGTTGTTTCACATCAGATGTATTCTGTGTAATTTATGAAACGTGTGAGCACAAATGTTGAAAAGGGACCATGTACATACAGGTATACCAGCATGTTTTCATGCATGCATGCTAAGTAAAGTAATGGAATGAATTTGCAAACTTGCACGAAGAACCTTTCACTTTACTCCGCTGTGCTTTTGTTTAACATTGAATTGTGTAATAAGGAGGTTGCTGGTCCAAGTAATTACTCAGGCATTGTCATTTATATCCAGTCAGTATTTGTGCTTTTTGTCAGTGCTGCTTCACATTTGAAAAGACAGGAATATTGTGTCTCTTAGTCATAGAAAGCTTAGTGTAGATCTGTTGACGGTAATTTTGTTACATGTGTTGTCATAGTTCTGACGTCGTCAAAAGAAGACAATCTGGTACACTTGAAAAACACAAAAGCATAAACTGCACTGCCTCCTTGTGTGATGTTTACTGACTGTGTTATAATACTGTAAACTTTCTACATACCATTTTCTATATAAAAGTTGACATTTGTTGAAATGGGTGTTACAAAGAGCATAATCTGTTTCTGTAAACCTTTTAAAGTTGACAGCAGTCAGAACAGCAGAGTTCTGTTGGTTTCAAAACTGTCAGCACCACTGTGTTAAACAAGTGCGTACATAGTTTCACTGGTATATCAAATGGGTCCATTGGAATGGCAGCCATTTTAAAGGTTGTTCTCACAAAACCAAAAAAGAAGAAGAAAAAAACCCCGCAGGAAATGGGACCGGCTGTTTCATTGTGAAGCTTTAAGAAAACAAATACATATTCTACTGGCATTTAAAATGTTTAATTTTGAAGTATAATGTGTTTCAATAACATGTCAAATGCAATTGTTTTGTTGTTCTTTACTGTATTGTTATATATTTTCTGGATTGATATATTTTTTTGCTTTTATCTCAAAAGTCATTTATGTATTTATGGCATAGTCTACAAACATAGTCTCTGCATATGGTTGCAGTATGTATTCTTGTACCTCAACCAACATTTGCATTTATTCAGGATTTGTATCTCAATGTGTTAAGATGATAATATTTGAATGCATTGTCAACTAAGGGATTTTAGTTAGTAGTATCTGATGTAAATGTGTTATTAATTATGGAACAATCTGAAATAGCATACATTTTACTTAGACTTCTGAACCTGCGCTCCTTTTTTTTGTTCATTATAAAGCTGAAGGCACAACATGCTGTATTTGGATCTGTAAGTATAAAGTGACACATTCTATTATGTTTTCTTCTACTAAATGGGTGTCCTTATTGTCAAGCAGCACCCCCTTGTGGCCATTGCTACAAATTACAAAATGTGGGGTACAACCAGCTCTTAAAAGTATGTTTGTGTGGGTTATTAAGTGCTTTGTATGTGAGGAGGAGGAAGTTAAATTCAGTTCTGGACTGTACATGGAGCCAGTGGAGAGACACTGAGGTGATATGATCTTTCCTTATAATTTCTTTCAGAAACTGGATGGTTTTAACAGACCTGTTGCAACATCCAAATGGTACAGAATTACAGTAGTACAATTTAGATGTAAGAACTGTTTTGTTGATAGAAGAAGGAGTTTTGTTTTATATGTGATTCATCTGCTTCCTGTGTGTGTGTGGTTTTTCTCTGGGCTCTCCGGTTTCCTCCCTCCCTCCGTTTTTTTTGTTTGTCTCTATGTGGCCCTGTGATGGACTTAGTGCCCTTTCCAGGGTCACCAACTTCCACCTTTTGCCCTTTTCCCTGCTGGCATTGGCACCAGCGCCCCATGCTACCCTCATGTGGAGGATGAAGCGGTAGAAGATGTGATTCAAATAACATGTCCTGGTAAAAATAAATCCAAGGCTCCTTACTGTGGAATTGGAAAGGAAGTCATCCAAAGTGTCAATATGGTCAGATTATTTTCCTTTAAGATGTTTAGGGCTGAGTTGAAAGGTAAAAATGTTACAGGTCATCCAGGACTTTATGTCTTTGAGGCATTTGTGGAGTTTAATAATTTTATTCATTTCATCTGGCTATAATATATAGTATTCTATTATAATAGGCTTCCATCGTAATTTATTAATTGTTACCATTTTGTGTTATAATTGAATCTACAAAAATAAATCAAGTTACTAGTTACACAGATATACCTCCTGCTGAGACCCAACAATCAGAGAAGCCTTGTTGCTGTTTTAGATGTGAACCACTGGATGGCTCATAACTTTCTCCAACTAAACAACTCCGAATCGGAAATAATACTGTTTTACCCACCAAACACCATCTCCAGTCCCATCAGTCCTGGTCCGTTGTCTGGTAACATTAAGCCCACTGCCAGAAACCTAGGTATCATCTTTGACTCAGACTTCACCTTCACCCCTCACATCAACAATGTTGTTCAGTCTTGCTTCCTCCACATCAGAACCATCTCAAAAATCACAGCCTGACCTAGGAAAAGTATATTCACCCGTTTAATCAATAACAAATTGATGTTAGGCTTCTCACCGGTTTGAACAGACAACAACACATTGCTCCAATCTTGGCTTCACTCCACTGGCTCCCTGTACATTTTAGAATTGACTGTTCGCAGCCTTAGACCGGCGGACGGTTCACTTTTACGTATTTCGAGGCCAAGGCTCAAAACCAGGGGTGACCCTGCCTACTCCGTCAGAGCGCCTCAGCTTTAGAGCGGCCTGCCCACGGAGATAAGGCTTGCTAAACCAGTGTCATCATTTAAATCACTTCTTAAATCTCATTTTTATAGACTTGCCTTTATGTGATGCTGTCTTTTTTACACTTTTATCTCATTGCTTTTCTTTCTTAAATCAATTTACTGATAAGCTAATAATAATTTCCTTTGTCCTGTAATGCTGCTCCATCCCCCCCTTTTTCCATACCATGATGTGTAAATACAGCCATTATTATTATTTGTTTTGTTTATACTGTATGTATGTGTGTATTTTTATTTGTGTTTGTCAAAGCACTTTGTAAATTGCTGTTTTTAAAGGCGCTTTTCAAATAAAGCTTCACTTACTAAATAAATGTAGGTATAAAATGTTACGTAAATTAGAAAATGGAATTTATTTAGCAAATGTTCTTTTTCTAATTGATGCAGCTACAATCAAAGCTACATCCCAATACAGGCAGAAAATAGAATCAGTCTTGCTAAAGGATGTCACTTTGTTCTGAGCCTTTTCCTTCTTGTCACCATCTGGTTTGCTGCATCCATCCTCAATGACCACTGTGTTGCAAAGCTGTTTCTTCTCAGCTGTGATTTCACTTGTGACGGTTTCACCTGTAGCTTGCTTGTTCTTATAGCTCCTTTGATAACAGGTTAAGTGTCCTGTATGTCACCAAAGACTGGATCTGAAGTGATTCTGATCTGGCGCTCAATGAACTTCACAATGTCTGAGAATCATGCTCTTCGACCAGTTTTCTACAGTATCTCACATGCCTTTGTTCTCCACTTGTCTCTGAGTTTATATGGAAGCTTCTGACTCAGAATCTTTATGTTTGCTGGCATGTTAAGTTCCTCCAAGTACTGAAGATCATCCATAGCGTTGGAACACTCATGGAGGAAAAGTCCATAAGCTTTGAGTGCTTTGGTGTCCTCAGCTTTGATACTTGGCCATCCTGTGACCTTCTCCATGTAGGCTGCTGTTAACTCATTTCCAAAGTGCTCTTTGAGCAACTTCTTGGCAACAGCAAATCTTTTATCTGCAGTCATATGAAGGCAGCTGCGTACAGTATCCCTTGGCTGGCCCCTACTGGATTGTTCTCACCAAAGTTATACTTTCTTTCCTTTTAATAAGTGCTTATTTTTTCCAACAAAGCTTTGGGTGTTAATTTAACCACACGTTTTTCACTAACAGATTTTACCCCTGCACCCACACCAAGCTCAGTCTCATTGGCCAAGTTCCTCTTCAGCCATAATGACCAGCAAAGTGAATTGGCTTATTAATCAATACGCCCACAAATAGTTTGTGTTGGGCAACAACTCAGTTATTTTCAGACGGTTGCGAGTCTGCTACCAAAGCATTGGGTTTAAGTGTACACACAAATTACCATGGCTATTCATAATATCAGCGCTGATCAACACATACCCCAATCAAGCGTTGGCCGGCTCTGCTGAATGGTCTCCCGGTGTGATGATGTTGGTATTCCGCTGGCCCTGTAGCTCGCTCCGGATCAGCTTCAATTAGCGATCGGCAACTCGAAATATTTGCCCACCTCACATCCGTGGTTTCCGTAAATCCACAATCCACAGATCCGCGTCCCCGTCGGAATCGAACCCCGGTCTTCCGCGTGACAGGCGGAGATACTGTACTCCAAATCGAAGCAGTTTTTCGACCTAAATGTACTGGCTGCGTCCTAAACGAAGCAGTACTGGTTGCTAATACGGAGGATTTAGATTAAACGTCCGCCCTATGCGCTCGAAAATAGCAAAACGGAAAACCGGGTAATTACAATTACATTACAATTATCTCATCAATCATACAGCGGGAATAACTTTAACTCGTAATACAGGTAACAAAAACAACAAACCGAATTGCTCACTACATCAAATCATAAAGCAGTAGGCAGAGCCTATAAACTGTTTGCTTCCCAAATCAGCAACACCTGTGTTTGGTTTCCCTTGGTTAAATGGCATAATTTGGCTGACTCGAGGTCAACTGAGCCACACAGTAAATACAGCCCCCCCCTAGTGGCACGGAGCAAAACTACATGAAAACAATACAAAATGAATATGGCTCATACACTTACCTTGGACGGCAGTCAAACAGTTAGAGAGCGTGCAGACATGTCCCTCCACACAGTGTAAATGTGTGTTGGCTTGCTCATTAAAAAACAGACAAGGTGTCAGTCATATCCATTCCTTTAATTTTGGTTTCTGTGTTTGACATTTAGGGTTTTTTTTTGCATTGAAACTGAAGCTAAACAATGTAGGCCACTGGTTTTAAAAAGGAAACAAAAAAGAGGTTGAGACTGAGTTGAGACACAAATGTAAGCAAGTACAGTTGCTATTTAATGAGTCTTGGAATTTAGTGTCATATCCTTTAGAGTCATTTTGGTCATTTTCTTCCCTCAGACTCATGTCTCCTCAGTCCTTAGCGCTGAAATCATCAGCACTCATGCTCTGCTAAACGGGCACAGCGTCCTCCTGCATGGCTTGTCACAGGAAAATAATGAGCAGGCAATGCATCTTAGGTTTCGTAAATCATTTCCAGTCCACACTGTCCAATGAAAACCTTGGGTGACATCTCTAAGGGTGAAAAAAAGTTACCAGATTTACCAGGAAAAAAACAAACAAACAAATCAAAAAACATTTACAACTTATACAGCCTGAAACTCACCCTGAGTCTATGCACTTATCTCGCTCCCGTATTCTCTCTGTCCACGTGATATAAATTCTTTAAAAAAATAAACGCAAACCATAAAGGGTGCATTTGTTTTGTCTTGAAGAAAAACGGAACAGAACTTAGTGCAAAGTCATTTCAATGGGAACCACACACAGCTGACCAGCGCTGTTCTGGGAACATAAATTAAACGTGGAAATTAAAGTAAAATCAGAAGAGAGAGTCAACCACAGTCACTTCAGATGTGTACGAGAGTCCAGCACAGTTCAGGGCAGGGTTTGGCCATCAAGACTCGCCATATGCTCCTTGTCTTCAATAGTTCTCTTCATCATTTTAGTGCCACTTTTACATAGAGCTGAAAGAAACACTGGGAAATTGTCTCTCTAACCATCCATCTATCCATTCATCAATCCATCCATCCAGTAGTGCAGTTCCGGCACAGCTCTTCTCCATTTTGGGACTTCTGCTCTCTCTCCTTCAGCAGTGTCCAAGTCACTGAGAGAAACAAGGCTCCTGGTCTTCACCTTCACCTCAGGATTCACTAAAAGACAGTGCATCTGATGGCTCCTGGTCATCCCCTGGTCTTTGACTCACTGACAGTTAACCCCGACTCATGGATGCAAAGGTTATCTAACCTTAAAAAAGAGGTGCAGAGAGGGAAGGGATTGAGTAGGAATCACATAAGGGAGGAAAATGAGAGGGAAAGTGGCATTTAATTACATTTAGTTCACTTTGCAAACCATAAATATAAGAGAGAAAACACCAGTGAATCTACTGGCAAACCTAAGCAGACTTGTCAAGAGACTCCCGCTGTAGAGCTGCATAAAGACGCATGCTTAGATGCTTGGATTAAATTAAAAATGTACTTTTAACACAATGAGGTCATGTGAAAAAAAAAAAAAGAGAATTGTTTTTCTCGCAGTAAGCAATCCCAATTTACTCTACATTCCAACCTTTTGTTTTATGCTGCTTACTTAATATAAACTGTGTATATCACTGCGAGAGTACTTTCTCTCTTAGTTGCATATCTCATTAGATTGTGTGTGGGCCTCAGCTGAAAAGGTGAGGTCATAAATTTCCATGCGCCAAGCAGCATTTGCATCAAATTTTAATGATTTCATGGATTTGTATGCTAATTTCTCCAGTGCGGTTGATCGCTTCCTGACAAGCCACACTCACACTGATGCAGAGTAAAGTAGAATAACCAACATCAACCAAGTTTGCATCCCAAATTTAACTTTAATTGAATTCCATTTAGTCATTTTAATGACATGCTCAATAATTCAGCCGTACCAAATTCACTGAAGCAAATTAGTTTGGAGATTTCAAAATGCACATGCTGTGAAATGAGTGCCATGGAGTTTAATGCTGCTGACCTTCTGCAACTCCTCTCTTAGCCAGGAAGGAAGCGGCTGTCCGAGGCGATGCAGCAGCTTTGACAGCTCCACGTTGTGCTCCCTGTAATACCTGGAGAGATATGCACGTGCCTGAGGAGAGGAAAAACAAAGTTTGAAAGAAGGAAATCTTGAAACAGGTCATTAAGGGAAGAAAGGCATTTGCAAGGAGTAACACTCGTATGGTAAGAGGGAGAGAAAACAAGGAAGAAAGCACGGGAGTCAGGGGCAAACAACAAATATAGCAAGATTAATGATGTGTCACCATATTTAGATCTAGCTTTTTCCTGCTCAGTAGGGACTTGGGGACCACTAAATGCAGAGCGGTATGAACACAGCTAAGAAAAGAGTTTAAAGGGAGGGAGAACATTACATGAAGGATACATGACATCCATAATATCTCTACCCTCTGTTAGAAGTCCCACCTCCTCCCTCTCTCCTTTCAGGAGCTCTCTCCATCTCCTTTCTCCCCCTTTGTCCACTCATTCTGTCCCTCTCTTGAAAACTGCAATGCAGTTTAATTACAAGGGACATTGAGGTGCAGCTATTATCCATGTGTGAGCACATGGGGAAGGTCAAACTCTTCTGTGAAGTCAGCCACCAGGGCAGAGATTTGTGAATTGGATATGCTCCTGGTTTGTACCTCGGCTCCTCCATTAATCCACCCATCATTTCTCTGTCACTCACAACTAAAGCCTCGTAATTAGGTTGTATGTCTCTGGATGGATCAGATTGCCTGAAAGTCTCCAGTCATACCCTGAGTCCTGAGGGAAATTAACTGTCACTGTCAACAGTTGTTGTCTTTTTTAAACATTTCATTCAAAGCACACACATTTAAGTATACATAAAATACAGGTTTTACCTCTGGGTCCATAGGTGGGTACTTCCTCCCTTTGCTCTTTCCCAAACATTTTGTCTTTCCTCCCTCAAGGAGCTGACACCAAAATCCTTTCTGAGGGTCAAACCTGTACACAGAACAGAAAACAACTAATATAGACCGAAAGACAGAGAAAGGGGAGGGTGAAAATAATCTCAACAATAAAACATTTTTCCCTGGCTTTGCAATAAAAGTATGACTGGTAATGTGAATGTGACTGAAATATGCAACTATTTGAATCTGGTGGCATGGGTGGATGACACTTTAAGAGAAGTGGTTGCCACTGCTTTAGTTTTACTTTGACAGGAGTCAGAACAAGAGAACGCACAAAGAGAGGGATTAAATAAAAGGGCTCCAGTGTAGAGGATCTGTCAGACTACTGAAGGAGAATTAGATTAGGTTTTAGTAGAACGTGTTCTCCACACTGGACACGGACACACGCACGCGGACACACACACACACAGTGCTTTCTTATGATTCTGTCGAAATGCATCGCTTTACAAATTATTTATATTCATGTGGGCTTGTGATTTGCGACGGAGGCACTTTCTGTCCCAATCTGAGCGAAGATTTCTGATGTCCCTGTCTGGCGATTTCAGGACTTGCAGGCAGATTGCATTGTGATGAGTGGGGGCTTGAGAGGTAAACCGTTTTCCACTTCAACCAAAGTTTAAGATCGCATGCAGCATTTCTAATGAAGCACAGGTTGAGGTTGAGCTGAAATAGTTCAAACATTTTCCTGAGATGTCGACCGTCCCCTACATAATGTCTTAAACTGCCAAAGTCAGTGAGCAATTTGTGGTGCCTCAGTGTTCTAGTGAGTGTTTTGAAGGTTGATCCATGACTTAGGGATTACTGAAATTAAGTTTCCCTATTCTAATCTAATCTAATCTAATCTTAAATTCTGAACATACATCTTTATCACGTATACATCTCAACATAAGCATTTTGCTTTTAAATGGGGCGATGGTAGCTCAGAGTGAGTCGTCTTTCAACTTGCACGTTGTGGGTTCAATGCCAATGTGTCCTTGGGCAAGACACTTAACCCCACATTGTTTCTGGTGGCTGTGCTGGCAGCGTGGGAATGGGTATGAAAGATGAGTGATAGGAAATGTGCTGCACATCTATGCACTGTATGAAAATGTGAGTGAATGGGTGTGAATGGCAACACTGTCGTGCACAGCAGCTTTTGACTTGAGATTAGGAACAGCACTATATAAATACCAACCATTTTTAGCATATAAATCAGTGCACCTTCTAGTGGCAAATTCTATTTATGTTGTCTAATCTAGTTATGGAGTGCATCATTTGTGAAATTTTGCCTATAAAATTGAAATGTCCAAAATGATGATGCTAACAAAAAATACCCAATATTTTATTAGTACATCAGAACACTTTTTTATTAATTTTCCATGCTGCCAAATAATTTCTGTCCTGCCTTCTATTCCTTACTTTGACAGATTTCACATGAACCTAAGGACACAAATGAAGCTGTGATTATTATTGTTCTCTTTTTCTTTTGTGGTGCCAAGTGATGTCGCCATCTATGACACCACTGGCTCGAGGGACGGAGACGGCCAGTAGATGTCAGGCTTCACACAGATTTAGGTTTAGAGTCCTGCCACCGCTTGAGTCTGTACAACTATTCTATTTCTTTTTAATGGAAACAAGGTGAAAGGTGCTTTTACACTTGGATACTTGGAGGACTGTGGACACCAGGGACAGCTTTGAAGCAGAGACTGACGTTTTGTGTGAAAGACACTTACGTGAGGGCCTGCGAGTAGTTCAAATGGGGAGTGACTCCCAGGAACTTCTGGACGACATCCATCACTGCTGCAGGGTCACTCCTCAGCTGATGGCCATCTATGATCATCACCTTCACACAGATACATTCATACAGTTAATAAATGGTCAGGGCATTACCATAAGCAGTGAATAAAAATAAAAGCACAGCATACACTTTTTCAGGGTAACCTCATTCATTTTTAAAGGCTTAACCTGAATTAACCTGGAAAAAAGAGCTTTGACAGCAATGTGATGTATCCCTTGACTATTGTATTGACTTGTGACTTGACTTGTCTGCCAGGTAATGTGCAGAGAAATGAAAATAAGATATTAGGTAAATCATGTTCAACAGTGCTGTCATAAAGGTAACCTTCAAAGGTTATTTTTTATTTTTATTTACTGATGTGTACATGAAATGACAGTATGTGTGTGAGATGTTGTACACTGTATATTATTAACGGTGACCTGAGTGCTAAAACCTGTTTGTGGTATTACAGTGCTTTATCTGTCTCTGCATGCACATACTTGGTTAGCAGGGTAGTACGTGAGCCATCTCTCTAGGTGTGTGGAATAGAGACCCGGGATGAGACAGCGGGTCTGTAGGGAGCGCAGCTCAGCTGGTGCTCCCAGCCTGGCGCTGATGACATCATAGAAGGTGAACTGCAGGGCAGCGTGGTCCTCATGGGCTCTTTGATGCTGGAGAGGTTAGCAGACAGCCAGTTTGTACTGCGACATAACATTTAAGCTGTGATGTTGCTCAGATTAAATTCTCATTCAACTGATCCTATGACCTTATTCTTGACCTTATACATGAGTGTGCGTGAGTGACGGCGAAAAAACGACACATGTACAGTTAGTGATGTCTAATGTATTCTCTCTGTGTTTGTCTGAGCACAGTATACCTGATACCAGCTGTAAGCCCTGTCAGCGGGGTTGATAAGCAGGGTGATGATCTTGGCCTTGGGCAGCAGGGCAGCAGCTCGCCTCGGAGACTCCTCTGAGGGGAAATAGTTCGCGCTCTTCTCAAACAGAAAGTCGGTGCTAACATTAGATGGCACAGGGAAAAACTCCATATACCTGAGGCAACAGACAAACATGGACAACATTGAGAGGGAATCATGAACACACTTGCAATGTCCGCCTCACGCAGTACACGGAAACAAAATGATTACTGCAACCTCATGCACATGACTAAATTCTTACTCATTTTCTCAAAGTCATGCACGACCTCTAAAGTTGTTGTCTCTGTTTAAACAGTGAGTCAAGACTTTGTTATGAAGGCCCCCCCCCCACTTTTTGATGAAGAATATGCTGTGTCATGTCTTTGCTGAGTGACTTTAGATAATGCACCAGCTGTGTCTTGTCAGCTAAGTAACCCAATTTAGGCAGCCATATGTCTGTTGACTTCCATTTACTGGCTTAAAAGATAATTGTTATTTTAATTTCAGGTTTTGAGAAATAAAAGACCCAACAAAAGAATGAAAGACTGTGTGTTTGTGTGTGTGAGAGTGTGTGTTATCACCAGTCAATTCCTTTGTGGTAGTTGTTGGTGTTGAAGAACTGGACCTCCTCGTACGTCTTTGGACTGGGAAAGTTACTGGAGATGGATGGATGCATGAGTAGGAATAGATAAAGTGCAGTCGTTCCTAAAAGAATGGACACAATTCATAACTGGCTGGTTAATTCAGTTCAGTAGAGACTACTGTGTGCGTGTGTTTCTACTCAGTTATAGACAGAGTGGAAACATATAACACTCTCATTTCCTTAGAACCAAAAAAATATAATGTATCACATATGCACTTGTTAGAAAGCCTCTCCAGTAAAAGACTCCCCCGGGGCTTTAAAAAAAGTATTTCTGTTTCTGATTTGGTTTATTCAGTTAACCACTATAAGTTTTTCAGGCACTCCAATGAACTCAAATTTAGAGATGAAAAACATCTGCAACACACTGTCTATGATAAAAGAATTGAACATAAACAAGGATGGATTGTTTTGGGTACTTATGAGCTGGGGGAGATAGCGATGGAAGACACTTAAATTAGTGTCAGCCTAAAAACGAATGCCTAACACTATATATTCAACATATTTTCCATATCATATTTGTGTGTATGTGTGTGTGCCATTTAGGTTTCCCACTTTTTGGTTCTTTTCCCTGCTATCCTGTTTTCTATTGTTAAATGTTACTATGGCGATGCAGACTTTTGGGGGAAATAAAAACCTGTCTGTACCAGATATGAGTTGTAAACAATACTACCTGCTTGGTAGATAGACTGTAGATAGACGTGACAACATGAACAGCCAGCCCTTAAATTCAGATATGGTCTCTTCTTCAAGGGTCAAATATCTATGCCTTCAAGGGCATATGATTTTGCCCTTTTATCAGATTTCATGTCTCATGTCAAGTCATGACTTCATGACTTGAGCATGTGTGTGGCATAGGCTATGTTGCTTTTAATAAAGTTATCTTAATACTTCTAGGTCCAGTGTTTAAAAATGAGTGACATCTAACAGTGAAACAACAGACTGCAACAGATGGAAGAATCCTCCGTGTAGGTGAACTACGGCAGCCTTTACATACTGTTCAACGGTTCAAGGTGCACTTTATTGTCATTCATCATGTTTGTGTGCGTTTCTGTCTTGTTTGTCCATTCAAGCTGTTGTAGAAACATGAAACAAGGCCCTTGCTAAAGTACATATGAAAGGCTTATAAGGGTTATATTTATATACAACTCTTTACATTTTAGAGCAATTATACACTTATACAAACACACTTATGGGCAGTAAATACCTACTTTCCAGTTGGTTCATACCCACAAACAACTAGTCAGCACTACTGTGCTGGGGGATAACACAAGAAGTGTGTGTAAAGATTATAGGTTTCCCCATGAAATGATTCAAAACCATTTTACTCCAATCAGTGCCGAGGCTTTGGTTGTGCCCTCCATTCACCCTCAACATCTCTCTTCTTGCTCTGTACCTCATACTCCTGTTTGATCTTCACTCATCCTGTTTCCTATGAGCTTTAACATCTCTGACACCCTTTGATGAAATGAGAAATGTACTGATGTAGTGGCGTGTTCTCGTGTTACTATAATGACCCTTATCCTCCCGTTCAGAAAACGATCACCTGGTTAATTAGCAGCTTTATGGATGCTCCTCACCAAATAACACCACCACCACCAACAACAATAATTAAAATCCCAGCATATGGAAACAACACCCAGCACCTACGTAGTGTATACAGATGAATCATCTTAATAATGTCTTTTTCGTCAAAGTAAGAGTAAGAGTGAGGAGGAGGGTGGTAGCACAATACAGTATCGCTGTACATCTAAAGCTGGGAGTATGTGGGTGGAAGAAAGAAGGTGAAAGCCTCCTCCTTTGTCTCCCTTTGACAGCACCAAAGGGCGAGGGGGATTAAATGAATGGGCTCTGATGTGGAGTACCTACACACCTGGGCATACAGAGGGAGTTTCTTTGTTGCATGTGCATGTGCATGTTTGAGTGTGTGTGTGTGTGTGAGTGTGTGTGTGTGTGTGTGAGTGTGTGTGTGTGTGTGGCTCACCTGTTTTTTGTGGCCCTATAACCATGAACTTGGGTAACCTATCACAGGTTTTTTCTTTCGACCAGATGTCTTTATGTCGTTTGTCATCACATGGGTTCTGCAGGATCAGATGCAAAGTGACGCATAAATAGACAGTGGAAGTTAAAGTGCATGTAGATCTTGAGTTGTGTAGAAAAAGGCAGTGCTATTAATGTAAAAGTAAAAGAAAACATGAATCCCTGTCAAAAAATTTAAGTGGTGTAAATCCTTGTTCACATTCTGTTGGTGGCTCTTACAACAAAGCAAACCAAATCACATTGGTACTTGTTTTACTCTCTTTTACTTTACTCTTATTTTTTCACGCAGCATAAACAATAAGATCTTAGTGCATAAAAGTGCACAGTAAAAATGTACAGACTTGTGTAGAATCACACATGCCCATACATGTGGGCAAATACCCATGCAAACACACCTGCCAGAGAGGGTTCCTTTGTTCTGGGAAAAGCTGGAAGTATTTGTGAGCGAGCTGCAAGGGCGGAAGAGTGTGGAGTTTCAGGTTCGTCCATGAACGAAGAAAGGAGGCCAGATGGACAAACGTGTAAAGACCCAGTCGATCATTGCCATAGTTTGACAGGTGAGTCATAAACACACTGATCTGGAGTGGAGAAACAGATACACAGAAGGGTAAAGGAAAGCAGCCTGCTTACTGCATTGTGCAAAAACTGTGATAAAGTCAAAATCTTATTTCCCAAGTTCCAATGAAAAATGAAAACTGAAGACAGCACAGAAAATGTAATAACTGCTGCTGGGGCTGCAGTGGAAAGCAGACGTCTTATTTCTCAGCGTGTGATGGTTTTAGAGTTGCAAAGTGAACAGCAGTTGACCTAGTCTCAATATTTGCTGTCAATTTCCAGAGTCACACACTCACTTTTGTTATGTATGACTATGCATTAACTTTCAGAGCAACAATTTCAAGTACAAAGAGAGAGAAAATGAGATAAACAGAACTTGATGTATTCACAACTCTGAACAGATAAAGCAGAGGAGGCAGCATGATACTCCTCATAGCCACTGGGTGATGGGAGAGATGCAGCTATACACAGTGGAACGTGTTTTCCAAGTGCACTGGAGTGTGTTTATGATAGTTAAAGTGTGTGAGAACGAGAGACTCAGTGAAGGAGCGTTAGTGTGTTGGTCCAGGCTATCTGTCCATGCCCCAGTGCTTTCATCGGCTGATCAAAGAGACAGGATAAGATAGCTACCACAGGGCAATACACACACACACACACACACACACACACTTCTTTTGTGATTGGAGGGAGCTTGAGAACGTGAAGTATCTGGATGAAATGGTAACATCAGCCATTACGGTATTAATTATTTGATGAATGTGAGCGTGCGTGTGTGTGTGTGTGTGTGTGTGAGCCGAGAGGAGAGTGTCGGTGCTCCTCTTTACTGCTGAAGGTTGCCGTAGATACAAAGCGACACAGTGTCAGGGTTTGATGGATCAGCGTCCGGCGACCTGTAAAGCTGTTCAGAATACTGATCGTCTCAGAATACTGATGATGGGTGGGTGGGTGGGTGAGTGAGTGTGTGTGTGTGTGTGTGTGTGTTTGACACTGTGGGAGGGAGGAAAAGGAACAGACATGCATGTGGCAACTGAAGTGTGCCTCTGTGACAAAGAAGGCAACAAAGAAAGAAGTGAGAGGAGCAAGGGTATGCATGTCACACTCGTTTTTTATGTGTCTCTGGGTGTGTGTGCACGTCAGAGGGATTGTTTATGCATTCGTTCATTTATGTGTGCCAGACCAATTTTGCGCATCTGCCACTGCCTTCTTATCTCATGCTCTCTTTCTAAGCAAACTAGGCGCACACCAGCCACGCCTGCTTCATATCAATCGAACTGATGTTCGAGCAACAGTGTGGAACCACTGTCAAAGCGTCACCGAGCTCTTAGACACTCGCCAATAAAACTGTTTGCTTGTTTATCTTGTTCACTGAATCATCATGTCAAAAACACAAAACTGCTCCTGTTGAAGTATGAATTGTGCACTTGAAGCAATTTGGAGTCAAACATGGTGAATGTGAACAAGTCTGACCTAAGTGAATATGATGCCACCATGTTTGCTTTGTGCTATTATATGCAGGTGAGGTGATTAAAATGTGATTCATATCCCCACCAAATAATTCAGCAACCTATGTCTTAAATAAACAGTGCAGAAATAGTGCATAGGCCTCTGTACGTGTATGTGTGTGCGCACCAATCTGCAGTCAATGACAGCGAGGAAGACACAGCGGGGAGAGTGACACAGACGATCTGAGTGTTATTCAACAAGAAAACAGTCATTATGGAACTTAAGCAACGGCTGCCAACTCAAACAATGGCAGACTTGAAGATGATTTGTATTTTAGAGCACTGAACGAAAAAGGCCACTACAAAAAAAGCACAGATAGGCAGTTAACATAGGGAAATACACAGAGAGACAATCTGGAAATACAAAACAAAAAAGATGGCTACCTGAGAGAATGTTACTCATCAGACACTGTGCAAGCCTCAACCCATTTGGCAGGTAAATATTCAATTGACTGAGCTATGTAAACGCCACATCTGCGCTCCTGAATATTGCATTATTTTGAGCACCCCACATGCTTTTGAGAAAGAATAAAACACTTATGATTTAACACCAGAATTGGGCTCAAATCATTCATGAAACCAGCCTGGGAGAGAAGTGTAGTCATAAGAGAAATAATTCCAAGCCCACAGTCTCCCTCTTTTAATCTTTGGCCGTTGTCCTTGCCTCTCCTTTCTCCTATGCAGCTTCAATTTCCTCTTTCTTCTCTTTTCCTTTTAATGACTTGGGCTCACTCTCTCAACTTCAAAAAAAAAATGTCCTTCCCTTTCCTATCTCATGTTGACCTAGATGTGCTGATGAAGCATGGCAGTTCAACACGCAGTGATGTTCTTTAAAACCATGTACAAACACACAAACACACACACACACAGTGTCCTGGAAGATTATAAGAACGTTAATCATGTATTTGAGTTTGTTACATGTTGGAATCCCCTCTAACATGATTGCATTTTTGAATAACTTATTTTGGTGCAGGTCTCTATCTGTCTGTCTGTCTGTCTGTCTGTCTGTCTTGTTTGCCCTTGCCTTCTTTCTCTCCTTTAGTGTGTAGCTGGTTAGTTACGCATACATTTCCACTTGATTACCTCGTTATTGCTGCTAAAAAAAAAAACCCTCCCCAACCAGCTTTCCCTTACCTCACTGCCGTTGTCTATCAGACCATGGCAATATATCGATATTATATCTATATATCGTGACATGAGACAAGAGATCTTAGAGGTCTTAGATTTTGTATAAGGTATGTGATAAGGTATCTGTGATGACATTTGCGTGTTTTGCAGGCTGTTGCATAGAAAAATCATCACATGTATTTCGTTGAATACACTTGTGAAATACTCTAAATAATATAAATTAAAGATTTGCCAATGTGTGTGTGTATATATATATATATATATATATCATACAGATGTATCTGTTTGTCTGTCTATCTATCTATCCCTCTACATATCTGATGTCTGTACTTGTCTTCTTTCTCTCCTTTAGAGTGCAGCTGGTTAGTTACGCATACATTTCTACTTGATTGACCTGTTATTGCTACTAGTTTGCTCCCAGCTCCCCAACTCCCCTCACCCCCACCCGTCCACTCTTGCTGTGACTCGCTTCCCTCTTCGTTCTCCCACAGTCAGTCAATCTCGCTGTCTCGTTCTCATCAGTGGATAATTGAAAACTGAACATCAATACAGCAAATGATGTCAATTCAATTATTTTTGTCTGCTCCATGAGCCCTGTATTCATATCTTTATGAGGACCAAAAACAATCCTCACAAGCCAACCTTTGTGAGGACATTTTGACCTTTTTGTCTGGTCCACACAACTTCAAAGGGCTTTTTCAGCAGTTATGACTTTATTTTAGGGGAGTTTCAGGGTTAGAATAAGGTTCATGGTTAGGGATAGGCACTTAGTTGTGATGGTTAAAGCTAGGGTAAGGGGCTAGGGAAAGCATTGCATGCACTAACATAAAAACAAGTCAACAAGCCAAAAATGGCAACCAGAGCCCTGGAAAGGAGAGGAAGTGTGAGGGATGTGAGGATTTACAGAGGGCTGGGAAGGAAAGAGATTGTGCTGATATTTGTTGTTTGCCTAATAAGCTTAGTGGCAGAGCTAAGCGCTAAATGTCAGCCCTGATATATGTCTACAGCTCTGCTCATGTCAGCTAAAAACACATTGATACAAATATACACATACACACCCTGATACTGGGACGCTGATACACAGATGCATGTGTGTGTGTTCCTCTGTGTGCATGTGGGTCTGTATGTGCATCACTTCCTCTCAGTATGTGTCTGGATTCACAAGTGACACAAGATGCCGTGACCTGAAAATTAAATCTCAATCTGTCTGCCACCTTCTCACCCAGCTCTTAGTGTCTCTCCCCCTCTCGCTCGCCATTTATTGGGGAATGACTTGTGCCCTATTGGCTGTTTGCAGAGTCTAGGTCGTCCGATCGATTATTGAGCTTATGAGAGATGGGGAGCTCGATGACTGCTGATGTGGCCCGGAATGATGCAAAAGTAACCAAACACACATGATTGAGTGCACACACACACACCACATTCAATAAGTTGGTTGTTGTTAGTGGTAAACTGTAACCACAGGCTGAACGTGCTTTAGAGTCATTGAGAATGAAGCGACAATGTTGCCAGTGTGCAGATCATCAAACAATAGGAAATCCCTGGGGGACTAAAACAGTGAGCTACAGAAAACTATTGATTTACCTCACAAAGTGCACACACACTAATAAAAGCTTGTGTGTCTGATACAAGAGCAAACAGAAGTGAAAAAAAAAAGAATATTTTTTCTGTTTGTACATATGTATGCACTCCCACCCAAATAACCAGGTCTGCTATTTATTTTATTCTGTTATTACTTATATTTTATGTGTTTAGAGCAAGCACAGCATACTGCACAGTCCATTTCTTCTCATAGTTGTTGTTATTTTGTGTACTGTATGTGCTTATGTGCTGTTTTTTGCGGTTGTGTATGTTGCGCGGCTGTTGTAGCACTTTTGCTATTTGATTTGAATTGATTTGATGCGTGTGATCGTGTATATATGTGTGTGTGTGTGTGGACTTAGGGGTATGTCATGGCAGATAGATCTCATTTAGTGGCTAAATTGCTATTATGTTTAATAGGTCTCTTCATTAGGAGATACAAGAGGAGAGTTTCATCTTTTATTACATTGATTAATAAAGGGACAGAGGGAGAGAAAGTGGAGACAGAGGGAAAAATGTAATTAGCCTTGGTGTTTCTGGCTTTCAAGAGGAATGTCAAACCCGTAATGAGTGTGTGTGTGTGTGTGTGTGTGTGTAAGTATGCTGCGTTGTGTTGAGGAGTTTGTACCCTGCAAGTGATTACTGCTACTAAAAGGGAAACTGGAGAAACAACAGGTGACATTTTTGAGGTCCTCTGTGGGTTGTACCATAAATCAGGCTATAATTAGGTCCAAAACTCATTTTTAAATTTATACTCTGCATACTCAGCACTGCCTGAAAACATATTAGTGTGGACATTCATTCAGTCACTCAAATAAATGTGTGCTTTTCCCCCACACACTTCTCCACAGTGTTAATGGATTTCAGGCTCAATACTAAAGGAACTAGTGTGAATAAACTACTTGAGTAGCTTTTGTAAGGCAAGAGAAACAAACCAAGGTCTGAACTTCACTCAGTATTAAACTGGACAAAGACCTGGCTGACTGACAGGTGCTCATCAGCCAGCTGAAATGTTTTGAGGTCACTACTATCCAATGTCCCCGGAACAGATAGCATACACTTAATGCAACTGTTATATATCTGCTCTCTCTACCTCACCTTCCTTTGTCCTTTTCTCTCCCCCCTTTCTGTTCCCCACCTCTTCTCTGTCCCCCATTTTTTGTTTCACCCCAACTTGGCAAAGCAGATGGCTGCACATGATCTTTGAGTCTGGTTCTGTGAGAGATTTCTTCCTTTCTCTCCACCGATGCCTTGTGTTTGCTCATTGTGTGAACTGGTGAGTTTCTCTTCTCTCTATATAATATCTTATCATCTTGTTAAGTGCCTTGGGATAATGTATGTTTTGATTTGCGGCTATACAAATAACATTTGAAGGACTTTTTCTTATAAGTCACATTCATATCAATATCATTTCTTTCATTTAATGTAAACAATACATCAGAAGGAAAATCATTTGATCCCTTAGATAGAAAAAGGTAAATTACACTGCCTCTAATGTTTACTCTATACAAAACCCCCACAGCGTTTGACTATTATTAGAAAATCATTGTTGCTGCTAGGGAACATTTGAAAAACACTTTGTGTAATATGTGGATCAGAGGAGTTAAGGGGAGCCAAATAGAGCTTAATTCTTATTATTTTGAACTTAATATAAATTGAATGAATTTGTGTTTAATCCACTGCCAGATAAGTACAACAAGCTTTTCTATGTATATGTCACTGAGAGACACAGGATAGACATAATGAAAAAAAAAAGTAAGCTACTAAACAGTAAAGAATGGAGCACAACATGAAATCAAAATTGAAAGACAGACATTAGAAATGAGCCAAAAAATAATGAAAGAAAACAAGGAAGGAATGAGAAACAAAACCAAAGAGAATGACAGACAGAGACAAAGTGGTGAAGAGAGAGAAGAAAGGGCTAGATGGGGTTGTTGTGTGAAGCAGCACTCGACTCTGTGATGTTCCTTGAGTTCTGACAGCTCCTCCGGTTCTGCACTCCCCTACCTGACACTCCAGTGTTGCTGACTCCCGCTCCTTGAGCCTCTTTGTGTGTGTGCATGTGCAGGGTTTGACTCGAGGAGAGACTGTTTGTGAATAATTCTTGTGAATGTTCTTCTTCTTTTGCCTTTCACAGTGGGCATGTCAGGGTGAGCATCTCAAATGCCACCAAAAACCTTATTCTGTTGCTTAATTCAAAGCGGAATCAAGTTGAGCTGACATACGCAGCAGGGGAAGGGTGAGGAGGAGGGTGTGTGTGTAAGAGAGAGAGGGAGAGAGAGACAGTGAGCCCCCTGTGGTGAGACCTAATTTAAAGTGGGTAGATGAGCCCAGCTCTACAGTGAGAAAGTGAGAAGCAGTCCATGACAGGAAAAATGGCATGTGCGCACACACACAAACTTAAGCATATGTATGCACACACACACAACAAATAAAAAAAAAGAAACAACCAGACAGAGGAGGTTACCTTTACAGTGAGATAAAGGGAAACCCAGTTGCTTCCCATTTAAGGTACAAAACGCTACACAGTAAGTAACATTCGTCCAATTTTCACACTGTATGTTTCCATTTGCATGTGGAAGAGTGTGCGTCTGACTCACTGGGTTCAGCAGCACAGTGAGAAACAGCTCTCCCCCACGGATGCTTTTATCCAGTTCCTTGGGTCCACCAGGATATTCCTTATAGTAGATGGTGTGAGTAAACAAGCCACATGTCTGGCGAGGCAGCACCTGCAAACGCACACACACACGCATAAAAACACGCGTCTTCAGTTTACACAGTGCATGATCAGCGGGTACACATTTCTAAGACAAGGGGCATTTTATGGAAACAAATTAGTTTTCAATGACCCATTAAACAGTACTCCACTGAACGATAACAGCCAGGCATTTTCACAGCCTTCTCTCAGCTCCGACTGAAGCCCCAAAAGGCTTAATAAAACCTTTTTCTCGCGCGCATTTGTACACCCAAGACCTGTAAACAGAATTTCATATGTAAAACCGGCAGAGTTTCCCTTTGAGGGCAAATGAAATCACCCCAATTTAATCATTTTACACTAAAACGGAAACCAAAATGCTGGTTCAGTGTCTTCAGTGTCAAGCCTTAATCATGGCCAAAGTGTAAACAAAGCAGATACGTAGAGGAGAGAAAATAACAACCATGATTTTAAGCAGCAGTGTAAAAGATGACAAATATCCAGTGAAAATGCATAATGGTATCATAATGATAATGATAAATATTACAGTATAGTAGCACAGGTACCTGTTCTACAGATGGTTCAGGTCACAGTGTTGGCGAACAACATTTTCACCACTGGCACTGTGACTTTTCATATGATAAAAAGCACAGGCCTACCATAAATGATGGCTCTGCTCCATTCCGTTGCTCCAGTGCAATACTATGTTGTCCAGACGACAGCCGCCTCACTGACGCAGCTCACTGGGACTCTCCAATGGAGAGGGGTTCATAATTAAATGTTATTAGTTCCAACTGTGATGACAAGTCAACAAGTTTTCAGTGAAAAATGCCTGCTAGCATCAAATTACGGTTGTCAAAGGACACACCAATTACTGCCTCTATGTCTACTTGAGCTATGAGTCCTCTGTCTGGACCTGCCCGGCAGAGATTTCTATCACGACAGCAACAGAGACCCTACTTTCTTGCAGGTGCATGGCACAATGCTTTAATTTGCACTGGCGAAGTTCAATCTCAAGGCCCTCTTCGTTTTTTTTTTTTCTCTCCCTCGCCTACACCTGTTTGATATTTTTGGTGCCTCGCTGTTTACGAAAGCAGGAGCAGTAATGGATTACTTTTAGCAGCAGCACAAACAGGTGCACGGTGCATTCTTGGTCATGAAAATACTCCAGGCAGTACACGGCCACACCTTTTTCCGTGAGTCGCATAGTCAGAGTACCTTGACGGATAAAAGTTGCTCACATTCTCTTTATTGGTACAAGTTAATCTTAGTCTTTACAGCTTGGTGCAGCTATACTTGAGCATTGAGGCCAATGTAGATTGATATTTCATAATCTTAATAATCATACTTGTGCTGACAATATATCCTGACAGATCAAGTGCTAAGTAGGTGATGAATCAGAAGAGAAGAGAAGAGAAGAGAAGAGAAGAGAAGAGAAGAGAAGAGAAGAGAAGAGAAGAGAAAGAGAAGAGGTCTTTATTGTGAACTCCTTGTGGGGCACTTCTGTGTGTGAAGAGAGTAAAGGCTGGAAGCGTAGATATTGGTTTATCTATAAAACACTGTGGACTCATTCGCACTCACATGAGAGAGGGAGAGAGAGAGAGACAGAGAGAGAGAGAGAGAGAGAGAGAGTGAGAGAGAGAGAGGGAGAAGGCCATCAGAGCCACAGACACTCAGCACTATTTCACCAAACCAATTATCCACAGAGCTATAGCTCAAACTGATATAGTACATTTTAAAGAGAAATGTACACGTACACACACACACACACACACACACACACACACACACGCACACGCACACACACACAGAGCACTCCCCTATTTCTCAGTCTGATTTGTTCCAATACTGTGGGACCAGTGGGTGGCTCTCAATCTGCTGACAGAGACGCACAAACAACAATTTTACAGCCTTCAGACAACGTCCTGTCCTCCTCTGTGCAAACAAAGATGGAGAGAGGCAGAGGGGAAGGAGATTAATCGACAGAAATTGCAAGAAAAAAATGTGAAAGGTAAAGAAAATGGGAGGGAGGTGAAAGATGTCCCACGGTAACTTTATGAGGGGTCAGGAAAGTAGGTAACTTGTCAGCAAAGCTCACCGGTTCATGAAGAAGTGATTTAGACGTTTGATTCAGCATACATGTACATACAAACAACCACACAACTGACTCTCAGAAAAATGTTCAAGCTTTTTTACGAGCCTCCAATAAAAATAATAATTGTGGCTAGTTGTTATATTTGTTAATACAGTTTTCATCCTCTTGCGTTAGCTGTAGGCACCGGGACCAGCTTGCTTAAAGCTGAAGATGTTTCGCCATTCAAAAAGGTAAAACTGTTCTTTTTCGCTTCCATCAAGGCCATGAGGCTGCTGTGTACCTTTCAGTCATATCACAAATCATTTGGTCAGCACATGGTGAAGCTGATAGCTGTTATGGAATTACAGCTGTTTACGTCTCTGATATTTAATCATGAGCATTTACCAGCCATGTAAAAATTAATAGCTTATTTCTGACCTTAGAACCAGATGCTGACAAAAGTAATTAAACAATATTGCCCTCTTGTCATAACACATCTAAATTAGAATTTTAATACCTACAAATAATATATAGCTCTCTATGAATCTAAGTAGAATCATCAACAGTGCTGTCATCAGCTGATGAATACTTACTCGCAATTAATCTGATTTGCACTTGCATGTGTTCTTGGCGCTCGTTGCTGCGCGAACAGAATTCCAATCGGAAACTTGAAGAAATAGAAAAGATTGCTGCCACATAAAAAGAAGTCGATAGTTTCATTTGAAGGAGATTTGGAACAAAGGCTTCAAAAACAGTGTTTCATCCATCGTGGGGTTGTTGCTAAAGCTTGACAGTAAGTTTTGTCTGGGATTTAATTTCAGTTCAGTCCCTGCTTGCTTTTTTTTTTTTTTTTTTTTTTTAAAAAGTTTTTTTTCTTCTTGTTGTTCCTTGTTGTTGCTTCAATGCAGTGCCTTTTTGTGACATGTTAAGTGTTAAATACTGCATTGTATTTTCTTTTGTTTAATATTTAATTCAGTGATTTGCTGGTGCTTCTCAATACCTCAGTATTGGAAATGTATAATATTAAATTATAGCCTGTCAAACTGTCAGCTTGGCGTTGTGTTGGAAGGATGCTGGATTAAGTGGCTTTTTTAATGACACTGTGACAGGATGACAAGAACTAAAAGCAGACTTCAGGGACTGATTAGGAAATTGACATTGCTGTCAGTACAAATTGTTTTGCTCAAGACCCAAATACAGCAGAACAATATAGACTGGTAATTTTGGTGTCAAATGTGATTGGCTCTTTTGTCAATAAGAGAGCCGTTGTGCACGGTGACAAAGAGCCTTGACTGACAAATGAAAGAATGAAGAGGAGGAAGAGGAGGAGGACAGACAGAAGGAAGGGTGAAGTGAGGTGAAAAGAGCTTTATTCTACTGCTGTCTCAAACAGCAACTGATGAATCATTTATCTAAGCATTAGAAGTGTAAAAATGCTCTCATTACCACATCTTTATTTGGTTACACATATCCTGCTTATATACCGTCCAAATGCATGCACCCACATACACATAGAAAAGCATGCTCATACATTGAGAAGCCATTAAATATTAAATCAACAGGGATCTGAGCAGGTTGTGGTGAGACAGGGTCAAACAACTTTGTATCTCACACACACACACCAGTGCAACTACTGTACACAGAGGTTGCACACAACAAACAGTGCTATTGATTTTTTGTTTAAGACCACAAGAAATAATCAGCACACAATTTACTCTCCAGCAAACGCTTGCACAAAGAGCAGATAAAAACTTTTTTTTTCAAAGTAAGATAAGAAAGGAACAGAGCCCCAAACCGGTCTCTTGTGAGTAAATGATTCTGCATTTAGGCTTGCTTTGATTTCATTTCTGGAACAATTTATAATTCAATGTTTTAATTTCAGTCACATGAATTAAGCAAATCATTTTTCCTCCTGGCGGGCAAAAGCACGGCATAATTTGCTCCGGGTGTTAGGTTTGATTTATGATCACTGCAAGATCAGTGTGGGAGAAACACACGGGATAACTTCACAGGAGCACTTAGCTGTGATATTTATAACACATTTATCTGACCAACCGACTCAGCTCTCATTTTCAAATCAAACACACCACGTGCCCTCCATCTGTCAGGCCAAAACATCTCACCAACACTGACTTGTATTGACAGCGATAACCGCAATAATAATCAGAAAGATATTTCCCTGTGAAGTCAATTTCAATAATAATTGAAACCATGAAGATGCTAATCCATTTTAACATATGTTCAGAGATAGGAGCGCTGATCAAAGTACCTAATGGATATGAATGAGAATGAGTACATGAACATGTGTGTGTGTGTGTGTGTGCTGAGGATTTTCACAGAACATGACGAATGCTGTCTCCTCACCATGATGTTGCTGTGGATGAAGCCCTTACGGTAGCGGGCAGGCTTAAGGTGGGGGTACTCCTCGGTGCTGGTGACTCGGATGTTCCACACGCGCCTCCAAGCCTCATACAGCTGCATGTGCACCGGGTACACACCTGAGTGGTGAGGGGCCACAGCGTAGCCCATATCCACCGGGATGTTGTGCTCCTGTAGAAATACAGGAGGGTTATGTACATAAACAAAAAAAGTTATAGTACATTTACAACTCTGGCAAAGGGCATGATAGCACATAAACACACCACAACCAATAGTCTGACCTTGCAGAAGAAGCGTACGGTTTGTGTTGTGTTTGTTATGATGCTGGCCTTCGGGCTAGAAATTAAACAAAAAAATAAATAAAAAATAATTTGTGTACGCATGTTTGTGTGTGTGAGTGCGAGGGTGGATGTCGCTGGGTGCATCCCGCAGACTGATGGTGTTGTCCTTGGCTCTGACACACACCTACACACACTGTCAGAGCTAAGCATTCACGGCCAGGGGATGAGGGAGTGGCATACGTATGTGTGTGTGTGTGCAATAGAGGTGAGGAATCATACTTTATGAGCCCATTCGCCTTCAGCAACTCGAACCAACGCCCCCTTATTGTATTCTATGCGCGACATGACACCGTCATACAACTCTGACATACACACGCACACATATGTACGCCGTGTAAATATGTTATGCCAGCAAAACCGAGTAGAGCAGAGCAACAAACACACTTGACCTTCCTTGTGGACTTCAGATTAAAGAGGCTCAGGTGTGCCGATCCAAGTAAGTGCATCACTCCGCACTGGGATATTTAACTTCAATTTGTTGCAGAAAATTAACACAACACAGTAAAATCTCTAAGTTCAAACACACAGTTTTTGCTGAGGTGTGAAAAGTTATTGGTCTTTTGTACATTTGAGTGTGCCCAGCACACATTACTCACAAAGCATATTAATAAAGGTTATGCTAATATGTTGTAATCTGTATGCATGGAATATATCAGGAGTTAGAGGAGTTAGTGGTTCAGACCAAAGCGTCTATAACATTAAGGGTAGTAAGGCTACGTAAACGAGAAAACTCAAGTTCATGCTCAAAAAAGCTGCACTTTTATTAACCAAACATGCAGCAGAAGACAAAGCCATGGTCTCAGGCAAACATTCAAAATGCTAATTAACAGCACATCAACAAGTAACCACACTGTGGCCAAGTGGCTTCTTATACCCTTCCTAGCTCCACCCTAATTGGACTGGACTATTGCGACGGTAAAAGTAGGTAAACAGCAACAGACACAACAAATCAATAATCCTGTAACAAAAACGTGTAAAATATGAACAACAACACTCAAAACCATGCTTTGAATGTGTCTGTGTAGTAAATCACACACACACCGCTTATCAGCCTCACTCTGAGGTCAGGTAACCACCCGGCAGGTGGCTTCACTGAAGTGCTCTAGGTGAAAAGGTAGGAGGGAACCTTTTCACACTGGCCTTGGGCAAAACATTGAACCCTCTGCCAAAATGTGCCAACAGAATGTAAATAGGTGTGAATGCTGTGTAACAGAAAATAGGGCTGAATAAGCACTAAATGTGTGTAAAGTACTTTGCCCAATCATGATCAAGTCAACTCAACTGGATATCAAATAAAACAACAACAGCCAAAAGCATTAAATCCAATACTATCCAAAATCCCTTAATCTGATTGAACTGCTTCACTAAACAAACAAGAAAATGTCTGCTGTTTATTTTCGTCTCTATGGGAAAACAGAATTTGTTTTACAGTTAAAGCTTTGTGTCTCAGAAATGGCAGTGGGTAGGTGTGTTGTTAACTGCTTAGTTGTTTAAAAAAAATGTAAAAACAAACTTTATCAGACTGATATAGGTGTTGGTTGTAAACTCAAAGTTTGTGGTTTCTGACAACAAAAATATACGTTGTTCTGTTACATAGCCATGTTATACATGGTCACATCAAAAGAACTTTTAAAACATCGATTCTCGACTCATCTGTTCATACTGCTTTCTGGATCCACACATGTCCCAGCTTGTTCCAGCAAGTGAATATTAAGAAAATATGTTTGGTGAAATACCTCTTGTTCTAAACCTGTAACACATTTCCGAGAGAAACCGAACAAAACGTAAATGAGTCTTTCAACAGTTTTCATGAATGTCATGTTTGTTATTTGCCGCGACAAATACATTTCGGTTACATGTGCAAAACAGCAACGGATGCCCTTGAAGAAAATGCAATTACGGGGAGCGAACGTGAAAAGAACACACACAGAAGACAGCAACAACAGAATAGACAGCTGCAACAAACGTGTGCACATCCATCTCACCAGAGCAAACTCCTTGTTGAGGACCATCTGCTCCAGCAGGGACGACTCATTGTGGAAGAGGTGAGGCTGCATGTGGCTCCACATGTGAGGAAACCACCAGAACTCATCCACATATTTCAACAATAAATCGTCTCCCTCATCCTCCTCTGCTGTGCCTGCACAAACCAAAACCGACATGCACAGGGAAAAAAAAGGACAAAGAGGACAAAGCGTGAAACTTGCACAGATGTACGAGTTTTAGTTTCAGTTTTACACAGCTTCTCCCTGGTATAGGCTCACAGTATGTCTGGGTTGTTTTAGGGTAGCGGTCTGATACCATGGTGATGAAAAGTGATAATAATAGATGTGTTCTATTCAACATCAGTTTTTTTTGTTCTTGCAATCATGTCACCTCTGTCGTTCTGTAGATGGTGTCCTACTTTTTTTCACTCTTGGTGCACATTTAGACACTTAATCTAAAATCACAAAAATCTGTCCTTGGGGCCACAAAAGAACTTTCAAGCAAACATGGGAGCATGTTAGAGCCGGTCAAGTATGAATTAAAATTGCACCTAGAAGTATGGCATTTAGAAAGATAGAAAGACTATAACCAGGAACATTTCTCACATATAACGTACACACACACAAACAGTAATTGCTCATTTTGGATGTCTACAGAAAACCCCCTAAAATGAATGAAGTGGAGCACAAATCATTCAGCTTTAATTGGAACTGGATCCATTTTATTGAAGGAGAAATTAGCAGTGTAACTGCAGAACTGCAAACATGACAGCCTCTCAACTTTAAAAATCAGTCTCTTCCATCATTTGGAGTTTCGTTTTTTGCGTCGTCCCAGTGTGACGAGCCATGAACCGCAGCTTGTACACCATACGTTATCATAAGGTAAGAACAAAAAAATGCAGTCATTCTTTAGCTAAGGAGTGAAGCATATAAACATTACAAACCTGTGTGGTAAAACTTCCCAGAGAAGCCAAGATTGAAGGTGAAGTTGGAGATCTGGGAACGCAGTTGTGTCTGAATATCAAGGAGAGCCTGTAGAAAGAAAGAAAGAAAGATGAGTCGAAGAACTACACAGCACAATACATCAGGTTTGTCTCTCCCCAGCCCACACTTGCACAGACAAACACCTGATCTGAGTGATTCTTATGTCTCTCTCTTGTATATTATAGTGAACTCTTATTCACCAGAGAGCAAACTCCTGATGGCACCAGTCACCAAAATGTGACTGGTGCAGCGAGTCGTTTTTCAGTTTTTTCTTATACTTGTTCTAGTGTCTGTGTCTGTCCTTAAAGTTACCTCCCTCCACCCCTGGTTTCAATACTTGAATCAGGATTTTCTCCACTTATTTAATGACTTCATTAGTTTACTGGCCTTTAAACAAAGACTCTGTAATGAGTGTTAACTAAAGAGAGTTGCAGAGTCACACACACCAACAGTAATGCGAGTTAATGAAGGTCAGTGCATTAGTAGCCTCTGGAGGGTGGGCTAATAACCCCCCCACACACACTCCTCCCTTCTCATCATTCTTTCCATCCATCCCTAACATTACCCCTCTCCCTCCCTCCTCTCCAGCAGCCTCCTCTCTTTTTGATTCCCCCTCTGCACTTCCTTCTTCCTACTTCTGAGAACCTGCGGTCGCCTTGCCCGCCCCCTGTCTTGCAACCCCCTCCCTCTTCTGTGAACCTCCATCTCTCCCTCGCTTGCTCCGTGAAAATGTCACATTCTCAGGAGATGGGGCTGTTCTAATTTGAAAAGAAGGCTGAAGCAGCATGCAGGAAAGATCGCTCGCTTTCTTTCTTTCTACTTCTCTCCCCTTGCTCTTTCCCGTACAATCTCCCAACCCCATCTTATCGCTCTCTATGCTCTTCTCACTGTTTGCTCTCGCACACATATTATGTTTATTTAAAAATATCATTACACTCCGTGTGTATTTCAATCTGCTTGTTACCAGTCCTTGTCATGGTGCTTTTAATCGATCCCTACGAAGCATCCATGATTTACAAGACCTGAGCAGTTGAGTAAGGAATCAGCTTCACCTCTCTCTCTCTCTCTCTCTCTCTTTTCTCCACCTCTGTCTCCATAACTAACAAATATACAGACACATGCACAGAGTCTTCATTATCTCTAATCTAATGGTGTTGAAGATGGCTGCATGCTGACAGATGTGCACAGCTCCCTAATCTGATCCCCTGTCTCCTCTGTTATGACATCCTCTACATCTTACACACACAAACACACTCTCTCACACACACGCACACACACACACACACACACAAGCATGCATGTGGATACAAAGACGTATGAATTAAAATGAAGTTTGCAGCTGAGTGCTTTGCATTATAACTCAATACACACTCCCTGATGCACCTGGTGGAGAGGCATTATTAACGCGTGTGTTGGTATCTGTGAAAGTTGGCATAGGTGTGGGTCCAAGTGTGCAGTGTATTAGCTTAAACACCTCATTTGTATTCTGCTACCTAACATCCAAAGCCCGAACGCAGAAGAAGAGTCAGGCGGGAATCTTTAGCGATACCACGGAGCTGCCGCTTTTGCATGTTTTTCTTCTGGCATCACAGGCAACATTCTACCGCCTGGATTTCTGACACTACGAGCAATTCAGATATTCTGTCATTTGATCGAAGGACTTCACCTGATAAGCCATGGTAATTTAAAACCAGGCAACCAAAAAAGCAGAACATAGTGTTTTGAAAGCGATAAGTTGAACTGACCATTTATCGGCAGCTTTCTCTCAAATTGTACAGATCAGAGACCAACAACGTTTTCTGTTCCAGAATTTCACCATATACTATGGTATTTGAAAAGGACACACAAGCTGCAGGTTATATAGCTACCATTTAAATATGAGTATAGAAAGGTACATTTTCAGACAGTCATTCAGGAATTCATTACACTTAGTTATTTACCTCAAAAACAACATCAATATTTGTTTGGAAATTGGAAAAGAAAGTCACACAGAGGGTGTCCCACTTTAACACAGCTGACTATTTACGGCATGTTAGATCGTTGATCCCAGTTAATCTAATGTTAGAAAGGTGTATAGAAAGCTATTCAGCCACAAAGATATAAAGCAGACATCAGGACCTCTCAGATTTAGTAGCGCAAACTCAATATGTTATCTTGCCTACTCGGTGTGAGCGATTCTCCAGACAATAGCGTTACAGCTTCCTTGTAAGTTATTGTTTCAGGCAATAGGGTTTCATAGGCTGCAGCCATAGCACAGGATTTTCAGATAAAAATGATCTGCATCCAGATAAGTGTTCAAGCCCAATTGCAGAGGTAATCTGTGTCCACACAGACTGTGTCACATGACCACTTAGGTGCACTGGCCATGCGCATTCCAGTGTCAACAGGAAGTAAGAGCAAGGATTTCTGTTACGAGACAGGCAACGAGGTAGCCTGGGTAAACTCAGCCAAGTCTGGCAGCGACTTAACTTCGCTCTTTGGACACGTCTGGCAAGGAAACCAACACACAAAACTGAGGTCTACGATATGAGACCACTAATATCGATCACCATCAGGAAAATAATGAACTGTAAGTGAAATATGAACCCAGAAATTAAAAAGGAGTTGACATCTAGGACAGAAACATATGTCAGAACCATGACTTGCCGCTTTTTTTTCCTGTTGGTAACAGCAGCAGATCTAGGATACCGGATACTGAGCCCAAGGCTGAACATATGGTTTAAAAATGGGCAAAAAAAACTACCTCACAAGAAAGACGGTGGCTTTAGATTAACAGTAGTCGGGACTATGTAGCATGTGAGATCTTGACAAGCCTAGTGATGAAGGTAAACACACACTGGGATTAGCCATCAGTAATAGCCTTTTTATGGGCTATTTATGTGTCCAATCCCACAGCTGCCTAGTGTCAGAAGTACTGCCAGTATGTTTCTATGTGAAGGCGACAGCATGTGAGTGTAAATTTGTATGTCCCTGCGTGTGTGTGGGATAAGAAGTGGAAGAAGTGCCAGCTAGATGTTGGGTTTCAAACAGATGGGAGACAGGCATCTGGGCAGCTGGCATTCACTGCCTTTTACACACCCTCTACACCATCCACCTCTCCTCCCTATCCCCATTCTGTCATTCTTGCCTTTGTTTTCTTTTCTCTTTTCAGCATTAAGCCAGGCTAGGAGACCTGAAATAACAAAAGTGATGATGTGAAATGTGAAGAACTAATTCGTACAAGGGATTTTATACGGACAGATGGTAAGGTAGGTTTAGAGGAACAAGGAAATTAGGCATGTTCAAGAGGGTTTAAACCGTGTATAAAAGCAGGTCACAGTTTTTGAATTCTACAGGACTGTCTGTATTTATGTGTGCATGTATGAACACGAGACCAATAACTTTAACTGGGTCAGGCACAGGGTTGGGAGTAACGCCTTACAAAAGTAACAACAGAGTAATACGTTCATTTTTGTGGTAACAACGTAATATCATTTTTGTAAAATAATACTTTTACAACAACATGTAAATTCATGTCACTGAAATGACAGAAAAAAAATAAAGTAGTCCTTGTTTTGGTTGCGTGCCACTGCAGATATGAGGCTCATATGGCTTAGATCACGGATAGAGGCAGAATGTGTTGCTGCGTCCATGTGAAACGATGTCACTGATCATTTCTCACATCTCTAACCAAGTAGTTATTATTGCAAAAAACTCAACCAAAGTGCCTTCTAAAATAGACGTAACCTATTACTTTTAAACACAAGTAAAAAATAATATGTATAATATACTGTATATATATCCGTCACTGGTCAGGTATCTTTATTTGGCGAGCAGAAGAAGCAGGTTGCCAGTTGATGCCAGTCTTTGCTTACACTTTCCTTTTGTGTCTCAATTCCATCCATGCTTGTCACATTTGAGTCAGCACAGCTTTTGGAGCATTTTTACAAAATCATCTCTTCACTTGCGTTTACAGATCCAAGGTACTTGTGATTGCTTTGGCATTGCTATGCTTACAATAAATTCTACTTTGGCAGCTCTTCAAGGGTTTTGAGCCTCAGTGATTGCGAAGACCGCAAAACCGGTCTCGTTTTTGTGAAATGAAAACGAGTGCCTCATTTTCAGATTTAATTTGGAGTACAAACCTAGGAGTGCCTACAAAAACGTTATTGAGACAATTCTCTTTTTGACAGATGTTTTCTTTAGGTTATTCGTTACAGTGACACTACAATGCAATATCATTTTAACTCAACTTTGGGGGTTAGGGTTAGGGTTACTCAACTCAACTCAACTCAACTTTTCCTACCCTGCAGGGATGACTATGATATAATTTCACTTGTTCAGATCAGATGAGACAAGCACATATCAGGAAGCACCATGCTGAAAGTAATATCCTCTCCTCCTCTGCCATCCTATAGATAGGTTATTCCATTCTTATTCTATTCTTCTTTCCTACCTGCAACTGTCATGTAAAAAAAAACCACACACACCAGTGCAGCCTCCAAGCATGAGAATGATGACTACAGATGAGTACAGTTTACAATTTAAAATAACGGGAAGCTTCTCTGTCACCTTTCTAAAGAGCCACCACTCTCAACCTAGCACTAATTACTTAATACCCATACCATATTAAGAGTGCCAGCCTTTGCCATGTGAATTATGCCGTGTGACAAATTAAAAGAAGGAGACTGCGTAGCTATTTCTCTCGTGACAAAACGTCTTTTTCTTCTTTTCTCCAATTACTGCGAGACGCAGCTGTTTGTATCTTTCCTTCATTACTTTGGTAATAGCATTCAGCAAAGTAATAAACAGATATGGAGTGAGCTCAGTTCCATTGACTTAATATACATCATAATATATTAAGCTTAAAGTTTAACTCTAAGTACACTGCACAATAAACACTGCTCAATCCCAAAAAACATTCAGTGAAGTCAGAATGTTGCCATTATACAAGTTATAAACCAAGGTGATCACCAAAAGACGAAAAAAGCTTTAGCCAGGACATTAATGCTGAAGTGCCATCATACAATTCTGGATGAAAATAACTACCTTGTAGGTGGATACAATATTAAACAAGCTTTGCTGTATGTTCCCTACTCAAGGCAAAATAGCATATAATAGCTTATTACATGAAAGTAGTGATTATTTGACTTGCCAAATTGCAATTGAGTTTCTTTGAGTTTCCAAATTATTATGGTATACGGGATGGACTGCCACAATATTAAAAATGCAAGTGTGGGGAATTTCCTCCAAAATGACGACAAAAACATAACAAGACAATCTAACTTGAGCTTTCACAAATATGTAGGGAGAATTTGCACTTAACGTGTACGTAACACATGCATATGCATATGCATGTGCTATTTCACCTTAGATGACACCACTTAGGAAAACACCACAGGAAGGAGAAGAATACAAATGGGTTGAGCGAGAGAGGGGTTTGGGAAGGAATACAAATAGGCCGGAGATAGTGACCAATGACTCAACCAAGGAGGGGTGAGGTGGAAGGTGAGCGGAGGAGGAAGACAGGGAGAATGACGGTGGCAATGAAGAGGGATCTGAGACCACTTCATGACCACTTCAAGCCGGAGGAGAGGAGCAAACCTACACACAAATTAAAAAACACAAGCACCAACGCAAGCACGTCATTGATGGGAGTTTTTGACAGGCATCATCCCTCATTTTGAAAAATGCCATCCGTTGGGTGCCTCCCTGTGAATCATTTTAATAGAGGAAATACAGCTGTGTGTGTGTGTGTGTGTGTGTGTGTGTCAGTATGCGTGCAGACACGAGATGGTGTAGGTATTGTTTGTCACCAGATGAACTCATAGGGTGAGTCTAATGAAGAGTGCAGAGAGAAGGAGGGTGGCATTTTAATTGGCCTCACTCTCTCCCGCTCTCTGGATCTCTCTCTTCTCCTCTCAGCAAGAACAGGAGATTGAATGTAGGCTTTTTAGAAGTAAGAGGGGATTTATAACTGAGGCAGTGTAAGTGCCTTGTCTTACTAATTAGTAAATAACACATCCTGTTACATACGTTGACGCAGTGTTGCACATATGCTATGCTTGAAGCATGATAGGATAGGAGAGATTCTGTGAATCTTTGACATGAAAGCACATCTTTTCAGCTGTCACCTTCACTCACGGTGAAAGTACAGTACATTTGACACGTGGTCATCTAATATGAGTCATCCTTTCAACAGCTTTTCACTGATGATTTGCTGGAGGGGAAAGACTCTCTGAAAACTCACTACCTAGAAACTAAACAGTCCCTGCATCACGACAAAGGACACTATTAAGGAAAGAAGAGTAAAATGATGTGGTTTTGATGCCCATGCACATAAATCAAGCCCTCTTCAAACTGTAATCTGAAAACTCTAAATGAGGCTCTTCATTTCTGAGTGCAGGGCTGTTGCAAATCACCATGTTCCTGCTCCTGCACCTTCCCCATTCCCCTTGAGCATTTTGTTTCTCAGAAATCACAACGTTTGCTGCCAGCACCCCCAAACACCATACTCCAAACTTCCCTCTTCTCACCCTCAAAATCCAAATCCTTTCCTCTCTGTGATTGCCCACTGTCCTGGAGGAGAAGAAATATGAAGGGGAAATATGGAGGTGTTAGTGTGTCAAATGGCATCACTCTCTTTTAATGCCCCTCTCTCGATATGTCTCTCCATCTGGGCCTCTTTGCCACACTTCCATCCACATCTCCCTGTCCTTCTGTTATGGCACTGGTTCACCCTCATGTATATTTATGCCATGAAGCAGAAGAGTCAGACAGACTTAAAATGAAAACTCAAACGAGAGAGTAGATGTGTGCTCATTTTGTGAACCCGCATGTGCACGGGTGAGTGTGAATTGTGTGAGCGTGTGAATATGCACTCTTTTATCCTTTTTGGATACAAGTAAGTGTATTCAAATGCAAGGATGGAATTGCTCTCCACTTGACCACCCGCCACACTCCTGTTCTCTCAGCTTCACTTTCAGCCACAGACAGGCTGTGTGGTCGTTTTTGTCACTGTCTCATGGGACAGGTGTCAGCCACTGATGGAAAGTGACATTCTAATCTAAAGTGCTGAATCAGAAAACACACACAAACACACACAAACATGTACATCCCGTGACTACGGTGACACGGGCAGATGCCACTGGTCTCAGCTCATGCATGTCACCACACAGCAGGATGGCCTGATTGAAGCTGCAGTGGGAGAATGTAACCAAAGATCGTTCTTCTTCCCTCTTATAAGAAATGTTGAAATGTTTACATGCATATGAGTGGGTGCACATACGCCTGTGTTAAGTGTACGTGTGTGTATGTGTGTGTGTGTGCATGTTTGCTCCTGCAAGTGTGTGTTGAAACAATGGATGTCTTGAGAGGCGGGCTGCACGGCTGACTCTCCTTTAGTTTCTCTAAGAGGAGGAACGTGGGAAAAGAGAAATAAGTGCATTCATCTTTTCACTGGCTCATTCACAACCTCTTTCTCTCTCTCAGCCTCCCTTTTCTCTCTCTTCCACCTCACTTCTTTGCTCCCTTAAATGGCCTCTTTACTTCTGGCTAAAGCTCCATTTGAGGTAAACACTCTTTCGCACACATATCACAACACATATGCATTTGGCAAACAACACATAGACATTACACACACCCACACACACACAAAAGCTGTCTGAAATGCCCCTTCATGGCGACAACCCTTCAAACTACACTACTTTACTTTTTTTTTATTTACTGTGCAAAAAGTAAACACATTTTATTGTCATCACGCACACGCACACCTTCACTTGGTGTTATCACAATACTATAAGTAAGACTTTGATGCAAGACTCAAATTAATATTTGAGGCCACTACATTCAGAAAATGAATGAAACAACAGGTGACCATGAACGGCAGAGAAACTTGCCCTCAATACATTTTATCAGTTTTTACTAATCAGAAATCCTCCGACAAGGAGGGAGAGTGCTTTATTGCACTCGTGTAACGTGCAGGCTTCTAAATCACTATGAACTGCCAGCTGTTTTATTCATGAATTTCATGATCAACAATATAGTTCTATGCTCAGTTCAGGTCAGAGCTTTATTGTCCCTCAAGGGGAAATTGGTTAATTCATGTTATGTGTCTTGGGTCACACGGCGGATTTGTGGCGAGCACTGTTGCCTTGCAGCGAAAAAGACCTAGGTTTGTGACCTGGTCTGACTGAGGGCCATTCTGCATGGAGTTTTAATTGGACACTCTAAATTGATCATAGCTGTGAATGTGAGAGAAGATGTTTAAAGCTTTAAGATTGTATGCTGTCCTGTGAGAGTATATGCCTCAATTGTTAAAATTATTATTATATATTATTAATATATTACATATAATACAGCATTTCATAAGATTTTATAGTGTGCCTATGTGGCAGACATCTGTGCTCTACTGTGTGCATGAATGTGCATGAATTATTACTGAAAAAATATACATGTCATTGATTATCAATACTGACTGGAGCATTCCTAAGTGTTCAGAGAAGCTCAGAACAAAGCAGAGCAGTGATATAATAAAAGTCAGAATATGAGGAATATGATTCTCCCTACCCCATACTCTCTCTAAAGCACAACATCACACACCCATCACTCCCAGTACCTTCACATCCTTGGCGTTCATGCGTGTCCCTTCCTTCCCGACGAAAATGTCATCTATATCCACCAGTATGTGCCGGTCCAGACCCAAGGTAAGCTTCCTGTCAGTGAGGTAGGAGATGGCATCCACCAAGATGAGTCTGTGGAGCCAGTAGCCCAATCCCTGACCAAATAGTACCCTCCGTACCCCATCAAACAGTCCCATGTCCTGAACCACGGTGGCTTGGAGGCCTAAACTGAAGCCCAGCCCTGGATTATCACCGCTCCCTGCCCCAGCTCCCTCCTTGGACCTTGCATGCAGCACAGCCTGGTACGTCGAGTGATTGGAGGAGAAGGACGTCCATTCCTCCCCAGGTAAGGCCCCTCGATCCATGCCAGGCTTTGTAATGTGGAGGAGGGGAGAGCTAGACACCACACAGCAGTCCCAGAGTGCCTGGTTTGTCCGTAACACCAGCGGGAGACCTCTGAGTTTAAGAAGAGGTGGGGAGTTCTCAGTGGAGCGGTAGAAACCTATGATGCCCACTCTAAACTCGGTACAATATTGATGTAACAGCTGTCTGTTCCATGTGTCTGCATGTGCATACTTTAACAGATTCTCATAAATGATGAGTGAATATCGTCCACGGCCCTTTTCTGTCAGTGGCGGAAGGTCGCCCTTCCCCGAGGCAATCTCCATGCGGAACTGGAAATGTGCTGACTCCAATATAGCTACAATGTCCTGACCCAGCTGTGAGTACTGGGACTCCACCATTACCAGAACAACTGGATCAGTGTGGACATGTGTGTGAGGGGGGTTAGGTGGGTATGGGTAAGGGAGTTGGCGATACGGAGACATGGAGAGGGGCTGGGAGCACGCAGGTTCAGGAGATTGTCCAAGCTGCATGGAAGGAGAGGAGTTCGTAAAGAGAAAGTAAGCAGAGAGGAGGAGGGAGAGGAGACAGCAGGAGGCCAGCAGGAGCAAGAGCCGGCGTAAGTGGCGACGAAATCGCACGGCCACCGTCATCGCAAACTGGTGAGGTGCTTTGCGTAGGAGTAGGAGATGTCTTTTTTTAGTATGAGGAAGCCGAGCAACAGTGTCTGTACAGGTTCCCGGAGGTTGACAAGCCCAAAGGGTCTATGTCTCGGAGAAAGCAGCAAAGCCACTCAGGAGGGTGTCATGTCACCATGGCAGATGGAGAGGAAAGCTGCGCCGGATGTCGGGGAACAAAGGTCTTCATTGAGGTTACGCAGTCGACTCTTTTCCCAATTCACCCACAGGGATCACTTGAAGATATGGAGCGAGTGATGATTAATGTCTGCAGATAAAGAGAACAAGGAGAAAAGAAAGAGTGAAACCTGTTGGTTGTTGGGCGAGGTTGAATAGTATACATTTGTTCTCTGCATGTACGCTTGTGTGCGTGTGTGTGCGCGTGTGTGTGTCTAGGTTGTACCACCCTGGGGAACCTAAGGGCGCAGCTGGTAACTACAGAGATGATTGAAAACAAGTTGCATCCTTGGGGCTTATCCAACCTCTGGCACACACAAACAAATACACACAATCTCACACACACACACAGTGACATCACAGTTAAAAGCACAAACACAACGCAAAAGTCAATCCACACAAATAAACAACAGCTGGTTGTGCGTTCATATGGCAATGTGCAGAGATAGATGGGAGCTCAGCTCATCAGTGCCATAAAGCTCTACAAAGAATTACTCTAATTGTGCCATATTCTGTGCACTTCTGTTCAATTTCTGAGCCTATTCAGCTGTAATACCACTAAATTAGAGTTGGAATCCTTTTGCCAGGAGCACTAATCTAGGGAGAGCCCAGGACAGTACAGAGGAAACAGCAAGTGAGAGAAAACTACAAGACTGAAAGCGACAGATAGAAAGAGTACAGAGAGGAACAAAATACAATGAATTACAGAACGGAAGAGCCAAAAAAGACCAGGATTAGCATCTTAATGTATGTGCCGGGAGTGAGGAAGAAGAAAAGATCCTACAGCATCCCTCTCTCTCTCTGTGCCTCTCTCTGTGCCACTATGACCCTTCTGTCTCGCTCCATTTTCTTACTACATCATAATGTTTTTTCATTATGTCTGTTTAAATATCAATTATTTTCCTCACATTCTCCATCCTTCTCTCCTTGTCCCTCGCCTTTGGAGAACACAAGCAAAGAGAAGGTCATAGTGATGGAACTTCAGTCATATTCCATAAATGCGCTAATGGAAAATGAGTAGGAGGAGGAAACTGGCTCTTAGCAATTTCATTCATACCTGTTGAAACACAAATGCAGTATAAAACGCATGCCATCGTGATTGGTACCGTGATAAGAAAGCAAACTGCTAAATACCTTCTGATGTGATTTTACTTGTTCTATTGCACAATAAAACAACGTGAAGAGTTTTGTCTCATGTGCCCAGAAGATTTTCACGCACTGCCTCATAAAAGGTTGTAAAAGGGGTTTAGAGGGATTGATACAATTTTTAGCCAAGAAAAGAATAATTAAATACTGCATCTGGCAGACAAGAAGAGTGTTGGTTGAACCTGTTGTGCCACAGGAGGGCGCTGGCACTGATTAAACGAGATTTCACAGTTTTGCCTTTTACTAAAATAACTAGTATTATTAATCAGCTAGTCTTGTGTCAAGATTTTTTTTTGTAAAACGTGAAAAAAGTTGTGGAACCATGAAAGCTTCAAATCCAAATATAAAAATAAAGATATAAAATCAGCAGTTCAATGTCATTGTTATGTTTTTGTTTGTTTGCTTTTGTCCACGGTAGCCTAAGTGTTATTTCTGTCTGCTAATTGTTTCTGTGTTAAAAAAAATAAAATAATAAAATATATATATATATATATATATATACCCGCTTAAAATTAGGTTAAGAAGTATCCTGGTGTTAACCATGGGATAAACGTTTCAACGTTTCATAAACGTGGGATAAAAGAAAACTGTTTCGTTAAACCGCCGGTGAAAATGCACACGAGCAGCAGATGATTACAGATAGTTTAACATCCTTGTGCCGCTAAAGTTTACGTTACGGAGGAAAAACACCGACTCGACCACTTACCGTTAACCGAGGATGAGGCGCCGCCGCGCGCGCAAGAGGCGTGACAGGAGAGCGGTGGATGTGACGCTGCTTCGGGTGGGTCCGGGGCTCCGGTCTCGGTGGCGCGCCACTCCCGTGTGTTTTGGATGCTGAAGCTCTGTTCCATCTCTCTCTCCCTCCCTCTCTCTCTCCCTCTCTCTATTAGAGAGACAGGGGCGGCCAGGCGGAATGATCCGCTCTCCTCCCCCCTTTCACCATTCTTCCCTTCTCTACTCCAGTCGCCCCCCCGCTGTCTTCTACCTCCCTCCCTCCCTCTCTCTCTCTCTCTCCCCCTCAAAATCCACTTGTCCCTTTATCTCTGCTCTTTAAGGTGGAGATTTAGCGGCGAGTGAACGGAGGAGCACCGGTATCAGGATGCCTGATAACGAACCGCCGCCGTGCGTAAACGCACCGATTTAAGAGTGCCTACACAAGTGGAGGCGATCGAGGGAGAGGGAGGGAGAGACGAGGAGAGACAGAAGAGGGTGGAAGGGGGGGCGTTTCGGTTTGACTGACACAAACAGCCTTTTTGCCTGGCATCAGTGATCACGGGCCGGTAAAAGCTTAGGGACCGTTAGTTGTTGTTAGCCGGATGAGGGTACGCACTGGTACAAGTTAATGGTGCGCCTTGCTGATTCACTCCAGCTCCTTGCTTGCACATGTTTTTCTGTGCTCAAGAATATAAAGAGGACGAGGAGGAGGATGAGGAGGAACACTGAAACTGGTGGTGGTTTAAAAATACCAGTAATGACAATGAATACAACACATTTCAGACTCTGCCTGCATCAGCCTGTCAATCACAGTGTTTTAACTTGATTAGATGTTCCCCTTTATGCCTTGCAACTACTTCATCAATCTCCATAACCTATTTGCACTGACACATACTCACTCACACACATCTTATTGGAGCTGGTGGGCCTCTCATTCACATTGTAATGGCCCTACAATGGAGCTTATTTCGTGTGTGTGTGTGTTAAAGAGAAAAACTATGAAGAAACCAAACAAACCACAGAGAGAAGACCAACACACAGGTGTGCTCTATGCCCATGGCAGGTTCTGTTGATAATGCATATGCATACCTACATATGAACATAATGACCACAGAGCAAAAAAAAAGAAAACCGCATTTGCATACTGTATGACCCTTTTAGTTATACTGCACTTAGTGTGAGGAATTTAAACATTCCTAGGGCATATTCTGACTGGAAATGTCCTTATTTGCAGCACTTGGTGGAATGACTAAGCAGCGGTGCTGAGAAACAGAGCTTCAGTGAAATCTATAAAAGCCAGAATATTGTACCTTAAAGAATGGAATCCACAGATAATGAAGGTTTGAATTGGAGTGGGATTGTGTTTGTATGTAAATCAGTGTCAGTGGGTGAGGTGTAATTATAGAGACTGTTCACCCATTTCCTCCAAATTACAAGCTAAGAACCACTTCTGCTGGAAACAATAAGCCAGAAATAAAAAAACTAGACAGCTGCGCATAGGCTTCAATAAAGTTTTCAGTGCGTATGCATGCGTGTGTGCGCTAATTGCAAAGGTACACCACAAGTACTGAAGCAGGTGTTTGCCACAGGTGTATCTGCCTTTACAAACATTTGTGAAATAAATGAGTCAGTTCACTAAACTGTTAGTGAGGCACTGTAAAAGGATGTTGTCTTTTCATCAAGTCAGTTTGGAGTGATGTTAAGCACGCTGCTATTGGCCTCTGGAGCAGTGGAAATGTGTTTTGAGGCGAGACGAATCACACATCTCTATCTGCCAGCCTAATGGACAAGAACTGCTTCTGGCCAATGCCAGGAGAATGTTACCTGCTTGACTTCATTGGGCCAGCAGTAACATGGAGGAGGGATAATGAGGTATGAGGTTGTTTATCTGGTGTGGTCGTTGTTTATCTTGGCCTGGTTTAAACTGGACGCATGGCACGTTGTGATCGTGATCGTGTGTGTGTGTGTGCACTGTAGTTTCTGATTTATCGCATGATTTTGATGGACAAAGAGAGAGGATCTGGCCTTCACCTGATATAATTCTAAGCTATGTAGGGGTCTCCTGTAGATTTAGGCTCCACCTTCTCCACATACTGCTGCTAAAATATAGTTTCCAAAATATAATGTGTATGTTTTTTCATGTGTTCAGATTTAGCCCCGACAATAAAACTACTTTGGTGTCAGTTGTACGTTATATTGCTGTCTTTTCTCAATCTTTTCTCTGTCTATATTTACTGGGAACCCGTCACACATGAAAATAGGTGAGACTCCGAAACTGCATTGTGAACACCCTTAAGCTGATAACACACACCATGCATCAGGGAAATCTTAATATTTCAGCTTAACAAGACATTCTGAACAATTCTATGCCTCATGAGTTGTGGGAACAATTTGAGGAAGGCCCTTTTGTGTTCCAGGATAATAGTGACCCAGTGCACAAGGTCCATAAAGGCATGGTGAGGTGATTTTGGTGTGGGAAGACTTGAGTGGCTGACTTCAAGCCCATTGAACACCTTTTGGATGAACCAGAACGGAGGCTCTCTCGTCCATGATCAGTGTCTGACCTTATAAAATGCTCGAATGGATGAATGGGCCAAAATTCCCACAGACACACTCTAAAATTGTGAAGAGAGCTTAAACTCTTCCCAGAAGATTGGAAGCTGTAATAGCTGCAACTCCTTATTATTGCATGTAGATTTAGAGTCCGATGCCATAAAAGCTCCTGAAGGTGTAGGTGGTCCATTATTTCTGTTCATATAGTGTAATTTTGGAGACTCTCATTGTGACAACCAACTGAACGATATTGTCTGAGAAAGCTATGGGCGTATGAGTGTACACACGCTGTAATACATTCACAAAAGCAGTATATAAAACTCATGTACTGTCAGAAAGGCGGTGGTGCAAATACACGAAGCGCACACACAAGTGCGGAGACACAAGCAAGCCCATATTAGACACACACACACACACACAGATGTTCACACAGGCACACAACGTGAGCGTACACACAACAAAGGACAGGAGATGTGAGAAAGTGTCAGAGCTGCCATGTTCAACTAGCACCCTGACTGTTAAACAGAGGAGAGCATGAGACAAATGAGGGGGAGCAAGAGAGAGGCACAGAGTGGGAGATGGAAAATGCTTGTTGTCTTCATCAGAGGCTTTTGTTAAGTGAGAGATAAGAGAGGAGGAGCGACCGATTCCCCCTCTACTCTCTCCCTGTTGAGAGCTAAATGGTGGCTTTGTGAGTCTAGGGGCCTAAAGAGAGCAAATGGAGCTCGAGTGTAAAAACAGGAAAAGACATTATCATCACGATGCATTGCATCATCCCAGGAGTCAGGGCACTGTTCACAGTTCCTCTCTAATTAAAAACAAAACACTGGACAGACTGTTAGGTACTCGTACTGCATAGCACAGACAGTGATACGCTCCTCTCCTGGCTGCTTCCACAAAGGTCTCTTGCTTAAACCAGCAGCTCTCGAAGATGCATCAGCTCTTTGCCTCCAACGGTGTAGACAACAGCGTGGTCGGGCTTTGCTAAGGTGTGCTGGCTGCTTGATGCTGTTGCTATTTTAATGATTCCTGCTCCTACCCACTCCCGACCCCTCCCAATGCCTGGAAATGTTGATACATAGATGTTGTCTTAAGAGCTCGGAGGCTAAGTGAAAGCTGTCGCAACCCGCCCACCCCCACGCCTCGACCCCCCCATTTCTCATCCCCAAGCACATTAGAGGAAATATCTTTTGGCCAATCAATACAGTGCTAATGATTGATAGGGCAAGGATACTACATTCTCAGCAGTGCACACATGTATACACAGACGCACACAAACACACAAACAGACAGAGACATTTTCATCTTCCATCTTTAGAGTCTAGTGTATAGAATATCCTGACCAAAAATCAATCTATTACTGGAATGGTGCCAGTAGCAGGATTACTAAAGTGATATACTGCACACCAGCAGTAAATAATATCAACTCTCACGATGTGTCAGGATTGTCGGAATATTAAAAATGAGTTCAAAAATGTATCAAAGCGTCAAAGTTCAATCAAACACATGTGGTGTAGGATCGTAGTGGTACGTTTTTGGTACGTGTGTGTTTCTCTGTGTGACTCAATGAAAGACAGGATGTGGTTTGCCAGTGAGAGCATAGTTTTTTGTTTTGTTTTTTGACTTCTTCTGGAACACGATTGCCTCCACACAAACAGAACCACACATAAAGGTGCACACATACCCACAAGATCACGCCCAACGCTCACACATCTCGGTAAACAACCAGAGACTCCCACACTTTTACAAAACACAAACACTGGCAGGTTTGTTGTAGTGCACCTTAGTTTCATATCATTTTAACACGATACAAAAGGTGGCTGACACATCATATGGTACGAGGATTTCGAAGATAGAAAGTAGGAATGAGTGGGTAGAGAGAGGACGGAGGAGGATGTCAGAAAGCACAACAGTGATCAGATCACACAGCACTCAAGGGAGGGAGGGGGTAAAGTGATCTATCTGTGTCTCTCTCTGACCTTGTTCACTCTCGCCAAAAATCTGACTTACAACCCCAAACTGAATATGATACCGTCTCTCTGACTCCCCCTCTCTCTCTCTCTCTCTCTACCGCCATGCTCTCTCTCTGGTAATAAATCGTGCTGTAATTACCAGGCAGGATCAATAACAGCCACATCACTCCTCTCCTCTGCTCATCTCCCTCGTCTGCAACTGACACTAACGTGTTCATCCGTCGCTGTGTGCCACTTTTAAAGATCTGTCAGTGACAGATCACATCCTGTTTCGCCTGTACACACATGGAAACAACAGCAATGGAATCAACACCACAGGTGCACATTCAAAAACTGCAACAACAAAGACAGAACGGAGCTAGACGTGGACACTCACACAAACACAGGGAGGCTGGGTGGCAAAAGGAAGAGGACGTGGGTCTCATTTGCTACCAGACTCATCTCTTCAGCTGAGCTGATCAGCACAGAGTTACTGCTCTCTCCCAGAATAACTCACATGGCCACACGTCTAATGAAATGGGGACAACGATGAGCATCACATGAGCAGTCACACAGTGTGAACACGGCAAGTTTGTATCTGACAGGGAGAAATAGTGTGTCTTCTGCGTTTGTGTACATTGTGTGCGCTTACACGGTGTGTGTCTATGCACGTGTGTGGCTGTGTGTTCTGAGCATTATCATGTGAGTCATGACGCTTAAAGGAAAATTAAAAATATCCCAGATCGCAAGAGACAATTTTACACCTAAAAGTTGCTGACTTTTAATATTCACTCACATCCACACTTCCATGCTCATTTGTATGTGTGTGTGTGTGTGTGTGTGTGTGTGCATCTGCATGACAGTATAACTTTAATTTTGCAAAACTCTATTCACAACTTTAAACTTATATTTTTTAGTACAGGTATATACAGGTGCACCCATGGTAAATTGCTGTGGGAGTAAAACATGACACCTTATATGGACATCCTGTGGGTGTGTATTTATATTTAGGTCTCATCTTCTTATGTGTTGGTTATTAAAAAAGTTCATTTTATATCACATTTTTTGGTAGTGACACATAGTAGCAGTAATTGTGCAGAAGTCACAAAATAGACGTTTTTCACAAATTCAATCCGAATTTAAACATTTTGAGTACTTTTTTCTCATGTGTGTTTCTATAGTTGGTGAAAATTATATTTTTTTATCAGATTGTCTAGGTTGTGCTGAAAAAAGGATATAAGACACTCTATATTGCACATTCTCATAGCCTCTGTACATTTTAACATAGTGATGAAAAAAAGCAGCCTCAATGCTCTGTGTTCTAAGGGTTATCAACACCGCAATCACAACATTCTGATTGTGTTGAACTGCAAGATTTAGGGTTTAAATGTATTTGTTCATTTAATCTAACCAATTTCACCGGTAAGCCATGACGATGAGAGATGAATAAGGGGTTTGAAGTAATAAGAGGTCATACTTTACTGTTGTGCTTTGACTTTGGTGGAGTTGTGGAGTGGTGGCGGGCAGTGCACAGACAGGTGATGCCACAGGGACAAAACTCTGTTACTGATGCTTCAAACAAGGATGAGGTAGCAGGACAGGGCCGGGTTTGAAGTAACCTTTATGGCCACAGAAATGCTGGGACTGTCCTTGATGTTTAGAGGCTGCAGTCTCAGGATGATATAGGTGTGTTTGTGTCCTACTTTTTTTAAATTTAAAGGTGACATAGAATGCTTGTATCACACATATATGTTAGTTATGGAGGTCTACTTACATATATTATATTAGTTTTCATGGTTAAAAACCTACTAATCGCTGCAAACGAGCCGATCAAAATATCTCCTCACTGACGCTCTCGTCAGCCGTGCTGTTTCAGACCAAAACCACACCCCCAAAATGTGGACTGTGTTGTGATTGGCCAGCCAACGAGAGCTTTCCTACTGTCCTGTGATTGGCCAGGTACCTGAAAGTGACGTAATATTAGATAAGATAAGATTATATAAGATAGGCCAGCTCTCAGATACACAGCTCCCCCTCTGGCATGGTGGATGCTCTGCATCTCAGCAGCTACAACGAGAGTAGTTCTTCTTCTTCTGCGGTTGAATGTACACAACCGGATGTGCCCGGACTAGTGCCGCACCAGGAGGCGCTATAGTGGTGAGAGGAGTGGTGAGGATTTCTGATGACGACATCAAATTAAGGAAGTGCCGATCCGCTTCACAGAGCCCAGGAAAACAATACAACACTATTTTCTCAGCAGTGGCTGAACTGTTTGTTCTGAAACTTTAGGGTTTCATAAACGAGGTAATGACGCAGATGCACACACAAACGCTTTAATCTTATAAATAAAATATTTGCATGCAGGTAAAGCAAATAATGTGTCCATTTATTAGATACATGTTTATATTTTAACTCTCGTACCCTGAGAACTATGTTGGGACAAATCTACATGTCACAATTTAAATGTATTTACCAGATTTAGTGCAAAAAAAAATTAAAATCACTATTTTCTTTGTAACAACAATGGTGAAACAAAGTGGAAAAGTCCATGATCATCAGTATTAATATAACTGAACAAAATGACAGTCATGAATCATTTGTTGGCATTGCACATACATATGTGGAATAGTGCTGTCACTGTCTTATGTTGGGGGCTTTAATTTAAAAATCCTCTGATTTTGATATTTAATAGTTTTCCCATTTTTATGAATAATTTCTCTTGGTGTATAAAACAGCACATTAACCGTGGGGTTGCAGTCTATGCACTGATTTTGATTGAGTAGTCGTGACTTGTCAGGTTGCATCTGTTCTGGCTGACTGTGCCAATAAGGGCCACTTAAAAGTGAACCAGCAGACTGCAAGTGACACATTTTGCACTGCATTTGTAGTTTCATGCATCAAAATCAAGCATAAGCCAAGTAAGTTCACACTTCAGTTTGCAAAGATAGATGAATTCACAAAACAACAACTTGGCCATCTTCACCGGGGGCCTCTCACCATGGGAAACTGTGCGTAAATACTTATATAACGCCCTCTGTAGCATATCTCAGCTTAGTCTTGGAGACCACATCAAAAAGCCTGGGCAGGAAAGTGAAAGACGTGAGAGCTCAGGCACAGAAAATCAAACAATTAGGGTTAACAAGTGCCATTTTTGGGGGTGTAACATCTAGGCCAACATATTGGGCTACCGTTTTGTATGGTTTCAATAGCTAGTTAAATCTGGGCTTAGCTCTATATTGTTTAAAAAGCATAATAATCAAAATGGTAAGGGGATTTTTCAAATTAGAAGTATACCTTTATGTTACTATTTTATAACAATCAACCAATTTCTTGTTAGTATTTTTAATTCTCACATGGTTAAGATATGTGAAGCAAAAAAAAGATGACATTCGACAAAATACATTGAAAATGCAGGCGGAAAAGATAGATCATCTGTCTTGCCCAAAATGAAGGTGTACATCTGGACACAGATGTGCACACACACACAAACACATGGGATGAGACCTGCAGAGAGTGTTTGATTAACTGTTCTGTCAGAACCGAGAGCTCTCTGGGGCGGGAAGGGCAGCTGAGGGGAGGAACGGAGCAGGGGAGAGAATGAATTGGAAAGGGATGGAGGAGCATTAGGAGGGAGGCTGAGGTCTCTGGGGTCTCTGGAGGGAGGTCTCAAGGGTTTGAGGAGGGAAAGGTAGAGCCAACTGTTGCACGGATGTGTGTTGCTTTGCACAGTGTGTGTGTGTGTGTGTCCCTCTCCCATGATACTGCCACTGAACTCTCGTTGCAGACTATCTTCCTTGCAATCTATATGTAGAGCAGATTGGCCACTGCAGCACAGATACCGTTTATGTGTGTGCACGTGTGGCCCTTATTGCAATTATGTAGTGCAATAGAGTCAGAATGGATGACTGAATGTCCCTTTTTTCTCAACAAATAATAATTGCAGATGCGTCACAACGGACACGCACACAGTGCGACGCATCCATTTTCTCCAATTGGTCACAGGGCTTATTGTTCTAATGCCACAGATAGGTTTGAGATCAGGGTCCCCCTGCTCGACGACTGTGCTCATAATGACAGGCCTCACAACATTTCTAAAAAAAGAGTGGGGGACATCCACAAAGGAAACATATACTTTGTGAATAAAGATGCGGCTCCATGTTGTCAGGGTAGTTGCATGACTATGAGGTTTTACGTTTGGCAGCTGTAGAGCTCAGAAAGAGAAGGGAAGCTAATCTCTGGAAACCTGCAACAAGCAGAGAGCGAGATTAAGCGCATGCATGCATGCACTCACACCCACATATTAAACAACTTGGTGATAACTTGGTGTGGCCATCACCTACCTCTTGCTTCCTCTTTTTCTCCCTCTCCTTTCTTCCTCTCCAGTAGAGTGTTGTCTTGCACAAAATTACAAACCTCCAAAACACTTCACCCCACTTCATGTGCCGACCAGTATGGCCCTACATGGTTCTTCTAGTTGCTGAATGTTGCTCATGAAAGGGTATTGTTTGTCCACTTCAACTGAGATAGCCATGGAGTTGTAAATTACTGGTTACTACTTAGCTAACTAACACACCATTCAGGAGCTGGGCACAATAGATCCACAACACATTCATTCATCCATTCTTCCACTCCCGCCCTGCTGCTATTCAACGCGTTCACCCTCTTACTTTTTCCTCCCTCCCGCTATGCTAAGCTGTTTCTCTCCTTCCCCTTCTTTCTTCTGTGTTTCTCCCCCACAGTGTGTGAAGTGGGAAAAAATAGGTGCCAGTACTCCCCTTATCCATGTGAGGCATGCATGTCTGTCGGTACTACAAAATCGTTACACTAAAATATTACATTTCCGTCAATAAAACATATCACAAGAAACTCTAGAAACAAACATTACATTATCATGTGGTTGAGCGGGGGTGAGCATCATGTTGTGCACCCTGGGAAATGATTATTCAGGGATATAATAATGAATGCATTGGACAGCTAACCTAAACAAAAAGTACTATAAAAGGACCAGGACCAGGACTCCATCCATCCATTATCGACCGCTTTATCCTCTACCAGAGGATCGCGGGGGGGGTGCTACGCCAATCTCAGCTGACATAGGGCAATAGGCAGGGTACACCCTGGACAGTTTGCCAGTCTATCGCAGGGCCACACATAAACAACCATTCACTCTCACATTCACACCTACGTATTTACCTAATCCCCATATTGAATGTTTTTGGACTGTGCAAGGAAGCCGGAGAACCCAGAGAAAACACACACACACATGGGTAGAACATGCAAAGATGGATGGGGATACATGGGGATTTCCATGCAGAAAGGCCCTTGTTCCAACCGGGGCTTGTGGGTACTCTGTAGTGGACAGTACTGGCCCTTTTCAATCCACCATCACGTCCACCACTCCTGTTACTGATGTGGTTTAGCTTTTTGCAAGGGCTAGCAATTTCCCATGCCCCTGCCTGGTTGTAGATATGTTGTAATGGGTATTACACACACACACTATGACTTATACTGTGGTCATACGTTCCATGTCCACATGTCTGCAAAGGTTCGCTAGGGTGTTCGTGTTTTGTAAACCATCCATTTCCATGGTTGTGTATGTGAGTCCATGTGAACGATATGCGACAACTATACTTGCTCCCTGTAACACAGCGCTTTCCAGTACAGCAAGTGATGCACTCTTTTCTGGTCAAAAAAAAGAAGAAGATGGTAACCATGGACACCTACCTCAGGTTATGTGAGGAGGTCCACAAGAACCCACACATATGCGACTCAGCGCTCAAAGTTTTGAAGGACATTCAAATGAGGGCAAACCTCTGGTGGGAAAATTATTACTGTTACTGGAAATGAATGTGAGATCAACTACATGCATGGAGGCAGTTCTCTACGGACATGGAAGCATGTGTAGTATGTATGTTCCAGGCATTCATTCCTTCTCTCAAAGATGAATATTTTTCTTTAAATTTCTTTGACACAAATGTGTGCCATTGTTGTGTTTGCAAAGGGTCTGACACACACACAGGAATCCAGACTGCACCACCGAGACAAGCATCACTTCTGATTGGTCTTGACATTTCAACAATCTTTTCTGATTGGCTGTGGCACTTCCAGACCATGCATTTTCACTCCCTATCGGTTGGGACTGAAAACAGTGATAACCACACACAGAGACTCACATGAGCACACAAGCATGCATGCAAAGAACACCAGTGCTAACTGTCAGGTGCAATCACCTCAAAGTATGCTTTATGTCCATATAGCAGGTAAGAGCATGAACAGATGGGGAAGGAGCAGAGAGAGAGAGAGAGAGAGATGCCAAGTGGTGATTTATGGCCTGAAAAGACAGATTAAGTCCACTGCCTGCCTAACTGGCCCTGAAACAAGCTGAATTACAGCCCAGACCAGGAGGAGAGAAGAAGTAGGGAAATGGAGGAAGAATGAAACAGAAAGGTCAGTAGTATGGCAGAACTGAGAGAAAGTGTAGACGACAAGATGGAAGAGCAGATTGGTATCGAGGTACTGAAAATGAAAAGGTCAGAGGTAAAGAGGAAAAGATAGATTGAAGACTGCAGGGGGAAATGGAGATGGAGAGGACTGGGTCCAAAAAAGGATACACTAGAAGATGTGGATTTTGTCTTTGGCTTTTTGTTGAACTCTATGAAGCTTTATGAATCGTATCAGATTCTAATTCCTTGATATAAACTAAGGCCTGAGACTATTAGAGAGAGGAGAAGGGCAGGACACAAAGACAGAAGAGTTAAATCTGTCACATTCTGGAGAAAACTACTATTTTTGCAAACATTCAAACACAGTCAGGGACTGGTCTTGTGACACTGACTCACACAGCAAAATACATTAAAGCAACACAGACGCCATCACACAGTTGCAGCTGACTGAAGTATTCAAGGCAGTTTTTATGGACTGGTTATTCTGTTCCATGAGAGAACCACAGAGAATCATACGTGATTAAGCTTCAACAACGACTTATCTTGTCATACACATACAACTGCTGCTTGTTAGCTGCTGAGGGAGGAGCAGTGAACTTTCACTTTCAGCAGTGACTTTGGGTCTTAGTTGTGTGACACTCCTGTTGAGGTAAACACTATTTGTTACAATACATTAATGAATAATACTGGCAAACTGCACTCTGAGGCTCAGATTACCACTCCCTGTGGATTTCCCATTGCTGGAAAAAGCAGAGACATTGACTCAATGCCTTTATATTGAGTGTATTGATTGTGCAGGGTCAAATTCAAACTTCAGATGTCATTCTGCCAAAGGTGAGGCGGTACATTCTCTTACGTTTGATCGTTGAACACTGAAAAGGTCATGGCAGGGGCTTTGATATAGATACTGGATTAGAAACTCTATAAATACCTAGTAGACGAAGTGTTTCTTAGTCCTTTTTGGCCTTTCACAGCCCACTCCCCCCTTACACATGTTAACTAAACTAGCACAAACAAATGACAGAGACAAGGCTGTAAACCCACGCAACTACCTCTCACAAAGCATTCAATAAGAGCTGTTGACAAATGAAGTAGCTGTTCACCAATTGCCCTAGGTCCTGTTAATGTCTCTCAAGTTTATTAACTTACTGCTTTTATGGTTATCCTCTGCTGTATTTCTGCATGCAGACACACAAATACACACCTAGTGACACGTCTTGTTTCATTAAGCGTGAATGTGTTTATGTGCGCCTGTGTGTGAGTTATGTGACCAGTCGCTAATTGCAGACAAATAGCTTTGCCGCACACAATCATTCCTGTTTTTTTGATGTTTAATTTCACCAGTTGATTACCGGCGGAGTTTAGCACCGCCATTCCTCTTCCATCGCCACCAGGACGACTCATCCGTCTTCTCACACTCACTGTTGCGCATACATAATGAGCTTGCTCTGATGAACAGAGGGATGGATTTCATAAATCATGCTCTTGTTTGTAACAGCTTTCATCTCTATCCCCGTCTCTCTTTCCCATTCGATTAAAGCAGCAGAGCCCATTCTAAATGTTGAGTGCCCAGAGATATACAGTCCAAGTAAATTATTTCCTGTATAGTTTTTCGATTTGAAGGTATTTTGTTGCTCCTCTCCCAATATCCTCCTCAGCAGTCTGCCAAAATACACTCCATATGTTTAGATGGGCTTTTCACTCACACAGAGTCTCTTTCTTTGTTCACTTTCCAATAATAACTCCATAAAGAAATGGGACTATAGACAGCACAAGGACAGCACTGAGCCAGGGATGGACCTTTATACATGGTTTAGATTTGTGCACATATCAAAGTATATATTTTGTGTTGTTAAATGGTACACAGTAGGCTTCTGTTGTGTATTTGTTATGACACTGTACATCTGGTAAATAGAAACTCTCTCTCTCTCACACACACACACAAATGCTATATGGACAAAAAATGAAAAACGCAAGCGAAGCTTAGCATTGGGGTAATACAATTTTTATTACTCACTGCTCTCTATGATCGGAAAATAAATTCAGCAACCAAATTGATTTATTTGTTTTTATTTCTTGCTCTGTTGCTCAACCCCTCCTTGTCACAGATTGGAATTCTGATATAAACCCAAGAGATACACATTTTTACAACCCAATTTAAAGAAATGTTCAAACAGGCAGGGGGTGTGGAGTGGGTCTGTGTGCTAGTGTATTTAATTTAAGCTTAATTTTCTTTTGTGGCATGTTGTCTTTGAGCTGCACCCTCTGTGTTCTCTCCCCGGGTTAAGGAACCAGCTTGTTCTCTTGGGGTGTTTGTGTCTCTCCCTCCATCTCCACTACCAGCAGGTTCACTCTCATCAGCTAAATAAATTGCACCTTTCACTATTCCTATTAAAAGCACCCCCAGGCCTCACAGGTTCAGTTACACAGTATATCTGTGCACATGTGTGCATGACACTCTTTGTTGTGGCAGGAAATACAGAGAGTGAGTGGCTGTGTTTGTGTGCAGGCATGCGCCTTCACTCTTGTGTTCCAAATGATGTGGTAAGCGCGCCCTTGGCGCGAAGGAAATTGGTGTTCGATCCTTAGCAAGGCTAGTGTGCCTTCAGGCTAGCTATTAGCCTTGTGCTAAGCTAAAAACAATGCATATATGGGCTCAGGGTCAAGCAGAGGATCATTAACAGGCACTCAGCCTCTTCAATTATACAACAGGTGATGCATGGCAACATTGAAGGGATGCGTACATCAATTGTTCCTCAATAAAGCTCCGGTGACACACTCACTTACCAAGCGAGAGGTCAAGGGAAGTGCACTCCACTGAGAATATTCTGAGACAGAGAACTGACACTGCAGGCTATGATACTATAAGCCTGAATTCCTTGTATGATGTGTCGCTCTCATTTAGAGATAATGATAAGATCGAGACAGTGTGCTCTTTCAAGAGAGTTTTTGAAATGGATGAGGGAGCTCTGTGCTATTCAGAGATCACAGGCTTAAATACTGTATCTAGTGCTGCCTGTTACACGGGCTTTTCCTTTGTAATGGCTTCCCAGAAAAACACATATGTCACTAGATGGTACGAGGAATAAAGCAACATTCAGCTTTAATTCCAGGGCCACAATAAATCATGACGGAGGTAGGTATTGACCACCTTCTCCTATTCCAAGACTGCGGGATTTTTCTTTCTTGTAAACAAACAAAATAGAGCCTATGGTAAATACATGCATGTGCAGTGTCAAAGCTTGTGGCCACTGATGTTAATTCACCCCGACAGTGTGTGTTGTGAGCACTAATAGACTCTTCTGTGTGCTGGAAACTCCATGCGCAGCTGCGACTTTCTGTAAATCTCTCACCCAAATTTACCAACCTTATGATGTTCTCACTTGTGAAGTGATTTCTGTGTGTGTTTGTGCGCGTGCGCGTGTGCATGTGTGCGCAAGTGCACAGTTAGAGCTGGTTGTTCCAGTGATTCCCTTTTTGCTGACAGGAATGAACACACTATTGGGCCGGGAGAGCAGTGAGTCAAGACCGTGGAGGAAGCTTGTGGAAGAGAAGGAGAGAAAGAACGACAGGAGAGAAGAAGCACATCGGACACCACCTATTTATCACACTGACTCCCTCTGTCCACTGCCAAGGAAAGAGGGGGAGAAGAGGGAGAGGTGGGCCAGATAAAGACAGTGTGAATGAAGCAAGAGAAATGAAAACTAAGGTAGAAATAGAAAGAAAAATACAAGCTACTGGATCTGTATCTCAACTTTAAGGCCTCTCTTTATGCTCCAGCCCATCCCCACTAGCCCTAAGCCATCACCTCCAGCTGATTTGGTATAGCAGCAGAGGTTGAAAAGAATAGGAGGGGTTTGGGGGTGGGTTAGTGGTAAGGGGCTCCCCACAGAGACAGCTACTGTTACCAAGGAGGGAGTGAAGGAATGTGGATTTAAGAAAAGAAAAAAAAAAAAAAAAAAATCATCCAGTGGAACAAAATATCAAGATAGGGATTTTTACTTCCAATAAAAGCTTGATGATAAACTGGTCGATATCCTACAAAACGATGCGGTCTCCAGACACAAAATTATGCATTTAACTTCCATATCCAAACTCAGTCTTCACACCACATTGGGTGAGTGTTTGTGTGTGTGTGTGCGCCACAGGGCACACAGATTTTTATGCTCACAAACCAATTTGAGCCCTGAAATGAGATCTAAAGTACCGGCTCACCACGCTCTCATAATTAATTGAAAAGAACTAAAATAATGATATCTGAGGAGAGAAATTGATAGCCATGGTTTCTTTCTGACAGCTTGCTCATACTGAGCCCTGAAACACTTTTTTATTATTAAGTCAGAAAGAACAAAAGATTTCAAATCCCCATGGCTGCTCAGCATGCCCTGACTTTTTTGTCTGGTTAGACTATATTTGCTGCTATTGTCAGTCTATGGATAATGAGAGAGAGGGAGGAGAGGAGAGGAGAGGAGAAGGAACAGAGAGAGGAATGAAGAAGTGAGGCAATGTTGTTAGTTAGTCAGCAATGAGGCTCTGTTTGGAAATGTTTTGCTTGTTCCTTGTTATAGCTGTTGATTAGTTGTTTATGGGGAGAGAGAGAGAAAGAGAGAGAGAGGAATTGTTCTGTGGACAGTTGGACTAAGGCAAAGGTCCACACCACCAGTGGGGTGATAAATTGCTTGCCTAAGAAGAAGGGACACCTGTCAGCTAGTCCCTAACCAGACCAACACTACACAAGAGGAGAAAAACACATGTGGACTCACACACACACACTCACACACAAACACAACTCCTGTGCACAGATCTCTCACATCACACAGCACCACATTGGAATGATTGGAGGTAGCTGTCACCTTGAACTGTCAATTCTTTCATCCAGAACATGTACTGAGCTGCCAGAGTGCAAATTAAGTATTTGTTATGAACCTAACGGTCTGTGAGACTATGTGTGTCTGTGTGCAGTGGCATGCTTTAGTGTATATTTGTGTGTATCTATGAGCATTTATGTGTGAATGCCTTTTCACTGAGCTGGTCAGATATGTCAAACAGGTAAAAAAGCGGTGCAGAATGTGGTGTTGGTCTGTTGATCTGTGTAATGCTCACATGTAGTACATGCACGCACAGACTGGTGTGAACGTTGATTTACACAAATAGAGACTGGCGCGGATTCTAAATAGCTCATTTTCATTCAAAATAAATTAGCCACATCCAGCCCATGAAATCCCAACACCGTTTTCTGATCTGTTGTTTTTGTAACAGTGGTAACTATACGTCCCGGCCCCAGAAACACTGTATGAATAGAACTCAACTGGGTGTGAATAACACAATTAGAATATGTCGCTGTTGGATCACAGCTTCCATTTTTGACTTCTTTGAAAATACAGATATTGTTGTTGTTAATTGTTGTTGTATTTAAATCTGACTTTAAGTTTACGTTAACATGCACAGTTTAATGGAATTAAGGCTGTAGTCTGAGACTGAGTCAGGCAATCGGACAACTTGCAGAGTCTGAGTATACATGTGGACAATCGATTTATTGGCCTTGTATGTCTGACTCCATTTCCGTAGGTGACGCTCTCTATTTCATTATGGGTATTCAATTAGTTACTTGTTGACCTTTACATCACAGTAAAACAAACATTGATGGTGAGATGTTACAATGAGTTGGATCGTGCCATGGTCCTAAACCATAAATCTCTACGTCAGTCCAAACACCTTTGTGTTTGTTCTTTTCCAGCAACAGTACTGCAGTTTATACGTCGTCTCCTTCTACTTCCAGACTGGTTACAGACTGGGGAGAACATTTTGGTGCATGCGCAGAACGCTAAGTGTATACATGCAGGAGTAATCAGACTACAAACTGCATTGTCCAGGTATGTTTATACCGTTTAAGACTAGCTTGATTTTAGTCGGACTAAATTGTTTACAAATTATTGTCTTAAAAAAAGTCAGACGAAAAGCCCCGACATTTAACATGTATGTAAATTTAAATAAATTTAACACTGCCATTATTGGTGACTTTAATATTCATGTCTGCTGTGAATCGGAACCTTTTGTCAAAGAATTTTGGAATCCTGTTGACTCATTCTTTTAACGTTACTCAAGTCAGTGACTGGCCTGACAATGACACATAAAAATTGACACAAGTATGTATACATACACACATATACGACACGTTTACTCTTCCCTTTGTCCCTACACTGCTCCCTCTTTCAGGTTGAGGATTTCCACCTTTTTAAGGTGGAGATCATCATATTGTTACCTGTTGGTTGAGAGGCACTCGGCTTATAATGATGATCCTGTCAGCGCTGTCTCTATTCATTACAGCCTCTGCTCACCCACGCAGGTGTTTTTAATCACTCTGACTGATTAGACCCAGTCAGGCCGGAAGTGGGTGGAGCTGTGCTGGGAATTTATGATGTCACAAAAGTACCAGTGAAACTGATAACAGGTTAAAACGTCGTCCCGTCCAAACAAATGTCACAAACATATCGGGGGAAAATGGATGGACTATTAAGAGTGCAGAGGCCGTAACCATCCATCCATCAAGTCAAGTACATTTCATTTATATAGCCCAACATCACAAACACAGTTTGCAATGAAGGGCTTTACAGACTGTACAGCAAGTGACACCCTCTATCCTTAGACCCACACATGGAATGATCCATCCGTCCAGTTGACAAGGAGGACAAGAGAGATCAACAGCCTATCACAGTATGAACACACAAAACCATTCACGCCACTAGGTGCCAATGTGACTGTGGGAAAAATCCCACACACTAACTGGGAGAATCCACAGACATGACATAAAAATTAGTGTGAAAGAAACATTTCTGAATTTATAAATAAGATGGCCACAAAATATGTGAAGTAGTTAAGTGTCGCTGTATGTTTATGGGTCTAAAATGGATAATAACAATAATGAGTTTGTATAGTTTAGAGCAAAAGAGAGGGTATGTACTTTTGTAGTGTTCCTGTAAATGTTTTAAATAGTGTTAGTTGCATTTAATACTAGAATATATTTGAATTATGCATGAAAATAAAAGTATGTCAGATTTATTGGTTGTTTCAAATAAACCTGAGGTTTAGAAAAAGAAGAAGACCCTGTACGTTTATATCATTCCATATTATTTTATGAAATACCTCCCAAGAATTCATCACCACAGCTTATGATACATGACAGAGGATTTCATTCATTTAAACACTGTGCAGTAATCCCAGTGGAATTGTTAAACATTTCCACATGTCCCATTCCATTTTATCCCGCTAATCCACGCCACAGGATTATTATGGGTGAGGGACTACAAATAATGAATTTGAAACTATATGATTACACACAAACAACATGGGCTTAAAGCAGCATGCAGCAAGTTGTTATAAAATATAAAATGTGAGATTTAAAAGAAAATGAGTTAATTGTGTTAGTTTGGCATATGTGGTATTAGGTCTAATCAGATTCATTTTAATTTGCAAGCAAACAAGAAGGGAGTCATGATTAAAAACATGTATTTATAGTGAGAGCCCGTGACTATAGATATCAATTGTCAGAAAAATATTTCAGAAACACTTATACAATCTTCAATCTTCACAAATATACACACATGGAATCGCAAATTGCCCCTGTGACATATCATTTCTCCCGTAGCAGCTGGATTTCAGAAGTAGTTCTGTTAAGTGTTATACTTAATGCCATAAACAGCAGGAAGCAGCTGACAAATTAAAGGTCCTCTGACAGACACACGCAGAACACTGTGTGAAGGCTGTAATACTGCCACCATATAAGGGGAAAGCAATTAAGTGAAATGTGTTTGAAGAAGATGCATAAACCACAAATTATTCATGCATCACAAACTCCGCATATGTGGTAGAATGGTTAATAACAACATTCAGTTAATTTATGGTCACACTCTGTTCAACCCACAGGCATTAGTTCACATCAAGGAACCTGGCCCTCTCTCTCGTTGTCTCGTCCTCGATTTGGATTGCCAAGAAGTAACATGAGCCCCACAACAAATACAAAATTAATAGAAACATAATTAACCATCAATATCAACAACACAGAACGACAAAGCTGGGCATAATGTGGGCGAAAAAGTGGATGAGGAGGTAAGTCATGAGGAAATTGAAACACAGACATATTAAAAGGGGCATAGGGGGTGGACGGAGCAGGTAATCAGAGCAGGAAGTGAAGATGTGAAATCAAGAGAACGCAGAATTACGACAAACTAGAACAGAAAGTGCCAAAAACAACAACTTGTCTTTACGTCAAGGCGCAAGACGTAATACAGGATCATGTCAAACAATCTTGGAAACAGACCCTATGCTTATTTTGGTTTCTGGTGCCTTAGGATAATTCTGTATTATGTATTTTAGGCAAGAGCCCTGCTTTATGGAGGCTGTCGTCTTGCACTGTTTCTACAGCAGCCCGAATGGAATCAGCTTACTGGACCTTTCAGAGTGGGTTTATGTTTGAAGTCAATGGGGTCTTGCAGGTATCTGGAGGCTTGATAGTCTCTGTATAAATTAAGTAATGCAAAACCTGATGACATGATCTCAACAGTGCCAGATTTGTGTGAATGCAATGGCACTTTTCCACTATACTCGGCTTGACTCAACTCGTAGTTTTTTTTGCTTTTTTTGTTTTTTTATGGAGCAGTAACTGCTGCATTTTCAGTACCTGCTCTGACGAGGTTTCCAGCGAGCTGAGCCGATACTAAAATGTGATGTCAACAGACTGCCGGCCACTGATTGGTCAGAGAGTGTTGTCACCGGAAGAGTCATGAGCGTGATGTCCGACACGAGAATAAAACCAAACAATGCCAAACTGTAAATCAGTTAAAAGGACATAGAAATCCTGAAAACATGCGTTGATTTCCAATATTTAGCAAGGAAGTGTCTCAATATTGAACAGAGGAGTATTTAGCGACAGCACTGCTGAAAGCTGGCGACCGTGGGCCAAATCACAACCCGTTCAGCTGTTCAGTGACTGTGTCAGACGGAGTCTATACTCATTTATAGGGTCAAGGTAACTTTATTACGGTTACACAGCTCTATATTTTTATAGTTAAAAAGCTCTGAATGTGGATTACATATAGATTCTGCTGTTTCTATTGTAACCTCCATTATTGCTTTTCTTGTTACATCAGCTGGAGGTCTGACTGAGCAATACGTAAAGTTGTAAAGAATGCATGTAAGTGCACTATATACTATAACATGACACTCGAGACACAATAGGCAGAGGTAAAAATAGCTTCATATGGAGAAACCAAGCAGACACAGGGAGACTTGAGAAAAACATGTTGGAAGACAGGAAGTACAAGGCCATGCTGTCATGCTTTTAGTCTTGTATGACCTTCATTTACAACATTTTTTATATATATATATAATTATCTTCCTCTCCTTTCCTTTGTTTTCCCCAAAGTTAGTAAATCATTTAATAATATTACATTGGATATACGCAGATCTTTTGACCTCAGAGAAAAAGAAGAACTTGGAGGTGAGAAAACATTTGTTTTATAAGTCAGCAGTCGATGCATTCAACAACAGTTTTATTAACAAATACAATTTAATGAATAGTGTCATAATGGGAAGACTGAACCCACAAAAAGAACTGTCCACTCATAAAATTTACCACTACTAAGCAGTGACTTCCATTTGCGGTCTTGTGAGTTTTGAGGGGAACCTTTTTTTAATCAAGTTCTCCCCTCCTTTACACCCACTCTCCCTGTCTCTTCTCTTTACACGTTTATTAATTGCTCTGCTTGTCTGTCTTTTTCAAGCAAGAACTTCCACAATTTTCATTTTGACTAATTTCAAAGGTATTACTGTTGCAGCAGTAAAGATAAAAGTGTCTCAGAACAATTGTGTGCGTGTGAGTGTATGAGTGTGGTGCTGCAAAGAGATAGATATCCTTGTCATTGGCAGTTGAATTATCTCGATTAATAATTCAAATTCAGATGATAACATACCCACGATTCCCCCCCTTTTCCTCAGCACTGTATATTCATTTTCATTTAATATTTTATCACTCCATTTTGAAGATTTTCTTGAAAATGTGCCTTCATCACAAGTTGCAAACAATGATATCTGCATTCTGCTGTCGTCGCTGATTAAACACAAGCTAAAACTGTGGCAATTCTGCATCCGTCATTTACTTTACTCCTATTTTTCTTAAACTTACATATTATTGTAAATCGTTTATGGAAATAATACACAACTGTGACAATAGAAAGAGCAGGATTCACGTTTCAGCAAATTGCCTAACATGGCAGTGAAGTCACACAGCAGTGTTTAAGCATATTATGCTGGTATCTGTGGTTACGGGGTATGTTGCCTCCTCATGAATATTAGATGTGCCACTGACAGATATATGGGATCAATATGACAGCCATATTGAATGACTTTAATGTCTCATAATGCCTGCTTATCTTGGGTTAGCCTCTCATAAATGTGACAGATACCAGAGTACTATTTTGTTTTTAAGTTCCCCTTGTCTGAGTTGTTTTTGGAACATGTTATCAAATTCAGCATCTGTTTATGAAGTAATTTATCTCTAATTGTACGGGAACTGAAGTACAAACACATCTAGACACGGTGGTTTCTCTTTGGGCTGGAATGGTGCCTCCAGTTTTCTATTAAGGGAGAGAACACTATTTTCCGCTCCATGTCTACCCTCCAACCCTTCCCAAGTGTCATGTTGTCATGCCAACATCTTTTCTAAACCAGGAGACAGCATAACACACACGAAAGCATGCACACATGTGCACACACATGGACACATGCATAGCCTGAGCAAGTAAAGGCGAAAATCCAAAGCCACCATCTGTACGTAACAATACATTTAATAGATTTTATACTTTAAGCTGTTTTAAACCATTATATAACAAATTGGCAATTTCACATTTGAGATTTGTGATTTGTCCTTAGCTATTTGAACGACTGACTGACAGTGAGTTGGACCTTATTAAGTGCTTCGGTTTATTTTTATATATTTTTACATATTATATTCTGTTACATGGTAATAATGTAAAACTGATAATAAACTGGCAACAATATCGTGATTCCGAATTTCTAAAACTCCAGCTTTAGTCCCAAGAGTACATCCATTGTTATGCCTTCCTTAATGGGAATTGATGTGGTGACTAACTATTCTTGTGCATATTTTCAGAGACGCTTAAGTTAGTAAAACTACGCCACTGATATTTAATATTGATAATTAAGTCACATGCAAACGGAGGGAATCACATATTCATTAGTCTTCAGTTTCCATCGCAAGTTGTGGCATTTTGATTTTCTAAATGTATTAATATTTCCACGTCAAGGGACTATATGTTGATTTGTTTGATCCGTTTTTTCGGTCACTTTTCTGAACACACGATCAAAAAGAGCTGCTGGGGAGCATTTGGGGGTTAAGTACTCAACATCTGACACAACGGAATCTAGAAACTCCATCATACCGATTGACCCAATGAGCCACTTATCAGATATTTTATGTAATTGAAGTGAAAGTGCAACCATACATCACAGTGGTACAATACAGGGTTTGTAGTTGATGTGGGTGTCTGAACCATCTAAGAATGTTTTACCAGACGCTAAAATAGCGTGGGTTTATAACAAATAGCGTTCAAAGTGTCAGCTGAACAGTTAAAATAGGTCATTCGTGTTAATGCATCATAATTGTGTAAAGCAACACAGCTTCGGGCAAAGGATATATTGTAGTTTTCAAAGTTTTGATATAAACATCATGACGGACATACATCTAAGAACCATATAGTAAGGAAAGAGTAAAATGCAAAGCCTGTGTTACATGATGAGGCAGACAGTAACGTGAGACATCAATGTTAAATCAAGGTTGTGCTGAAAATCCCTACTAGACTTTATTTGATATAGGACGGAAGTGGGAATGTATTGATGCAAGCACTGGAGAAGGATGGGACAAACATACGAAGCACAAACAGGAAGCACAAGGATTTGATGGTAGAATTCGATGATTTGACAAAGCAGATTGTTAACCTCTTTTTTGAATAAAAAATGCTTTGAAGGTATGACTTAAAATGGAGTGCAATCTCAATTTCCTGTCATCCACAAAGTAAAGAGTGAGGAAATAGAGTGGGCGAGAGATGTTTGTTCAAAGAAAGATCTTTTGGCTTAATATGAATGTATGAATAAAAATATGTTTGCCGCACTTTATACAAAGTCACAGAGCTATTTGTGGTGGAACAGTGTAATTACAGACGTGTGGAGAAAAATCGTCACTAGTTAGATTATATATCTATTTCAATTTTAAAGATCCTCTATAGTGTAACACATAAGAATTATTATTGCATTTATCAGGGGGAAAGTATCCAAATGTATTACTTTTTAAATGCATATGTTTAGCTTTAATTTTGCTGTATAAATTAGAATGAGAAAGTTATAAAGTTATCTTGAATCTTGAACAAAATTTTAAAAAAGAATAATACTCTTTTTCTGAGGTTTCATTGGCCGCTATACTGTGCTTAAATGTACAGGGTTTTTGGGGTTTTTTTCTTGAAAAGGTAGCATTTTAATCCCATCCTCGACAATAAACACAAGCTGTAAAATGATAGTAGGAGGGTATACGTACAAATGTTATTCGTAACAGAGAAGATGATACTGCAATTTTGAACACGGGAGCAAAGCAAAAGAGGTGTGTTATTCTGAAAACAGCTGTACAAATACATACTGTACATCCTAACAGAGAAGAAAATAGTTTAATGAGTGAGTTTAATGAGTGAGATCTAAAATGATCTGAAATTAATGTTTTCTTGTACCACACTGTTTACATTCCTGTAAACAAAGTGTGGTACAAGACAACTGGTCTATGAAGAAGGGCCGATGCTCGTGCTGTGCGGAGTGCCTTTATTTTTCATGACTCAGGTTGGGTAGCATATCAGGTTGGGATCTATACGCTAACTCCCCAATATTTGACTCATCACAAAGGCCCTTCTCTCTATCTCTCTCGCACTCTTGCTCGCTCTCTACTTCTCTCTCTCTCTCTCACTCTCTCATACACATTATCATGAATCAGCTGATGGTTAAAAGCAAAAATTATATTTATGACTGCATACACATCATTCCAAAACTCATTATTCTAAGGCCTGTCTTGGCAGGATTAATATAAGGTCTTGCTGTGTGTGTGTGTGTGTGTGTGTGTGTGTGTGTGTGGACTTTGTGGCGTTATGGACGCCTGATTGATTTGATAAAAATGAAAGCCATTGATTCTGTCATGAATTTACAGCACCTCATTTACATAACTCAGAAAGCTGAGTTGCATCTTAGTGCTGGCATCACTGGACACAGTGCTCTTGCAAATGCGCGCGCACACACACACACACACACACACACACACACACACACATAATGCTGTTTACATAGAAAAATCCACCTACTGTATGCTCATCTGAGCACACGTGTGTGTATTGGTCTGTTGTGAGTTGATCAGGTGCTTTGTTCGTGCATTGATGTTTTCAGGCAGTGGAAAATTGCACAAACAAAAAAGTTGGTGACACAACATTTCATTAACCATTAATTATACAGATATGCCGTATTAGCAGGATGATAGAAATCTGTGTACATAGGTGGGTACACAGTGAGTGCACTGTCGCACAAAGAAAAGATCCACTTGGGTGCTTTTTTTAAAAAAACTGATTTCCTGGCAAATCTGCCCTGATAATAGAAGTCTGCCAAGGTGCACCTGCATCATCTTCAGTATATTCAATATAAATGCACACCAGGACTGGAAAATTACCAATTAATTATAGGCTGCATTTAATAACCCAAAAGATTAATGCACAGTTGATGAATAAATCATAGAAAGAGCACGACTTAGTCAGCGATCTTTAAGCCCCCACAGAGAACAGAATACCCGCTTTACGACAACAGCCAATTTCACAAGTCTTAGCTGGCTCCCTGTAACATTTAGAGTTGACTTTAAGCTCCTCCTCCTTGTATAGAAAGCACTTCATGGGCTTGGGCCAAGTTACATTGCCAACTCTTTGTTAGCTATGTACAATGAACACTGCGATCGTCCACTGCTGGTTTATTGGAGGTTCCCAACAACAGTTGAAAGTCTAGATATTTTTAAAAGAAGACTTAAAAAAACATAACTTTTTACTCCAGCCTTCAACTAGATCCGTTTTTAGTTTATTTTAAAGTTAAAACTTGGTTTTGTGTGTTATGTTTTATTGTTGTATTTAAGTCCCAATATTGTGAGTGTGTAAACAGATTTAGGTCCCCACAACATTAGTGATACGTGGACCACACTCACACACTCACACACACACACACACGGTCAGACTAATATCGATTATGTATAATGTCATCTTATTAAAAATAATAACGTTCAAATGAGGGATTCCAACACCTCTTCTCACCTAATAACCACACATTGAGGACACACAGTCTCGTAGAGTCCACAACACTTTACATTTATCAAAAGCAGCTTCACTGTAACTGTTTTGACACATTTGCTTCGTCGTTACTTTTGCTGCACATTTAATTTTGCCACATGGTCAATATCCATCCTGGGGTTGAAAACTAACGCTAAAGGATGATGTGGTTAAAACCCTCACACAGGTTTGCCGTTCCAAGAAGTGAGGGGTGAGGTGTAACATTTGGCATTAGCCTGCTCCTGTTTGGTAGTGATAATGTCCTGGAAAGGATCAGTTCTCTCTCTGCCAAAACAGACACAGTGTGTACCTGCCACACGTGTGTTGTTACCCACCAGTAGGTCCTGGATTTGCAAAAGGGTCTTTGCTGCAGCGAGCGCTGTGATGAGCTAAAGGATTAACTAGGTTGATGTTGTTGTATCGTTTCATTGTTGGCAGGTTTAAGATGTTTAAAATGTGAATGATATGATTTGAAAAATGTAAAACAGGTAACACTTTATTGTGATAGTCCACTCTGGACTCTTTATTAGTAATCAATGCAAATTCAGTAACCTGTGAGCAGATAATCAAATGGCACTTCTTCACATGTTAAGTGACATATAATTAACTAACTGCTAACTAACCAAGTTGTGCTTCAGTGTCTAACCCTAACCCTGTACGAAAGTGCCTATAAATAGTATTCTTGCAGTGTTAATAACCATCAATTAACTTCTCTGATTGTGTCAGCATCTTCTTAGTTGAGGACCATTTCAACATACGATCACAGTTATGGTGAATTCTTAGTTGACAAATAGTTGCTTATCTGTTGACAGTCAACTGCCCTACTGTGCATTGGACGATCACTTATCTGTTAATGTGTGTTAGGGCCATCTAATTAAAGTGAAACACAGTAGATATAAATAAGTCTCAGGTGATTATGTGTTGACATAGCATGAATACCTGTTGATTACTCATAGAGTCAAAAATGTACTATTAAATTAAAGTCATATCGAAAAAGCATCTATTAATGTACATAAACATAAACATTCATTGGCCATCTAAACATGTCTGCAAACATTGAGCACACATGTTTATAACAGTGGAATTATTTTTAATACTTCCCCAAAAGGTTAACAAGGTGAGCTGGATTTAAACTTGATTCTGACATCCTATGATGCATGACCACAACATCAAAGGCTTTCTGCGAACCATTTATCAAGTTGTTGTATGTATGTTAAAAAAAATAGACTAATTAATAGTTAAATGACCATTAAATATGATGTTATATAGTGTTATGCCCCATAGGGTAGGCCGCGGCATAACAAAAAACAATACTCATCTTCCTCAATACTCAAAGAACAGCCACAAAACGGGTGAACCAATTAAGTGTGTTTTATTTACAATTATTAACCCTTAACAGAGTATTCCGGCTGCTTTTTTCCATTAATATGTTTAAACATACATTATATACAGAGAGTATAAGAATGTGCAATATATTTGGTCTTATATCCTTTATTTCAGCACAACCTAGGCAATCTGATAAAAGAAAACTATATAAACAAACCAGAGCAAAAATGTTTAAAATCGGATTGAATTCGGGAAATTCGGAAATACGTCACAGTTCAAAGTTCACTCGGCTCATTTTTATGAACAAAAACAAAAGAAAAACAGTTTA